>NW_004444023.1:7396845-7426115 GCF_000243295.1 Trichechus manatus latirostris
CCTCAACATAAAGAAAACAAAAATCCTCTCAACTGGACCAATAAGCAACATCATGATAAACAGAGAAAAGATTGAAGTTGTCAAAGATTTCATTTTACTTGGGTCCACAATCAACACCCATGGAAGCAGCAGTCAGGAAATCAAAAGACACATTGCATTAGGCCAATCTGCTGCAAAAAAAAAAAAAGAAAAAAACTTCTTTAAAGTGTTGAAAAGCAAAGATGCCACCTGGAAGACTAAGGTGCACCTGACCCAAGCCATGGTATTTTCAATCACCTCATATGCATGCGAAAACTGGACAATGAATAAGGAAGACCAAAGAAGAATTGATGCCTATGAATCATGGTGTTGGCGAAGAATATTGAAGATACCATGGACTGCCAAAAGAATGAACAAATCTGTCTGGGAAGAAGTACAACCAGAATGTTCCTTAGAAGGAAGGGTGGTGAGACTATGTCTTACATACTTTGGACATGTTGTCAGGAGGGATCACTCCCTGGAGAAGGACATCATGCTTGGTAAAGTACAGGGTCAGCAAAAAAGAGGAAGACCCTCAACAAGATGGATTGACACAGTGGCTGCAACAGTGGGTTCAAGCATAACAACTATTGTGAGCATGGCGCAGGACTGGGCAGTGTTTCTGTGGTGCATAGGATAGCTGTGAGTCGCAACCAACTTGACCACACCTAATAACAACAACAAAATGTGTGTCAACTTGGCTAGACCATGATTCCCAGTTTTGTGTGATTGTCCACCATTTTGTCATCTGATGTGATTTTCCTAAGTGTTGTAAATCCTACCTCTATGATGTTAATGAAGCATGATTAGAGGCAGTTATGTTAATGAGGCAGGACTCAATCTACAAGATTAGGTTGTATTTTGAGTCAATCTCTTTTGAGATATAAAGGAGAAGTGAGCAGAGAGACACGGGGATCTCATACCTCCAACAGTGAAGACCCAGGAGGGGAGCATGTCATTTGGACCCAGGGTCCCTGCAGTGAGAAGCTCCTAGACCAGGGGAAGATTGATGACATTGAATTTCCTGCTGAGCCAACAGAGACTGAAAGCCTTCCCCTGGAGCTGGCATCCTGAATTTGGTCTTCTAGCCTCCTACACTGTGAGAGAATAAATTTCTCTTTGTTAAAGCCATCCACTTGTGGTATTTGTGTTACAGCAGGACTAGATCACTAAGACATGGGGTTTATTAGGGAATTTAAAGGTTACAATTTTTACAATTAAGGTTCAGGAACACTCAGGATACAGTTCTTCCACCAGGACAACCTCTTCCCAGCTGGGTTCACAGGCAGGCCTTCCCCTGACCCTTGGCTTCTGCCTTGCTCAGGCAAGTGTTACAAAACTCTTTTAACTCTGCTGATAAGTGCCCAGAGGTACCCCACTCCACCAGCAAGCCTTCTGTCCAAAGACACTCAGCTTTCTCTCTCTGCGGGCTGGAAAGCCCACAACACTGTCTTCTGCTGGTCTCTCCTGCCACCATTTCTCTGCCACTGCTTTTCGCCATCTGCAGTGCTACAGTTCTCTCTATCTCTGTCTCCTGGGTCCAGGAGCTTCTCAGTGAAGGGATTCAGGGTCCAAATGATGCACTGTACACTCCTGGCTGTTCCTCCCTGGTGGTGGTGGGATCCTGTCTCTCCCACCTCTGGGATGGCTCATTTCAAACCCAGTGGGATGACAAAACTGACCAATCCCCTTGGTTGGCCACAGTTTCCCTATCTGTACAGTCCCACCCAATCACTTGTTTGGAAGTTACAAGATGGTGGCGAGAAAGGCCCCAAAAATTGTTCCATTGCACCACAGTACCCTTCTGGATAGAAGTAAGCAGCACCAAGGACAGCTTTGGCTGGTCCTTGTGGCAAGACCAGGATGGAACTAAAGTCCTGGGTTTTTGGTCCTAGCTTTGGAGGGGGAGCAGAAAATCGATACAGTCCTATGGAGAAGCAATTGTTAGTGGCCTATGACGCTCTCCACCAGGTATAGCTGTTAGCAAGGGCAGGAACTGTAACCCTTCACTGTGCAAGCCTCCACTAATACCATTTGGTTTAAAACCAGCTCATGACAAAGCAATCAGTGGGCAAAACTAAGAGTCGTGTGGATGATCATCACCCATGAACCCTGGCCTTTAACCCTGTGTACAGACAGTTGGGCAGTAGCCTGTGGGCTAACTATGTGGATAGGCCAATGGCATAAGGAGCAATAGACAATAATGGGTAAAATCCTGTGGTGGAAAGCCTTGTGGCAGGACATCCGGGATCACCTCCAAACACCAGATGCTGACCTGTTTTTCATGTAACAGCATATTCACACCTTTCCCCGCTGGGAAAGCAAGAAGTAGATGCTATAGCACTAGTTAGAACAGCGCATCCCGAGGAGGAAGCTGCCCATTGGATTCACCAGAAAAGCAGACACTGTCGTGCCCGTGTTAGTTGGAAAATAACCAAAGAGGCAGGCTTCCAGTATAGTGATTTGGTGGGGGCTGTACAAAATTGCCCTGTGTTGCTCATGCCAATGCCCAAGGCTTCTGCCCCATGATCCTGGAAGATACATAAGAGAATACAGCCAGTAATGGACTAGCAGGTAGATTATATAGGGTCCCTACCCTGAAGTGAAGAAGCAAAGAATGCTCTTGTTTGTGTGGACACTGTCACTGGCTTGACACAGGCGGTCCTGTGTAAATGAGCAAACCAGGCTGCCAGAATAAAGGGGTTGCAAAAATTGAGTGTTACGTATGGGATACACCGAAGGATTGATAGTGACCAGGGGTCACACTTTACCAGTCACGATGTGCGCAAATGGGCAGCTGAGTACAATGGCATTACCACCTGCACTAAAACCCCTAGGCCATAGGCCTCGTGGAAAGGAAGAATTGTGTCCTGAGACAACAAATACAGGCAAGGCTTCCCTGGCAGGGTGGACCAAGCTGCTGCCTGAGGCTTTAGGGTGGATAAATTCAGCTCGCACTGGGGCTTTAGGCCTGTATGCCAGACTAGGATCCCTGAGTGACCCTCCAGCAATGATATGAGCGATGTCACAAGCCCCGGAAGCATATCCACCAAGGTTCTTGCCAAAACAAAACAGCATGGTCCTCCGGACACTCCAGGACCTGGCACTGGGAAGAAGAACTGTCTATTGGCACCTTTTGTGAGTCATCCAGCTGGGGTGGATTGGTTACTTAGTCCCTCTGGAAGTGGAGGAACTGATCAACCTAAGGTAGGAGCCCACCATCCTACTACAAGAAGTGCCTTGGCAGTCACGCTTCATATAAAAAGGAATGACAGCTATACCACAAGGGACTGAAATGGGTCTCCTTTCCTGGCATACAGCAAAACCATTGACTTTACCCCAAACTCCTCAGGTGACCTCCTAAGGGCAGCATGTATGGTACACTAGCCAAGAAAAACACTTAAAGCAGCCACTGTTCTCACCACCTGAAGGGAAGTCACTAGTGTGATACTAATAGAAGAGGAAGACTTATACCTCTTGGTATCTACTAAACACCTGTCTTTCCAACCATAGGTATGGCTTACTCTTATTTCTTCCCTTTGGTGCCAGCCTTGTCCTAGAGTGGGCTCACAGCTTTGCCTTAGTCCGCAACGAAAGCAGCTGCTAGGTCTGTGGACAACTCCCCTTCTCAAGCACCGAAGGCATGCCTTGGAACATGGAGCCATTGACCAAAACCAATTAGACAACTGTGACAGATAAACGGGGACATAAAAGCCTCTTTAAGGAATTGGGGCATAACAGGAGAGTGGACGTACAACATCTTTTCCTGGACTCAGACTATCACAGACACCCGTATCTTGGTAAGAGCCACAATGCCTCTTAGTTTTGGCCACAAGAGGGCATTTACTACCTCTGGGATGGTTTAGGTTGGTTGGTACCTGAACCGGGTGTAGTAGGCTAACTACCTGCTTCTGTCTGTTTTCAACCAAAGAAAACCCCATGGGTTTCCCTGTCTCCCTCCAAGTCCCGCCCCGCCCTATCTCCCTCCAATTTTTTGCCCACATAGTGGGCTTGACTCCTGCATCCCAATGCCAATGGATGATAATACCTAATACCATTGACTGGTTATGATATAAACACCCCACTGGAAGGCAGAAGCATACTTGGCTCCTAACATCACCCAATGGCTGTGTGGCCACTACCTGTGGCCCTGGTTGCCATACAATTAGATAGGACGCTGCACTTTAGGGTTATCCTATACTGCAG
Organism: Trichechus manatus latirostris; assembly: GCF_000243295.1. Lineage (NCBI taxonomy): Eukaryota > Metazoa > Chordata > Mammalia > Sirenia > Trichechidae > Trichechus > Trichechus manatus. The sequence goes on from NW_004444023.1 coordinate 7,401,070, forward strand.
GGACCATCAGAAAAACTATACCACAACCTCTAAATTACCCCATGGTGAGAGTTAGCTGGACCAAGTGTAGTCTTTTCTACTGGTAAGATTACATTTTAACTCTTTTTGTTCCCCACATGGGTTCTTAGAAGGAATAAGACAAATCGAAGGTTTAACTAATTTTACTAAACAGGGCCTGAATGACAGCAGAGAAAGCTTGCAGTTGTTAACTGCTGAAACCACCCAAATGAGGAACGTAGTCCTTCAGAACCAAATGGCTCTGGACATTTTACATTTTAACAGAGGTTCAAGGCGGGACAGGTAACAGTAAAGACTGAACGTTGTACCTATATACTAGACTAACACGGGAACATAACTGATCTGTTAGGCCACATGAAAAAACAAATAGAAGCCTTGGACACACCTGATGGCTGGTCTACTGTGGCCACCTGATTTTCCTCTTTGCCCTCTAGTTGACATGGTTTTTTGATGGGTTTTGGTCTTTTCCTGGGTTTAGGGATTGTCTGCTGTGTTTGTTTACGCTGCTAGTGTGGTCTGTGCCTCCAACTACAGCAATGCTGTCTGCCCATTTGGGCCCTCAGGGACTTTGCAGAGGAGGGGGAACATGTCAGAGTATAAGAGCCAGCCATGAGGGGTAGACTGAAGGGGAAACAGGCTTTGTGAGACCAAACATGGCTGCCCTCATGCTTTCTGTTAGTTCACTGCTGGTTGCCAAGCCACCATTATGTAACCTTGCTGAGGCAGTCTTATGTAACATCTCTGGCATGTAGCCACTATTGCCCATAGCCACTATAAAATGTTTGCCCCACCACCACCCCCCAACGCTGGGTGAGGAGATCTGCTCTGGTCCTGCAGCTGCCCAGGACTTTGGGCCTAGTATGTAAGTCTTCCTAATAAACTCCTTTGCTGCCACACTAGAGTTGCCCACCTCTTTCTTCTGTCTCTTGACAACCTCTATTTTTAGAGATAAGTTTCACATTACTGGTCCATGCCTAGACACTTTTTAATCATTATATAATGTCCTTCGTTGTCTTTTATGGTGGATTTTGTCTTAAAGTCTATTTTATCTGAGATTAGTATTGCCATTCCTGTTCTTTTTTGGTTACTTTTTCCTTGATATATTTTTTTCCATCCTGTGACTTTTAATGTATTTATGTCTAAGTTGTGTCTCTTGTAGACAGCATACTAAGGGGTGTAAAAATGGCTTGGGGGTGGCGTCTGACCGTCCCTGACTTCACAAGGGAGAAGGAGAATCAAGATCTACAGCCCAAGGCTGATTCTTATGAGACAGAGGTCAGACATGCCCCTTCTCTGCCATCTTTACCAATTCTGAAACCAACCTTCCCTCCCACAGCAATTACTTGATATCACCTTGACTTCCTGTCTATTTGAAAATTCCATACCTACACTGTTTATTCCCTCTTTTTTTGTTTTGATACTGTTGTCATTTACAGATTGACATCTCTGTTTCCCTGCTTTCAATCTTTTAGCTTTGTTTTATTATTGAGAGTTGGCACCTGGCTGATGATGTCCTGTGTTCTGGACTCCAGTTGTTGTCTGATGTTGCTCCTCTAACTGAAGAACTCCCTTTACTAATTCTTGTAAGTTCGGTTTGGCTTTTATGAATTCCCGTAATTTCTGTTATCTGGAAGTGTCCTAATTTTGCCATTGTTTTGAGAAACAGTTTTGCAGGATATATTATTCTCGGTTGGCAGTTTTTTTCTTTCAAAGTTTTATAAATATGTCGTCCCATCGCTTTGTTGCCTGCAAAATATTTGCCAACACAAATTACACATTTACAATTCAAGGACTGATTACATTTTTCATATTATGTTACCATTGTCACTATCCTTTTCCAAAATATTCCATTACCATTAACAAAAACTCAATGCATGCCAACCTAAAGCTCCCCTTCTGCCCCCCCTCCTACTAGTAACAAATAATAATCTTTGGTGTCTATATGTTTACTTATTTCATATAAGTGAGATCATACAGTATTTGTCTTTTTGTGACTGACATATTTTTACTCAGAATAATTTTTTCAAGGTTCTTCCATGTGTGGCATACATCAAGACTTCATTTCTCTTTAAGGCTGAGTAATATTACACTGTATATATCACATTTTGTTTATCCATTTATCTATTGATGGACATTTGAGTTGTTTCCATATTTTGGCTCTTGTGAAGAGTGCTGCAGTGAACATTGGTGTACAGGTTTCTGTTTGTGTTCCTGCCTTACCTAGGTATATGCCTAAGATTGCTGGGTCATGCCCACTTAATTTTTAACGTTTCTGGTCTGAAGTTTGAATGACTGCTCACATCATCATTCCTACATTATAAAAGGATAGATTCATGGCAGATACTTTCCAGCAAAGAACCAGAAATGGGTGCTCCACCAAACCCGCCCTCTCGTTTACTTGTCCTGGGAATCTGTGCAGTGCAATGGGTTTCTCTTACATATGGCCTTTCTGGCCTTGGGTTTATAATCCTGCCAGAAATGATTGGTTTGCATGCAGCCCACCCTGTGATTGGTCTATTTTAAAAATCTTGCAGAGATTGGTCAGTTTACTATGCAAATAGGGTGACTTATGGTCTTCTGAGGTGATTGGTCAGTTTGTGGTCTGGCTGGGAGCACGATTGCTTCAAATTGAATATAAAGGCCAATCCCATGGAGGTTAAGGGTGACCTTACTACCATCAAGAAGAGCCTTGGGTGGAGAATGTTCTTTGAACCTCAGATCCCTGCATTGAGAACCTCCTAGACCCAGAAGGAAAGCTATAACTCTGAAGGCAGTGCAAGATGACAATAAATGGCAGCAAGCAAAGCAGAGACCAATGGCAGATTAATGGCGGCAGCAGTACAAGCAGCAGGAACCAGGAGACCAGTGTGAGATGGCCCAGTGGGCTTTCACCTCCTGGAGAGAGAGAGCTGAGCACCTCTGGTCAGGAGGCTTGCTGGTGGAGTACGGTAACTCTGGGCATTTGTCTGTGGAGCTAAAAAGCTGAATCACTTACCTGAGCATGGCAGAGACCAGGAGGGTCCTAGCAGCAGAGGCCACTGTATGGCACAGCGGAGACAAGCACTTGCTGTTGGACACAGACACCAAAAAGGCCTGCCAACAGACACAGACAGGAGAATGGCCTGTGTAGTGCAGTGAATCACTTCTATATGGCCTTTCTAGCCATGATCTTATAATTCCCACAAAATGATTGGGTGGGATTATGCAAATAAGATGTGTAAAACTCTTGCCAGGTTTGGCTGGGACATGAATATAAGGTACCTGTGGCCCACCAAAGGGATTGGTCAGTTTTGCCATCCTACTAGGCTTAAATACAGCCAATTTCAGAGGTTTAGGGGGGAAATCACTACCATTAAAAGGAAGAGCCAGTAGTGGAGCACATCCTTTGGACTCAGGGTCCCTGCACTGAGAACCCCTCAGACCCAGGAGACAGAGCTGTAACACTGTGTCCTTCTCCAGGGACTGATCCTTCCTGATAACATGTCCAAAGTATGTAAGATGAAGTCTCGCCATCCTTGCTTCAAAGGAGCATTCTGGCTGTACTTCTTCCAAGACAGATTAGTTTGTTCTTTTGGCAGTCCATGGTATATTCATGGCAGACCCTGGCTAGAACGGCCATATTAAGTAATTAATTGTACCACAGTGGAATACCTCTTTTTTCTTTTTCAGTTTATGTTATTATTAACTTTTCAGTATCTCTATAAATCCAATCTTTATTTGTCTTTGGGGGTTGGCATGAGAACGATAACTACAGCAAATTATGTGCTGCAACATTGTATGTAGTACATATTACTAATGATAAGATGTACGAAAAAAGAAAAACAAATGGTCATAAGTGCGGTACATCATAACTCAAATACATCCTAAGTCCAAGACTTTCTGTAAATCAGAGAAATGAAGTAAAGCAATGAGGACAAGGAAGATGGAGTGATCCAAGTGTTATTTTGGAGATAGCATCAACAGGAAGTGGTGCTGAGTGTGAGGATGACACATGTATCTGTTTGCGTTAATCCTTTGACCTTTTCTCATCAACCTCCAATAACCTGTGAAAAACCATTCTAATTCTCCTGGACTCCAGATTCCTGTATCCATGGAGTTGAGGCAACCCACCCATATCACTTGCCCTAGGGTGTCCTTTTGAACCTAGAAGAAACTGGTTTACTAAAGTCACCTTTAAGGCAAACAATAGCCTCATAAGCAGCTTTGGGGAGACTGTTTTGCCTTAACTGGGCTCTTTTTGAAGAATTATTTATGTGCTGTCAGTTTAGAGAAACAGGAAATCAGGGTCTAACTGGAAGTTTCCTTTTAGGGTGAATTGTTATTTTAAAAGCACTGTTCTGACCCTGTTCCCATGACAATGTGGATGAGGTAGGGTATAAGAATCTCATCTTTGGAACTTTCCTCTGACTTCCAAACCAGACATTCCCCGGTGCATGAGCTGAAAAATAAAGCTAATGAGTTCATATTACAAATTTAATATTGTGAAAAAGTATTTGTGACACCTATTTTTCAGATAATTCCCAAAAATAGCCATTCTTAATTGCTTGTGCATTAATGACTGCCGGCTGAGAAATGTAAGGGAGGAGAAGTAAGCTGAGGGCAGTGTTGATTCAGTGGGAGAATTCTCAGCTACCATGTGTGAGGCCAGGCTTTGATTCTCAGCCAATGCACCTCAAGCACAGACACCTAGCGTCTTTGAGAAGAGGCTTGTGTGTTTATGTGATGCTGAAGAGGTTCCAGTGGAGCTTCCTTACTAAGACGGTCTAGGAAGAAAGTCCTGGCGATCTACTTGCTTTTACTGACCTCATCTTTAGTGCCCTTTTCCCTATGCTATGCCCCACTCCAAATATAACCTAGGCTCATCCTACCCGCAATTTTGCCCTGTCTGTGGTGGCCACTCTCATACAGTATCAGCTTCTCCAAATCTTTTTCTGTCCTTACAGCCGCTTCTTGCCACGTTTGCAGTCAGAAGCTTTGCGTGGTTGTCCATTTACTGGCTTTCCCCTTTTCCCTTGTATTCTACCAGGAGCTCGTCTTGGCTGTACTGACACTTGAACTCCCACTTGTCCGTTTCCGAACTTTTTTTCTTTCTTTCTTTTTTAACATAGTGTTTAAAGGGCGTCGTCACATTACTGTTTTGCCCAGCCTGCTGAAAGCAATTTGATCCATGCTTTTTTTCCTTGCGGAGCTCGAGCCACTGAAAAACTATCCATTTTTTGGAAAGGTCGAGGAGACAGGGAATCGGAAACAGTTTCGTTGACTTCCTCTTCTGCCTGGCAGTCCCAGGCGTCAAAGAGAGAAACTGATTCCTGACATTTTGCTTTGATTTGGGGGTTTTCTTACCCAGGAAACCAAATATTCCCTTTAAAGACATCCGTGACCACAATTAAACCGCCAGTGGTTCTTTTTTCACCCAAAGTTGCAAATCCTTTCTTTCTTGTTGGGAACCGGCTTACTAATTTTGAATTTCAGAAAATATGGCTGAGTGGAGGGACAGAGACCATGTTGTGAACTGATATCCATAGAGCTCAGTAAAAGGCGGAGGGCAGGGTTCAATCAATCATGTTCAAGTTAGCTAATGGTTGATCGATATTTATCACTCCTCTTGATAAGCCTCATTGTACGTAGCTTCTTTTAGTCATTTGCTTTTTCTGTAATCAAGATGGCCTCCCTATATGCATATAGAATAACTAGAGTAAACTTATGTTCAAATTTCGTTGAGTTTTGATTATTTTTGACACTGGCAACTGGCGCAAAAATCTGCCCCCTGAGTTCTGTACGGCCGGTTTTTAAATATGGCCGCGTTCAGGCAAGCCGGGATAAGAACGGCGCAGACATATTACCTCGTTAACTCGTAAGGCAGTGCCGGAAATGCGGTTGTCCGCGCTCTTTGAAAAGTTCCAGATCCTCGCCGGCCGCCGTTGGCGCTCAAGGAGTCTGCGTGAGAGGCCCAGAAGTAGAACCAATTCACGGAAGTGCAACTTTTCTGAACTCCGATTGATTCAGGTAAAAAAACAGGTCAGTGTGTTTTTGGTCTTGAAACAGGGCCAGGTAGGTGTGTTGACGTGGTGTCGTGAGGACACTGGGAGTTCCTGAGGGGAGCGCCGGGATGGAGATGGTTGAGGGGAAGCGGGTGAGAGGGAGTCTGGTGCGTTTGGTGAGCGCCTTTGTATAAGGATTAAGGAGGCTGCCTCGACTGTCAGAGTACAGCGTCTTTGCGGATCACTGTGCTTGTAAGGAGTGGAGGTAGTATTTACAGTGAATGCAGTGTTGGGTTCCTATACAGGATTTTAATACTGGGCTCTGAAGTTAGAGCCGGGGGATGCGCCTGGTCTAAGTTTCCTGTTAATATGGGCATGAGGGTGGCCTATGTTTGTGGTACAGAGGATTGTGAGGACGAAGTTTTTGAAGCCCTGGACTCCAGGAACCTCGGCTGTTGGGACAGAGGGCAGTGTAGTTCTTCGGCAGTAGTTCGAAAGCCTTGGTTTAGATAATCATATATTTTCTGTTCTCATGCAGTAGTTGGCTAGCTACTGACGGAGGGACTGACTAATCCACCACGCTGCCCATCGGTCTAGGGCTGCTTTCGCGCTGCAAAAGTAGAGTTGAGTCGTTGTGTGTCAGACCTTATGGCATGCAAGACTTCACATACACGCACACTTTCTGCTGTGCTGACAGACTTTCTATTTTGTTAGTTATTAATACGTCTGGCGAAGCGGCCCATATTCCATTTATTAGTTAAGTTCTTGTATGTCCTGGTTGCACAGCTGTTAAGCACTCGGCTACTAACCTTAAGGTTGGCGGTTCGAACATACCATACGCTCTGTGGGAGAAAGCTGTGGCAGTCTGCTTCTGTAAAGATTACAGCCTTGGGAACCCTGTAGGGCCGTTCTTTTCGGTCATATAAGGTCACTGTGAGTTAAACTCAACAACACGCAGTGGGTTTTGTGTGTGTCCATTTCCAGTAAGTAGTGTTAGGAATGTCATGCAGATAAGCTTAGGTATGTGGAGCAATTCTACCAAGGTATGTATGTGAAAGCGCTTGACAGTGTTGATTTTATCTGGGTCATTTCTCCCATCAATTCCTTACGTTCTCTGTATGTGCCACTTCTGTTTCTCTTTTGATCCATTTCACTTAAAAAAAAAAAAAAACAAAAACCAAAGCCATTGCCAGCGAGTCAGTTCCAACGTATAGCAACACTATAGTGCAGAGTAGAACTGGCCCACAGGGTTTCCAAGACTGTTATCTTTACAGAAGCAGAATGCCTGGGGTGCGATGGATAGCTTTTGTGTGGCCTTTCTTGCCATGGTCTTGTAACTCCCACCTAAGTGATTGGGTGGGACCATACAAATAAGGTCTGTGGAACCCTAATGAAGGGATTCATCAGTTTTGTCATCTGGCTAGGCTTAAAATGAGCCATCCAAGAGGAGGGAAGGAGAGGATCTCACCACTGCCAAGGAAGAAGGTCCAAGAGTGGAGCGTGTCCTTTGGACTTGGGATCCCTGTGCTGAGAAGCTCCTGGAACCAGGAGACAGAGAGCTGTAAACCCTCAAGATGGCAAGAAGCGGTGGCAGAGAAACAGCGGCAGGAGCGACCAACAGCAGATGGTGTCGGCTTCCCAGCCCAAGGAGTGAGAAAGCTGAGTGCCTTTGGGCAGGAGGCCTGCTGGTGGAGTAGGGTGCTTCCAGGCACTTGGTGGAGTTAGGTTTGCTGGCCTATGGAGGCATACTGGCAGAGTAGGGTGCCTTTGTAACCCTTATTGGCAGAGCTGAAAGAGCTTTGTAACACTTGCCTGAGCTGGGCAGAGGTCAAGGGCCAGGGAGAGGCCTACCTGTGAGCACGCTGGGAAGAACCTATCCTGATGGAAGAACTATATCCTGAGTGTTCGTCAACCAGAATTGTAACCTGTTACTTCCCTAATAAACCCCCATAATTGTGAGTATTGTCTGTGAGTTCTTTGTGGCCATTGCAATGAATTATTGAACCCAGCAGAGAAGTAGAGAGCACTGTGGGAGGGATGGTTGGTGTCAGAATTGGTAAAGATGGCAGAGAGAGGAGGCATGTCTGACCTCCACTTCATAGGAATCAACCTCAGGCTGTTGATCTTGATTCTCCTTCTCTTTATGAAGTTAGAGGAGGTTAGACACCACCCCCATGCCATTTTTACAGTTGATTGTAGAAGGATTTTTTTAAAAATTATTATTTTTGTTTTATTGTTGTACTTTAAGTAAAAGTTTACAATTCAAGTTAGTCTCTCATACAAAAGTTTATACATACATTGTTATGTGACCCTAATTGCTCTCCCTATACTGCGACAGCACACTCCTCCTTTCCACCCCTGATCTCCCGTGTCTATTCAACCAGCTCCTGACCCTGTCTGCCTTCTCATCTCACTTCCTGACAGAAGCTGCTCATTTAGTCTCATGTATCTACTTGAGCTAAGAAGCACACTCTTCACAAGTGTCATTTTATGTCCCACAGTCCAGTCCAATCTTTGTCTGAAGAGTTGGCCTCAGGAATGGTTTTAGTTCTGGGTTGACAGAGAGTTTGGGGGCCATGCTTTCTGGGGTTCCTCCAGTTTCAGTTAGACCATTAAGTAGAAGAAGGATTCTTTACAGTGGCTCCAAACTCGGGAAAGCATGGGACTTTGTAAGAGAAAGAACGAAGGGCCTTGGGATGTCAGACTTTTGATTCTTAGATGGTTATTTTGGTCGTTGTTACCTGTAATGACTGAAAGGAAAGTTATGCTGCAGCTAAGGGAGAATGGCTTTGGGCAAAGGCAAGGCCGGTTAAATGGGATGATTGATAGGGGACCGAGTCTTCTGGTTCCACCCAGACGGAGGCCCAAGGCCGTATGAATGAGAATATAGTCAATGGGTGGAGAAGATGCAACTGGAATATTTTAAAAAGGGTTATGTTTTTTGGATTATGTGTTTAATTAAATGTACTATGGATATTGAATGTTTCTTCTACATATTGTAAAGCAGACATAAATGCATGATAAACCCAAAAACCAAACCCGATGCCTTCAAGTCGATTCCGACTCATAGCGACCCTATGGAACAGAATAGAACTGCCCCATAGGGTTTCCAGGGAGCAACTGGTGGATCCAAACTGCTGACCTTTTGGTTAGCAGCCGAGCTCTAAACCACTGCGCCAGCAGAGCTCCAAATATATGATAGATAGGAATATTGGGTATTATAGATTATGGAGAGCTTGTAACTCTGCCCTCAGCCAATACTTGATTGGATATGCTAAAAAGGGAACTAGAGTTTGCCTGAAAGAAACACAGCCTGTTGGTTTAAATGCAGTAGCCCTGTGTGTAGAGTATTGGGGCCTTAGGTCAAAAGCCTGAGCCCCACCCAGGAAACTTATATTTGTAAAGACATGGAGAACCACCTAGAACTGCTGAGAGAATAGATGATTTGCATTTGAAGGAATGACCTGCTGAAAAATAAATGACTGTTTTGCTTTTTCAATTTCGAGCAGGTAGTTTGCCATTGGCTACATCGAGGAAGGAAAAGTTAGTGCCCATCAGAAGGAACTGCCTTCCAGGACTGGACGTTAAAGGGAGCCAGCAAGTAGATAGCTTGATCGACTCGCTTGTGGTGACCACCTGGGTCCACTCATGAGTGGAAGTCGGAGAAACGCAGCAATGAAGAGATGGGCTGAATTTGGACATGTTCCATTGGCACTCGTCAGCCTAGCCCCCAGGGGCTAAGGATGAGAGAGAAAAAGGGCTGGCTGATCAGAAGTAAAGGGAGTTGTGTGGACTCCTATCTCATGTAATTTGGCGATGTTATCAAGACAGACCAGTCCATGGAGAAAGACATCATGCTTGGTAAAGCAGAAGGTCAGTGAAAAAGAGGAAGACCTTCAGCGAGATGGATTGACACGGTGGTTGCCACAGTGGGCTGAAACATAGCAAAGATTGTGAGGATGGTGCAGGACCGGGCAGTATTTCGTTTTGTTTTACATAGGGTCGCTATGAGTCGGACCTGACTTGGCGGCACCTAACAACAAACAACATTTTCAATGAGTATAAATAGATTATATATAATCCATTTTTTAAAATAAGGATTGGTTTGCTCAATATCATAGTTGTGAGAGTCATTCATGTTATTATACATAGATGTATTTACTTTGCTCTGAAATGGTAGTTAGCAAACTTATTCTGTGAATGGCTACTTAGTAAATACTTTAGGATTTACTGGCCACATAAAGTCTCTCATGTAGAATTCTTTGCTTTTGTGTTGTTTTTTAACAAACCTTTGAAAATAATGTACAAGGCATTCTTGGTTTGCAGGTTGGCCAGAGGCTTTAGTTGCTTGTCTTAGGCTGGGTTCTCTAGAGAAGCAAAACCAATAAAGCATATAAGTGTATATATAGAGATTTATATCGAGGAAATGGCTCACACAGTTGTAGATGCTGGAATGTCTCAAGTCCGTGGGTCAGGATAGAGGCTTCTCTTGATTCACATAGCCACAGGGGCTGGCAAACCCAAGATCAGCAGGTCAGAGAGCAGGGCTGTCACTCACAGGCTGTTAAGATTGACAGATCCCAAGATCGGCAGGCAAGTTGCTAGCTCACATCCCAAGAACTGGAGGTCAGACGAACAGGAGCCAGCTGCAGGATCCAGAATGAGCAAAAGGCCCTGAGCATTGCCAGAAAATCCACTTATATATTTGATGCAGGCCACATGCTCGAGGAAACTCCCTTTCAACTGACTGGCTGCTGCCAGCAGATCCTATCATGGAGGTGATCACATTATATCAAATCTCATCATAGAAGTGATCACATTATATCAAATCTCATCATAGAAGTGATCACAACATCATACGACTGCCAAACCACTGAGAATCGTGGCCCAGCCAAGTTGACACACAACCTTAACCATCACATTGCTCTACAGCATTCCATTGTTTATATATATAGCATTTTTTTCTGTTATTAAAGTGCATTTGTATTGTTTGAAGTTTAGATTAATAAAAATGATTCTCCTTTGAAAGTATTAGTAGATGTTTTATAGTTCTGTGGTGTGATGGATCGCTTTTGTGTGGCCTTTCTCGCCATGGTCTTGTAACTCCCACTCAAGTGATTGGGTGTGACTGTGCAAATAATGTAACTGTGGCCCACCAAAGGGATTGGTCAGTTTTGCCATGCAGCATGAGCCGTTCCTGAGGCGGGAAGGAGAGGCTGTCACCACTACCAAGGAAGAAAGGCCAAGAGCAGAGTGCATCCTTTGGACCTGGAATCCCTGCACTGAGAGAAGGTCCTGGAACCAGGAGACCTAGAGAGAGAGAGGGAGAGAGCTGTAACAATGAAGACAGCGAGAAGCAGTGGCAGAGAAACAGCGGCAGGAGAGATTGGCAGAAGACGGCATGGTGGGCTTCCTGGTCCACGGAGCAAGAAAGCTGAGTGCCTTTGGACAGGTGGCTTGCTGGCAGAGTGGGATGCCTCTGGGCCCTTGTTAGAGCTGGGTGTGTGGACCCATGGAGCTGGAGCCTTTGGGCCTGAGCTTACCGGCAGAGCTAAAAGAGCTTTGTAACACTTGTCGAGCATGGCAGAGGCCAAGGGGCCAGAGAAGTGTGTGCCTGCAGACACAGTTCTTTTTGGCCATTGCAGTGAATTATCGAATCCAGCAGAGAAGTAGTGCCATGGGAGCGACAGTTGGTGTCAGAGTTGGTAAAGATGGCATAGAGAGGAGGTATGTCTGACCTCTGCCACATATGAATCAGCCTTGGGCTGTTGATCTTGATAATCTTTTCCCCTTGTGAAGTTAGAGGAGGTCAGACACAGGTCCCACACCATTTTTATGCTGCCACATCTTTCTGCCACAGAGCAGCTAGTGGGTTTGAACCACCAACCTTTCAGTTAACCACTGTGCTACCAGGGCTCCTTTCCCTCTTACTAAGACTGTGTATATTTTATTAATCTTATCAGAGAACAAACTTTTCATGTTTTGGGGCTCATCATTTTGCTTTTGGTATTTGGGGCTCTTCCATTTCTTTAATTTTTCTAAATTCATCTTTTTTAAAAATTTACAACTTATTTAGTATAAAGGCAATATATATCTAACAAACCACAGCACCAGATAAGAAATAGAACATTGTCAGTACCCAAGTGGTTATAGCAAGCACTGCAGGATTTTCATTATAATTTTACCCTGTAGTTAGTTATTCCTAATCATTATTATTTAGTTTTCTCTATATTCAACTGCTTGGTTTATAATTGGGAAAGATGTGCATCAGGGTTGTATCCTTTCGCTATGCTTAGTCAGTCTGTTTGCTGAGCAGTTAATCTGAGAAGGTGGACTATATTAAGAATGTAGCGTCAGGATTGAAGGAAGACTCATTAACAACCTGTGATACGCAGATGACACAACCTTGCTTGCTGAAAGTGAAGAGGACTTGAAGCACTTGCAGATGAAGATCAGAGACTACAGCTTTCAGTATGCATTACAGCTCAACATAAAACAAAAATCATCACAACTGGACCAATTAGCAACATCATGATAAATGGAGAAAGATTGAAGTTGTCAAGGATTTCATCTTACTTGGATCCACAAATCAACGCCCTTGGAAGCAGCAGTCAAGAAATCAAATGATGTATTGCATTGGGCAAATCTGCTGCAAAAGACCTCTTCAAAGTGTTGAAAAGCAAAGAAGTCACTTTGAGGACGAAGGTGCACCTCACCCAAGCCATAATATTTTCAGTCGCCTCCTATACATGCAAAAGCTGGACAATGAATAAGGAAGACCAAAGAAGAATTGACGCATTTGAATTATGGTGTTGGTGAAGAATACTGACTATACCATGAACTGCCTAAAGAACGAAAGAAGTCTGTCTTGGAGGAAGTACAGCCAGAATTCTTGGCAGCGAGGATAGTGAGGCAGGTTCAAATGTGCATTTATTATGGGAAGTGTCTTAGGCTGGGTTCTCTACAGAAGCAAAACCAGTGAAGAGTCCTATGTGTATATATATGTAGAGAGGTTTATATCAAGAAAATGGCTCACATGGTTGTAGAGGCTGGAAAGTCCCAAGTTCATGGGTCAGGCTGGAGGCTTCTCCTGACTCATGTAGCTGCAGGGGCTGGTGAACCCAAGATCACAGGCTCACAGGGTGCGAGGCTGACAAATCCCAAGACTGGCAGGTAAGCTGCTAGCTCAGTTCCCAAGAACTGGAGGTCAGATGAATAGGAGCTAGCTGCAGGATCCAGAGCAAGCAAAAGCCCCCGAGCCATGCCAGAAAGTCCGTCTATATTATATGTAGGCCACACCCCTAAGGAAACTACTTTTCCATTTATTGGCTACTCACAGCGGGTCTCATCGTGGAGGTGATCACATTATATCAGATGTCATCACAGGGGTGATTTCATCATTATATGACTGCCAGAGTACATGATAACTGCCAAAGCACTGAGAATCATGGCCCAGCCAAGCTGACACACAACCTTACCATCACAGGGGGATATATACCTAGATGTGTATCTCAGACTTATATTGTTATTTCAAAGTGTGTGTATAATTTGAACCTAATAGATTATGCCTAAGTGTTTTCTAAAGTGGTTGTATCCTTTATAGTTCCTTCATGAGACTAGTCTTCACTTTATAATTAGTGTTTTATTTGGCATGTTTAAAATATATTTCCATACCCTAATGTAAACTTATCTTCTTAAAATTTGATTGATTTGCCATTCTCATTGAGAGTCATACTTGACTTTGAATTGATAGTTTTGTATGTTATGAGGTAGGTATCAAGCTTATTTTTTTCTTTCACAGATGTATCTTATTGTCCAAGCACCATTTTTCAAAAAGATATGTTTTACCCATATCTCTGCAAATCCTGAATGTTTGGTTTTATTGCCCCTAGGTGTAAAATGTTCTGGGGGCACCAAATAAAGGGACAGTCGACAGTATTGAGGGCTTTGGGTTAAGGTGAGTGCCAGGATCAGTGATAGCATCTGGGTATAGAGATAATATACTACTCGTACTGAATTTTTCCTTCAGCCTACAGGTCCTGACTCCCCAGCAACATGAGAGTCAATTGAAGGAAGGAAGAAGAGATTGAAGGATTTGAGTATTATTTCTGGGGACACCATTCCTGAGAGAGTGAGATTTCTGAACAGAAATTAGAGCTGATCCAGAAAACAGAAAGACAGAGCATCTCAGTTGCTGGCAATGTCCCAAGAACAAAAGAAAATGGTCAAGGTGCAGGTGACTTTTGGTTTATTTTATGGTTTGCTTTGTTCCCTAATGGATTTGTAGAGACCTGTAAAATATCAGAGCAGTTATCTGAAAAGTATAAATTTGGAAAAGTAGAAGCTGGAGAGAAATAAACTTAGACTCTGACTTCAACATCAGGCAAAGTAGGATCACAAATATATTATTCATGGGAGTAAGACTAAATTATTGGCGTTGAACAGAGTGTATGATTGGAGAATCCTTTGGGTTACATTAGTTGTCAACTTGCTTTTAATATTGCTCTGGCCAACAGAAGAGAATCATAATTTAAATGCTATGCCCAGTTTTTGAGGAGAAGGGAGGTAAGTTCCTCTTAGGATTTCAGTATTTCATGGGACTTTTGTCTGAGTAAGCTTCTTTAATGTTTCTTCCTGGAGATGATGTGGTGGACAGCGTCCTGAAAAGCAGTATTCTCATAAATGCAAAAGCAGGTTTACCGTGGCTGTTTCTTCCATGGTTCAGAATAGACCAAGCAAACTCATCTGAGGGACAAATGGGGAAGAGTCTGATTTCAAGCTCGCTTGCTTGGTTGTGGGCAGGATTCAGTTCCATGAGAGCCTGGGTTACTCTCTGTTGGCCAGAGGGAGCCCACTGTTACTTGCCACGTGGACTTCCCCACCATGGCAGCTTGCTTCGTGAATACCAGTGTAAAATGGTAGTAATAGTAATAGTGTCATAACCTGTCTAACTTCAAGGAAGTTAAATGCCCAAGGCTGATCCTTATGAGGTGGAAGTCAGATATACCTTCACTCTTTAATCTTTTTAACAATTCTAACACCAGCCATCCCTCCCACAGCACTCTCTACTGCTCTTCTGGATTCGATATAATCCATTGCAATGGCCACACAGAACTCACAGATCATAATTACAGTTAAGTGGTTTATTAAGGAAGCAACAAGGTACAACTTGGGATCAGGGTTGTAAAAAATGGCATGAGGGTACCTGACCTCTTAATGTAACTTCACAAAGGGGGAGAATCAGCTTCAACCCAAAGCTGATTCCTATGAGGTGGAGGTCAAATATACCTCTACCCTCTGATCTTTTTACAAATTCTGAAATCAGCCGTCCCTCTCACGGTACTCAGCTTCTCTGCTGAGTTCGATAATTCTTTGTAATGGCCACACAGAACTCACAGACAATACTTAGCGATTATGTGGTTTATTAGGGAAGTACTGGTTACAATTCAGGATCAGGAACAACTCAGAATACAGTTCTTGGATCAGGACAGCTTCTTCTCAGCCTTGACCACAAGCACGTCTCTCTGGCCCTCGGCCTCTAGCCCCTGTGACCTGACCTATGCCCCGCACAGGCAAGTATTAGCAAGTGCGGTGAGATGAGTCATTTTTATATGGCCTTTCTTGCCACGGTCCTTTGGCTCCTACAAAATGATTGAGTGGGACTATGCAGATAAGATGCTTGTGACCCACCAAGGAGGTTGGACTGTTTGCTAATAATGCAAATAAGGTGCATGAAATCCTATGGGAGTGAGGCCATGCAAATAAGGTGTATGCAACCCTAATGAGGGAATTGGTTAATTTTGCCATCCTGCAAGGCTTAAAAGAGAAGCCACCCAGAGGAGACTGGGATCCTCACTGCCACCAAGAAGAATATATGGGAGCTCTGCACATCCTTTGGACAGGGGGTCCCTGTGCTGAGAACCACCTGTACCCAGGAAACAGAAAGAGCTGTAACACTGAAGATGATGCAGAATGGTGAGAAGCAGCAGCAGAAAAACAGTGCAGGCAGAACCAGGAAACTGGCACAGTATTGCTTGATGGGCTTCCTGGTCCACTGATCAAGGCAGCTGCAGTGGGTGAGCTGACCCATGGAGCTAGAGAGCTGAGCAACCTTGGACAGGACGCTTTCCAGTGGAGTAGGGTGCCTCTGAGCACTTACTGGCAGAACTAAAGAGCTTTGTAACACTTGCCAAAGCAGGGCAGGGAGCCGAAGGCCAGAGGGAGGCCTGCCTGCAGGCGCGGCTGAGAACCAGCTGTCCCGACTGAAGAACTATCCTGAGTCATTCCTGATCTTGAGTTGTAAACTGTTCCTTCTGTAATAAATCCCGTAATCATGAGTATGCTCTGTGAGGTCTGTGTGGCCATTGCAATGAATTATCGAACCTAGCAGAGAAGAAGGGAGTGCTGTGGGAAAACAGCTGGTGTTAGAATTTGTAAAATGGTTGGAGAGAGGAGGTATGTTTGGCCTCTGCTTTATAAGAATCAGCCTTGGGCTGATATTGATGGTGATTCTCTCTCTTACCCTTTATGAAGTTAGATGAGAAAGTCAGATGATGCCATCACACAATTTTTACACCAGGCCTTTAACTCTGTCAGTAAGTGCCCACACACACCCCTAATATGCCAGGAAACACCCTGCTCAAAAGCGCCCAGCTCTCTCTCCATGGGTTGGTGAGTCTAACTTATCAGATTAAGCGTCTGGAGGCCGTCTACTCCTCTAGCAAGCCTCCTGCCTAAAGGAGCCCAGCCCTTTCACTCTGTGGGTCAGCATGCCCACTATAGTCGCCTTGCTGTGTAGGCTGGGGAGCCCACTACACTGTCTCCTGCTGGTCTCCGTTTCTCTACCATGTTTGCCGCCACTTCTCTCTGTCTTGTGCTGTCTACAGTGTTACAGTTTTCTATGTCTCCTGGGCTAGGAGGTTCTCAGCACAGAGACCCCAGGTCCAAAGGACATGCTCCACTCCTGGCTCTTCTTTCTTGATGGTAGTGAGGTCCCCTCTCTGCTTTGGGATTAACTCTCTTTTAAGCCTCACATGATGACAAAACTGACCAATCCCTTCATTAGGGTTCTATACACCTTATTTGCATGGTCCCACCCCCCACAGTGGTGCCATGCACCTTATTTACATTATCAGCAAGCTGTCCAATCCCCTTGGTGAGCCACAAGCACCTTATTTTCATAACCCCACCCAGTCATTTTGTAGATGTAAAAACAGCATGGGGGCAGTGTCTGGCCTCCTCTAAATTCAAAAGGGAGAAAGAATCAGTGTCAGCGGCCCAAGGCTGATTCCTCTGAGGTGGAGGTCAGATATGGCTCCTCTTTCCGCCGTCTTTACTAATTCTGACACTAACCATCCCTTCCACAGCACTCTCTACTTCTCTGTTGTGTTAGATAATGCATTGCAATGGCCACACAGAACTCACAGACCATACTCATGATTATAGGGTTTATTAGGGAAGTAACACGTTACAGTCAAGGCTCAGGAACACTCAAGGATACAGTTCTTCCATCATGACAGCCTCTTCTCAGCTGTGCTCACAGGTAGCATCTCCCTGACCTAGGCCTTTGCCCAAAGGCACTCATCTTTCTCTCTCTGTGGGTCAGGAAGCCCACTGTGCCATCTCCTGCTGCCAGGTCTCTGCTGCTGGCTCTTTGCTGTTGCTTCTCGCTGCCTTTAGTAATACAATTCTCTCTCTGTCTCCCAGTTCTGGGAGCTTCCCAGCGCGGGAATCCAGTTCCAGAGGACGCACTGGCTCTTCTCCTTGATGGTGGTAGGATTCTTTCCTGCCTCTGGGATGGCTCACTTTAAGCCCAGTAAGATGGTAAAACTGACCAATCCCTTTGATGGGCCACAATTACCCTATCACACAGTCCTGCCCAATCAATTTGGGTGGGAGTTACAAGACCATGGCTAGAAAGGCCACATAAAAATAATCAGTCACACCACAGGCCACCCCTTGGCTTTTCTAGCTATGGTTCTTTCATACTTGGACGATAACTTTCTCCTCTCAATCATTTTACCAGTACAGAACAGTCATTAACAATCCTTCAATAGGGCAGAGAGTCCACAGGGTGAGATACTCAGGTACCAGCCATTCAGGTCTGCTGTGGATTTCCATCTGATGTGGTCAGGTTCTCCAAAAGTTGTTTCAGGTTCACCCTTTCTAGCCTTTGATAAAATTTAACTGGGAGATTTTTCTCTTCCTCTGAGCCTCTTGAGATGTCAGCATAGTAAAACCTTTAATGGACATTAGGTTTGGCCACTGACTCCAGTCCAACAGTGTCTCCACCTTAGTCCACTCTTTTCAGTTACAACTTCTACAGTTTAAGTTTTTACAATCACAGTTAAGCCTGTTAACAGTAAATACATCTCTACCCCAGAGACCCACCAGGAAAAGATGAATCTATTCAGTGGGGAATCCTCTCTTAGTCCCCTTCATTTTGAGTATAGCCATACTCATGAAAATATGTAAGCCAGCCACTTCATGCCTTTATCTCCCACTGTTTTAGACAGCCAGTGTTGACATTGCTCCGCCCTATCAAACCAGTACTCTGAGGAGACAAGCATATTCCAATCCAATATTTTTGTTACAACATCCAGCATTTATTTCCATCACATATTCAGGTCTGGTTTACAACACCTGATAGGGAAAACATTCCTTTAGTTAGATAAATAGAGTCCATTCAGATAAACACTTAGCCCTTTGGAACATTTTGGTTTCATCTTCTGTTTTCCACCCTCTGACTGTCTTATACATTTCTGAGCATATGGTCTTAGGTCTCTGTCTGGGTCAAACCAGAAGACCCTGGCCCCTATCAGTCATCTTGCCTAACCTCCTGGGCTATCACCCCAAGTCACTCCAGATGCAGCTTTCCTAACCACTGTTGCAGCATAACAACCAGCAATACGGAAATAACGTCTAATACGTAATCTAGTCACGGAATGACATTGTGTTACCTTTGGCCCATTCTATTAGATAGGAGGAACTAGGCCAGCCCATACTCAAGAGTAGGGAACTGTACAAAGGTATCAATATGACCATGTGGCTATCTTAGAATATGCCTGCCACAGGTCTTTCGTTCTGTAAAAAAATTATTTTTTTAGGACAGAGTAAGATATTTGGCTCTTTCTTCTCCCTTGCTCTATTTTTCAGAAGTTATGGATAGGCATGTGTTAGACATTCTCACTCTATCCATGTTACCTAATCTCTCCTTTATATTGTCTCTCTCTGCTAGATTTTGTGTAATTTCTTCAATTCTGCATTACAGTTGACTAATATCTCTTTAGTGTATTTGATATGCTGTTAACTTGTCTGTTAATATATATACAGACATGTATTTGTGAGTGTGTGTATGTGTATATATATGTGTTTATAAATGTGAGATTTTTTTACCTTAGGAAGACAATTTCACTACTGTATATTATAGAAAATTAATGGATGGATTATTGAATGTACATATTCAAAGTATTTTGTTAGGATTTTGCTTTTTCTATAAGATATTTAAAAAAAAAAAAAACCTAGGTATATAGATGCAGCAGTTTATATAGAGGAAATGAGCAGAAAAACTTCCTTCACATTTCATCCATATCATCAAATGGAAATCAGTTCATTAAACAGGACCCTCTTAATACAGGAATCACTGACATTCAGCGATGTGGCTGTGAAGTTCACCTGGGAGGAGTGGCAGCTCCTGGATCCTGCTCAGAAGGACCTGTACTGGGACGTGATATTGGAGAACTATAGCAACCTTGTGTCCATTGGTGAGGACAATTCTCCTGTCATTGTCCTTTGCTTTCTCAGCTGCTGAAACCTTTGGAGTGTCAGTGGTGCTCGAAAGTGATGGGTCTCAGTTCACTCTCTGGCCCTAGATAAGTGGGTATATTCTTTCTACTTTTGACAGAAAAACCTTTACTTTGTAAGTTTGAAATTTGTTTTTTCGCAAGTAAAACATTCTGCAATCTTCACAAACCCAAGGCCAACTTGGTGTGTCTAAGATTCTGTGCTTTCTCATGAACAGGGTATCAAGTTAGCAAACCAGATGTGCTCTCTAGGTTGGAACTAGGAGAACAACCATGGACTATATTGTATGAACGCCATAGTGGAATCTTTTCTGGTGAGTGAGCAAAAATGGTAAGAGGGGAAGGCTGTGGAAGTCACATTCAAGTGTGAGAAGGCGTCACATCTGTGAGGGGTGTCTGAGGATACATAAAAGGACCTGCACATGTCCCTCTTTCCACGTGAGACCTCTTTTCCTTTCTAGGAGTTTAGAGAAATATATGCTTCTCTGTATCTTCTGAGATCAGATTCCCTGTTTATTTGATCTACATTTTCTAATTTTCTTCTTTCTAGGATTCTGAAATCTTTGCCTTTTTCATATCCTTGCACCTCTCTTACTCTGAAATTCCACCTTCCAGGCCTCCCTCCAAAGAGAGAACTTTGAATTAGTAACTGTCCTCAGAGTACAGCACCTTCCTCCCCCATTGAGTAATACAGATTTCCCTTCTTAGCATCCACCCCAACCTTGGATGTTATGCCTTCACAGTAAAATGGTCTTTTATTGTTCTTTTATATGCTTCCTTAGCTTCTTTTTTTCCCCTACTCTGCAGTTCTCTAAAGGTTCTGATTTCCATTTTCTCATTTGTTCTCCTAACCCTTTAAAGTTTTCTTCATTCTAATGAGTTAATCTTCAGTTTTCAAGAGGAGACTGTCAAATTGACATTTTCCTTGAAATTGTCTAACATAGACTTTTTTGTGTATATTTTACTCATTTTGATGAAACTTCCCTATGAGTTCCTAATATCTGCAAGGAACTAGGATTATCTTCCCGGCCAGAAAACTCCTCTATCAATTTAGGTTATCTTTTAGTACTGTACATCTGAAATTCTAGCCATTCCGGCAGTTACCTTTAATTTTTCCTACCTGCGGGCTCTCTTCTTTAAAGGTCTCTGTTCTTCCTAATGATTTTTTTTAACTAGAAACAGCATTTTTAACATTGTACATTCTCAGTTTTATCATGAACCAGATCATAACTCGTGTACTGAAATGATTATTCTGACTTTAAGAATCAGCCCAAACCTGGTTCTTAAGAGGCTGAGGTCAAACTTAGCCCAACCTTCTCGCTTATATATTATTTCTGACACCAGCCATTCTTTCTCAGCACTCTCTTTTTCTAATGGGTTTTGTAATCCATTGTAGTGGTCAGAGAATTCACTGAAACACCATATCTGCGATAACAACTTTTAATATAACAAAAATGTATATAAACAAAAAAAAAGGTCAAGAAGGGAGAGGGTTGACATGTCGTGGGGTTGTTAACCAGTGTCATAAAACAATATGTGTACTGCTGTTTAATGAGAAACTATTTTTTCTGTAAACCTTCACCTGAAGTGCAATAAAAAAATAAAAATGTATATAAACAAGGTTTATAAACAATGAAATCCATAGGACGAGGTGGGCAAGTGTTTCCTTCACAGAACCTAAACACCTCAAGGGTATCTGCTTACTCTTCCTGACACAGATGTTCACTCTCATCAACCAGGAACTGTCCTTCAATGTCACTCAGCGGGCTCCGCTATCAACTGCTCTTTTAAGCTGGCTCCCAGCTCCTCCTGGTCAGCTCCAGGACAGCTCTTGGATGTTCCCAATTCTTGGGTGGTCCTAGCTACTCTAGGCTGGCCACAACTGTAGGCTGGCTTTACTGCAGCTCCTGGTGCAGAGCTCTCTTAGTGGCATGCCCTCCTCTGTAGGCAGCTCCCTGGTCATGGTGCCCAATCCCTTGGAGTGTTACATGTCCTGGCCAAGTTTTGACCTTTACACTTTGCTGCCACTGTCCAAGTTTGCTTATTTCCACAGCTTCTTATCTCATCGTAGTTGCTTGCTCTGTTGCCGTCACAGCTCCAAGTGTTACAGCTCTCTTACCTGGGTCTGAGAGGGTATCAGCACAAGGCTACCATGTCCAAAGGACGAGCTCACTTATTCCTCTTGGCTCTCTCATCAATCGGGAGGTCCCCCAGAATCCTCAGTGTTTTGCCCTTCATGTAGGCAGTCCTTACAACTGGGCAGGGCTCCACAGGCAGTCCAGGAAAGGGCAGACTGAGCAGGTCTCCCCTACTAATCTGGGTAAAGGTCAGTTACTGAACAGGCTCCACAGCCAAACATAGTAAAGGTCAGACTGGCCATTCTCTGCAGCCAATCCCAGTAAAGAATGGACTGGGCGAAACTCCGCAGCCATTCCGGGTAAGGTCAGTATAATCCTGTTTGTGAAGCTAAGTGTATTCTACTAGTGTCAGACCTTGTTTTACTTCAAGAGTAGGGATGGGATTCAAGATCAGCACAAAACTGATTCCTATGAGGTGGCGGTCAAACATACTTCCATTCTCCATTTTTCATGGTTTCTAACACCAGCCGCTGTCCCACCCATGGTTCTCTATACTTCTCTGCTGGGTTTGATAATTCATTGCGATGGCCACACAGAACTAACAAACCATACTCACTGTAAAAATGGCTGGTCGGCATCTGACCTCTAACTTCACAAGGGGGAGGAGAGAGAATCACCATCACCAACATCAGCCCAAGGCTGATTCCTATGAGATAGAGGTCAGAAATACCTCCTTTCTCCAATCTTTTGCCACTTCTGACATAAGCTGTCCCTGCCAAGGTACTCTCTACTTCTCTTCTGGGTTCAGTGATGCACTGTAATGGCCAAACAGAACTCACAGACCGTACTCACGTTTACTGGGGATTACTAGAGAATTAACAGGTTACACAATTCAGGATCAGGAAGCATGTAGGTAAAGTCTCCCTTCTTCAGTGCAAGATAGCTTGCTAAGCTCCACTTGGCCATACAGAGCTCCTCTCGAGCCCTTCAGGACAGGTTCCTCCGGCCTTTTCATAACAGGCATGTCTGACCTCCGCCTCATAGGAATCAGCCTTTGGCTGTTGATCTTGATTCTCCCCCACCCCTTGTGAAGTTAGAGGAGGTCAGATGCCTCCACCGTGCCATTTTTACAGGTTTCCGAGGTATACAACTTTATGGAATGGAGGCACACTGCCAGTTTTTTTTGCGGCAGGGCATCTGGTGGGTTTGAACCACTGACCTTTTGGTTAGCAGCTGAGGGCTTACCCATTACATCAGCCGAGGTCTTCATACTTACAGTTAGCCATTTATTATAACCAGAGTGGATACAAATGAAGAGACACCTGAGGCGTGGTCTGGGAGAGGTCCCAGCATGACATTTCCATTGTCTCCAGGGATGTCCACCTTCTTCCGTGCATGGATGTTCGCAGCAGTCCAGGAAGCCTCAAACTTCCTTTTTCATGGGCTCTTGCTGCTTTCATTTAATGCTCATGATTGGGGCCTCATTGCATAGGCATCATTGAATGAAAACATGAATATGCATGATTGATTGGATCAAGCCCACCTTGCCGCTTCAGGTTAGTTGACAGGTGTATCTGTTTAGCCCCCAATCGTTTCCATACATTCTAAAGTGTTGCCTTATAGAAGGGCTGTTATATGACAGTCATAAGAAAGAAGGGCACCTTGATTGCTGAAAAAATACCAAGGGCTGACTTTCAAGGGAGGAGCCACGGTGGCTCAATGATTAAGCATTCGGCTGATAACTAGAAGGTTGCTGGTGTGAACCCACATGCTGCTCTGGGAGAGAAAGATGTGCCAGTTTGCTGATTACAGTCTTGGAAACTCTATGGGGCAGTTCTGTTCTGTCCTATAGGGTCATTATGAGTCAGAATCGACTGAAAGGCAATGGGTTTGGGTTTTTCTGTTTTTTTTTGTTTTTTTTTTTTTAAATCTTTTAAGGGATGAAGGCAAAAGCCAAACTGAGTTCTTAGTCCCACACTAATTCTAATCTTTCTCTTAGTTTATTGTAAATATTACCACTGTATTCATTTCAGTCCCTCAGTGGACTTTTCCATTTCCAAAGCTCTAAATGTTAGAATGATTGAAATCTTAGTGTTCATCTTCTTCTAATGTGCATGTTCTCTGAACATGGTCTTATTCTGTTCTCTGTTTTAAAATCATAGTTAAATACTAAAGTTTTCCAAATTGTTACCTCCAGTCAAGATTTATTCGTCTTTCAGATTTCTTCATATCTGAACTTGGATATATAATAACCATCTTGAAGTTGATATGCATCAACGTGTTCTCATAAATATTCTATACATCAGTGATATTCCTCATCTCATGAAAAGACACTGGTGCCCTGTGGCTCAAGTGAAATACTTAGCAGCAACCCTTTATTTCTTGCTTGCTTTTTCCCACCCCGGCAACAGTGAATTCATCAGTGAGCCTTCTCTTTGTTCAAAATGTATCCTCATTTCCTCCATTGCTTGCTGGCCGTCTCATAAAAACCCTTTTCACAATCTGCAGCTACTTTCTTTATGGCTTTCCTTACTTTTTTTCAGTTTACCAAAGTAGAACATAGGCTCCGTAAACATAAGGAATATGTTTATGTATCCCCAGTACCTTTACTATGTACATGTGAAAATTGTTTTATCCCAAAGGTTAACATTCTAAATTCTTCACATATCCAACTATTCCTGGTGAATAGTGGTCTTTCAATAAGAATTTGTGGAAAGAATGAATCCGTCCTTCACCAGATGGGATCAGGAGGCCTTACAACCCCTTTGGTCTATGGATCACTGTCACTTGCTCGTATTTTACATTCTGTGTGTGTTTTACAAGGCCTTTAAAAGAAGCAGCCAAATCTTTTTTTTTTTTTTTTTTATATTGTACTTCAGGTGAAGGCTTACAGAACAAATAGTTTCTCATGAAACAGTATTACACATATTGTTTTATGACACTGGTTAACAACCCCACAACATGTCAACCCTCTAACTTCTCGACCTTTTTTTTTGGTGAAAATACACATTGCCAAAGATACACCATTTCAAAAATTTCTGCATGCACAGTTCAGTGACATTGACTATGCTCTTCCAATTGTGCTGCTATTCTCACTTAAGATGAAGGCTTACAGAACAAAATAGTTTCTCATTTAACAGTTACTACACATGTTGCCCTGTGACAAT
>NW_004444023.1:7427231-7451859 GCF_000243295.1 Trichechus manatus latirostris
TGGATCGAATGGTATGTCTATTTCTAGCTTTCTGAGGAAGCGCCATATCATTTTCCAAAATGGTTGTATCATTTTGCATTCCCACCAGCAGTGAGAAGCAGCCAAATCTTTAACCATTCATTATGTATAGTCTAACCTTGTTTCTACACTAACTGCTTTACTATTTGGGTTGTTTATGATACTGTATTTTTATCACTGTGCAAAGAACGTTATTGTTAAGTGCTGTCTAGGCAGTTCTGACTCATAGTGACCATATGTGCAACAGAAGAAAACACTACCAGTCCTGAGCCATCTGCACAATTGTTGCTGTGTTTGAGCCCATTGTTGTAGCCACTGTGTCGGTCCATCTCATTGAGGATCTTCCTCTCTTTCGCTGACCCTCTACTTTACCAATCATGATCCTTCCTGATAACATGTCCAAAGGAACATTAAGCATGGTGTTTTATTTATACTCATATCACAGAGTTGTCTCTAAAGATCCACCTTCCACCAATGCATTTTTTTTTAAATGGCTTCATTCCAAATAAAGACAATGGAAAGATTCATTGTTCTCTTCTTTCCTAGAAATCCAGAAAGGTGATGATCATCTGCTTGGACACTTGCAAAAAGAAAGAAGGTTGGATGTAATGGAACAATGCTGTGAACATAATGCATTGGAAAATATTGTTCATCAGCACAAAATTCAGTTTCCTTTAAGGGAAAATCATGGTATGTTTGACTTATATGAAAAAACTATGAAATCAAGTTTAACTTTACCAGCAGTTAACCAGAGAAAAAGCAATGAAATAAAAAACTTTCCTGAGCCTAACGGAGATGAGAATACCTTTCTACATGCTGACCACGAGCAATTTTGTAATGAAATGCAATTTCCCGAGAGTCAAAAATCAAATAGCGCTGAGTCCCAACTCATTAAGCATCAGAAAACTCACAAAATAGAAAGACGACATGTATGCAGTGAATGTGGGAAAACCTTCATCAGGAAGTCTTTGCTCATTGAGCATCAGGTCATTCATACAGGAGAGAAACCCTATAGATGCAGTCTGTGTGGGGAAACCTTTTTTAAAAAGTTCAAGCTCATTGAACATCATCACACAACTCATAAAGGACAAAAACCTTACAAATGCACAGAATGTGACAAAGCCTATCTTCATAAATCACAGCTCAATAAACATCAGAAAACTCATATGGCAGAGAAACCCTACATATGCTGTGAATGTGGAAAAGGCTTCATCCAGAAGACACATCTTACTATTCATCAGCGAACTCATACTGGAGAGAAACCATATATATGCAGTCAATGTGGAAAAGGCTTCAACCAGAAGGGAAGTCTCATTATTCATCAGCGAACTCATACTGGAGAGAAACCCTATATATGCAGTGAATGTGGAAAAGGCTTCATCCAGAAGGGAGATCTCACTATTCATCAGCGAACTCATACTGGAGAGAAACCCTATATCTGCAGTGAATGTGGAAAAGGCTTCAACCAGAAAGGAAGTCTCATTATTCATCAGCGAACTCATACTGGAGAGAAACCCTATGTATGTGGTGAATGTGGTAAAGGTTTCAGCCAGAAGTCATACCTCATAGCACATCAGAGATTTCACACAGGGAAGATTCCCTTTTCATGTAGTGAATGTGGAAAATCTTATTCCCAGAAGGCAACTCTCATTAGACATCGAAAAATTCACACAGGAGAGAAACCCTTTCAATGCAATGAATGTTGGAACGTCTTCGAAACGAAGCCAAAGCTCATTGTACATCAAAGATCTCATATAGGAGAGAAACCACATGGCTCCAATGGACGTGGACAAACTTTTGTCTATGCTTCTAACTTTTATTCACATAAAAGAAAACACAAAAGAGAGAAACATGTAGATTCAATCAAGGTGGAAAATTGTCCCACAACAAGTCACGGCTCATCACATACTAGTGATCTCATGCAGGTGAAAAGCCCTGTTAATATATCGACTCTCCAAATGCCTTCTGTAGCAGCTGAGACATCAGTAAACATCCGTGGGCTCATAACTAATAGGGACATAGTCCTTGTGGGACAACCTGTTGCTAGATGTGAACCCTCAGGAGATAACAGAGAATTTGTAGAGCAGAGAAACCTTACGAATTCAGTGAATGTGGTAGTGCCTTCACTGATCAATTATGTCTTATTTTATGTTACATAAACCCTGTAAGAAAAGTGTAGCAGGGGCATCTGGCCTGTAACTTCCCAAGCGTGAAGGAGAATCAAGATCAACAGCGCAGGCTGATTCGTATCAGGTGGAGGTTAGACATGCATTCTCCCTCCACCCGTTTTACCAGTTCTGAACCCAACTGTCCCTCCCATGGCACTCTGCTTCTCTGCTGGGTTCAGTAATTCATTGCAGTGATCACACCGAACTCACAGACAATACTCATGGGAAGTAAAACGTTACAGTTCAGTTTCAGGAATGCTCAGGATACAATTCTTTGGTCAGAACAGCCTCTTCTCAGTGTGCCTGCAGGCACACCTCTCTGTGGCCTTTTGGCCTCTCAGCCACTCAACTCGGCATCTGTCCTATTCGGGCAAGTGCTACAAAACTCTTCAGCTCTGTTGATAAGTGCCCTTAGGCATGCTACTCTGCCAGTAAGCCTCATGTCTGAAGGTGCTCAGGTTTCTCATTCTGTGGGCCAGGAAGCACACCACCTGTCTTCTGCTGATCTCCTAGTTCTGCTGTTACTGGTGCTGTCGTTTCTCTGCCACTGCTTCTCACTGTTTCTGGTGTTAAAGCTCTCCCTCACTGCCCTAGTTCTGCTGCCTCTGTGGACCTTCGCTGTCTTCTGTTACAGCTCCTCTCACCCTCTGTCTCTCTCCCCATGTCTCCCTTTAATCCTAGTGGGATGACAAAACTAACCTATTCCCTCATTAGGGTTCCATACATCTTACTTGCATGGTCCCACCCCCACAAGTGTGCCATGCATCTTAATTACATTATTCGCAAGCCATCAAATCCCCTTGGTGGGCCACAAGCACCTTATTTGCCTCGTTCCACCCAATCATTTGGTGAGAGTTACAAGACCATGGCAAGAAAGGCCATATAAAAGTGACACATTGCACTGCAAACCTGTAGGATAAACTCAGATACATTCACTGGGGACTAGGGTTGAGCAAAAATTTCTGCCTCATTGCATGGCTACAAACTGTATCCTGAGGGAAATATATGAATACAGAGACTGGGAAACCTGATACATTCATCCTATGTAAATATGTGTTTTATTATGGAGACATACTGTGATGTCAGCAGAAACACATATATGTCACTTGTGCCAATTAAATGAAAAACCACATAGTTGGTGGTTCCTGGGAAAGGAGCAATACTGAATTGGTGGGATACGGGGCATATATATGTCAGTTCAGTTTCCCCAGATCAAGTTGAAGGATTAACTGAAAACCGGATTGTCTACCATATATAATAGGACTTTATATTATGCAGAAAAAGGAAAAAATAGTCTTATGTTGAGTTTATTCATTAACAAATATTTGTCACATACTTCCTTTGTACTTGGCCCCATTTCCAGGAGCTGAGGATACAGTGGTGGATAAAAAAGAAAAAGCCCATTCTGCCGTCTTAGAGTATTGACTTCAATCATATTTAAGTGGGATCTTTATACTCCCACTAATCTAGTCAAAGGATGCCACGGTGCAGTGAGTTACTTATATGGCCCTTCTAGCCATGGTCTTTGTGACACACACACATACTGATTGAGTGCACTGTGCAAATAAGGTGTATCGAATTTGTGATGGTTGGGGTTATGTGTCAACTTGGCTAGGACATGATTCCCAGCATTGTATGGTTGTCCTCTATTTGATGTATTATAAATCCTAACCTCTACATATTAACAAGGCAGAGTTGGTGTGGAGTGTATCGAGTGCAGGAAGGCATGACTCAGGCCCCACCCTTACTCAAGTTATGCCCTTCCCTGGAGTGTGGCCTGCATCCAAGATACATATGTGGGTGCCCTGGTTGGGGGGCACACTGTTTTTCTGCATATGGATCCTGCATCCGGTTTGTGATCGTCTAACATCATTCTTGGGACTTCAGCCAGTGACCTACTGTTTGACTTGCCGATTCTGGGATTCACCAGCATTTGCAGCCCTTTGGGTCAGTAGCCTATTGTCTGACCTGATTCACCAGCTTCCGCAGCCTTATGAACCAGCAGCCTGTGTTCTGACCTGCCAGTTTAGGTTCGTCAGCCCCTGCAGCCACATGGGCTGGGGAGAAGCCTAAGCCTGACCCACACATTTGGGACATTCCAGCTTCCACAATCATATGAGACACTTCCTTGATATGGTTCATGAGTTTTGTGAGACGTTGTATCGAATTATGGAACCTAAAGATGGGAGAGAGAGTGCTGAGGGGAAGAGAAGTAGTAGATGTTAGAGATGATGGAGTGGTACAGCAGTTTAGAAAAGTTGGACATTTGGCATATCTTTAACCTCTGCCTTATGGGAACAAGCTTTGTGCTGATTCTTATAAAAGAAATTGCTCACTTAGATGCGATATCTACATTAGGTGAAATAGGCATGGAATAATTTGTACAAGGGGTTTAAGTTAGAACTTTTAGAAGTTAGAATTCTTATGACAATTTCTCGTTAAAATCTGACATTGAGTTAATTCTGACTCATGGTGACCACATGTGCTTGAGAGTAGAATTGTGCTTTAGGGTTTTCCTTGGCTGATTTTTCACAAGTAGATTGCTAGGTCTTTCTTCTGAGGCACCTCTGGGTGGACTTGAACCTCCAATCTTTTAGGTTTGTAAATGAGTGCATTAACCATTTAACTACGCACGGACTCTTGAGGAAAGACTCCTTTTAATGGTACTTAAGCAGCCTAGGAAACTTATTTTTTAATGTCCATGCCTTAACATGTAGATTATAAATTCTTTGTTTTTGTAACTGTTTACCCCCAAGTTATAAGTTCCTTGACAGTTTTTCTGAGTATTTATACCCAGATTATAAATAAATTGATAGCTGTAACTTGTTACTATTTAAAAAATAAAAAACAAAGATCATTTTCTTAGTTATTTAAAAATGGTGATGTGACAATATCTGACCTCCTCTGACTTCAGAAAGGGAGAAAGAATCAGCATCAGCATCAGCCAGAGGCTGATTCCTATGAGACAGAGGTCAGACATGCCTCTTCTCTCCACCATCCCTCCCGTGACACTTCTACTTATCTGCCGAGTTTGATTAATTCATTGCAGTGGCCACACAGAACTCACAGACCATACTCAAAATTATGGGGTTTATTAGGAAAGTAACAGGTTACCATTCAGGTTCAAGAACACTCAGGATACAGTTCATTGATCAGGACAGCCTCTTGTTAGCTGTGCCTGCAGGCACACCTCTCTCTGACCCCTCAGCCTCTGCCCTGCTTAGGCAATGTTAGAAAGCTGTTTTAGCTCTAAGTACCCTGAAGCACCACACTCTGCTGGTAAACCTTGGCCCAAAGGCGCTCAGCTCTAGCTGTGTAGGTTGGCAAACTTAGCTCCACCAAGTGCCCAAAAGTACTCTACTCCACCAGCAGTCTCCTGCCCAAAGGTGATCAGTTTTCTCACTCTGTGGACAGTAGCTGTCTCCTGCCAATCTCCTGGTTCTGCTGCCACTGTTTCTCTGCTGCTGTTTCTTGCAGTTTTCGGTATTACAGCTCTTTCTCTCTTGGTCTTCTGGTTCCAGAAACTTCTCAGTGCTGGTATCCTGGGTCCAGAAGACATGCTACACTCCTTGCTTGTCTTTCTTGATGGTAGTAAGATCCTCTCCTCCCACCTCTGGGTGAGATGGCTCATTTTAAGACTACCGGGATGACAAATCTGAGTAATCCATTTGTTAGGGTTCCATAGACCTTATTTGCATGGTCCCACCCACACACAGGTAGCATGAACTTTATTTGCATTATTAGCAAGCTGTCCAATCCCTCTGATGGGCCACAATTACCTTATTTGTATAGTCCCACCCAAGTTACAAGATGATGAAACAGGGCATATAAAAGTGATTTCATCACACTTGCAGTTGCACTAACTGTATTTCATGTGTTCAGAAGCTATCTGTGACTAGTGCCTGCACAATTGCACATTACAGACAATGAGCAAAACTTTCTAGCTCTTTATATGGCTGGGATATGTATACTAAGAGAAATCTCTCATCTCTATCCAGAAAAATTAAATTGGAGAGCACTGGTTACATGATTTCAGTGCAGTGAATTACTTCATATGCCCCTGTGACCATGCAAATAAGATGTATGGAACCCTAAAGGGGATTGGTCAATTTTGTCATCCTGTTAGGCTTAAAACAAGCTATTGCAGAGGTGGAGAGGAAGGGATCTCACTACCACCAAGTAAGAACAGACAAGAGCAGAGCGCACCCTTTGGACCTGGGATTCCAGTGCTGAGAAGCTCCTGCATCCAGGAGCCCGAGAAAAAGAGTGGTAACACAGAAGATGACGAGAAGCAGTGACAGAGAAACTGCAGCAGGAAACAGTGGCAAGAGATAGCATGGTGAGCTTGCCAGCTCACAGAGCGAGAACTGGGTGCCATTGGGCAGGAGGCTTGCTGGTGCAGTACGGTGCCTCTGGGCACATGGTGGAGCTAGATTTGCCAAACCACAGAGCTAGAGCTGAGCCTCTTCAGGTTGAGGCTTTCTGTAGGAGTGGGCTGCCTAGGGGCACTTACTGGCAGAGCTAACAGTTTTGTAATACTTCCCATGGCTCAGCTGGAAATAGGCTGTCCTGACTGAAGAACTGCATGAATTATCGAACCCAGTAGAGAAGTAGATAGTGATAGTTGGTGTCAGAATTGGTAAAGATGACAGAGAGAAGGCATGTCTGACCTCTACCTCACAGGAATCAGCCTTGGGCTGTTGATCTTCATTCTCCTTCCTCTTTGGGAAGTTAGAAGAGTTCAGATGCTGCCACCACACCATTCTTACAGTTGGTGTTAGAAGCAGGATTCTTTGCGATGGCTCCAGATTCATGGAAGCATGGGAGTTTGTAAGAGAAAGTGAAAGGGCTTGGGAAGTGAAACTTTTTATTCTTAGGTGGTTTCTTTGTTGTTTACCTGCAATGGCTGAAAGGAAAGTTATGCTGCAGCTGAGGGGGAAAAAGCCACATTTGGAATGGCTTCGGGCAAAATACATGCTGGTTAAAGGAGATGATTGATAGGGTGCCAGGGTCTACTGGTTCCACCCAGCCAGAGGCACAATGCTATATGCATATCAATGGAAAGACAGTTAAGGTATGGAGAAGAGAAGATGAAACTGGAATTTTAAAAGGGATTTATGCATTTATCTGAATGTACTGTGGATATTGAATATTTCTCCTACCCAATGTTATTAAGGGGCCCGGTGGTGCAGTAGTTAAACGATTGGCTGCCAAGCAAATGGTCAGCAGTTCAAATCCACCACCTACTCCTTGGAAATCCTATTGGGCAGTTCTACTCTGTCCAATAAGGTTGCTATGAGTTGTAATCGACTCAACGGCAACAGGTTTTGTTTTGTTTTCTTGTCAAGTTGTAAAGCAGACCTAAATGTATGATAGAAATGAATATTGGGTATTATAGATTACAGAGAGCGTGTAACTCCACCTTCAGCCAATACTTGATTGAATGGTCTAAAAGGGGAACTAGGATTTGCCTGAGGAAAACAGGCTGTTTGAATGCAGTAGCCCTGTGTATAGGTTGGGGGCTTAAGTGGAAAACCTGAGCTCCACCCAGAATTTGTGTTTGAAAACACATGTAGAACTACCTAGAACTGCTGAGAGAACAGAAGATTTGCATTTGAAGGAAGGACCTGCAGAGAAAAAATAACTGTTTTGCTTTTAGAATTTCGAGCAAGTGGTTTGCCTTTGTATGCAATAAGGCAGGGAAAGTTGGTGCCCGTTAGAACACACTTCCAGGACTGGAAGTTAAAGGGAGCCTGCGAGTAGATAGTGTGGTATGTTTGCCTCAGGTGACCACCTGGGTCTACTCATGATGGAAATGGGGGAAGTGCACCAATGAAGAGACGCACTGAGTTTTGACATTTTCCATTGGCACACATCGACCTAACCCACAGGGACTATGGATGAGAGGAGAGAGAAAGGGTTGGCGGGTCAGAAATATAGGAAGTTTTGTGGACTCCTGAGTTTACAGGTGAAGCCCATTGACCTAGCCCAGGGATGTAGGGGTGAGAGAGATGGAGAAGGGGCTGTCTGGTCTGAATCGCCAGGAGGTGTGTGTGAACTCTAAAACCTAAAGCTAGTACCCTTTGCAACCTAGCTTGGATGGCTAGAAATGAGTTGACCAGAACTCGACCGGATGAAGAAAAGGACACTGTGAGCTGGTATAGATTGCTGCAAATTTGATGACTTGCTCTGTACTGGACTTTGCTTATGGATGCAGATGCTCAGTGTTTTTATGGGAAAAGAACATTCTTCAAGGCCAAGGAACATGCTTAGAGTACTGGTTTGATAGAGACTGGCAATTTTGAAATTGGCTGTCTAAAACGGGGGGAGATAAAAGCATAAAGTGGCTGGCTTACTTGCTTTCGTGGGTGTGCTTACACTCAATGAGAAGGACAAGGGAGGATCACCACTGAATAGATTCCTCTTTTCCTGATGGGTCTGGTGAAGAGAGGGTGGGGAAAGATGCTGATAGGATTATATGATTCGTTTGTGAGTGTTGATTGTTAACAGAGTTAATTGTGATTGTAAAAACTGTGAGAGTAGACTAAGGGGGAAGCACTTGCTGGACTGATCTTGCTGCCACCAATCTGGACTAGCACAGCAGCTCAACCTAATTTTCCTTCCCAAGGTGGAAAAGTTTGGGTAAAAATACATGACAAATTGAAGGAAGGAGAAATAATAGCCGAAGGTAAAGGAATAAATAAATGAGTTATGTAGCAGGGGAAATCTAACAATATGCTGATACCTGGAGAGAGACTCAAAGCAAGGGAATAATCTTTTCTCAATTAAATTTTATCAGAGGCAAGAAAGGGTGAAGATGAGATGATTACAGAACCTGACCAGATCAGATGCATGCCTGCAGCAGACCTGAATGGCTGGTACTTGAGTAACCTCACCCTTAGGACTCTTTTGCCCTCCTGAAGGACTAATTGTTAATTACTGTTTTGGACTTGTGAAATGACTGAGAAGGGGAAGTTATCCTTCAAGTGTGAAAGAACCATGGCTAGAAAAGCCAGGGGGTGGCCTCTGGTGTGATGGATTGCTTTTGTGTAGCCTTTCTTGCCGTTGTCGTGTAACTCCCCCCAAACGATTGGGTGGGACCATGCTAATAAGATATATGGGACCCTAACGAAGAGATTCATCAGTTTTGCCATCTGTCATTTTGCTAGTCTGAAAATGAGCCATCACAGAAGCGGGAAGGAGAGGATCTCAACACCACCAAGGAAGAAGAGCCAACAGTGGAGTGTGTTGGATCTGGGATCCCTGTGCTAAGAAGCTTCAGGAACCAGGAGACAGAAAGAGAGCTGTGACACTGAAGACAGCAAGAAGGGGTGACAGAGAAACGGCAGCAAGAGAGACCAGCAGGAGATGGCACGGTGGGATTACTACCCCACAGAGTGAGAAAGCTGACTGCCTTCGGGCAGGAGTCTTGCTGGAGGAGTAGGTTGCCTCTGGGGACTTAGTGGAGGTAGGTTTGCTGACCCACGAAGCTAGAGCTGAGCACCTTCAAGCCAGGGTTACTGGCAGAGTGAGATGCCTAGGGGCACTTACCGGCAGAGCTAAAAGTGCTTTGTCACACTTGCCCGAGCAGGGGCAGAGGCCAAGGGGCCAGCTGAAAAGCATCTGTCCTGATGGAAGAACTGTATCCTGAGTGTTCCTGAACCTGAACTGTAACCTGTTACTTCCCTAATAAACCTCATAACTGTGAGTATTGTCTGTGAGTTCTGTGGGGCCATTACAGTGAATTATCGAACCCAGCAGAGAAGGAGAGAGTGCCATCGGAGGGATGGTTGTTGTCAGAATTGGTAAAAAGTTTGGAGGGTGGAGGCATGTCTGACCTCCGCCTCACAGGAATCAGCCTTGGGCTGTTGATCTTACTCCATTGTGAAGTTAAAGGAGGTCGGATGATTTTCCACATCATTTTTACACCAGGGAAGAGCATGACTTGAGTAAGGTTGGGAATTGAGTTACACCCTCCTAGGATTATGCAGATAAGGTGCTTGTGGCCCACCACTGGGATTGAATAGCTTGATAATAATGTAAATAAGATGCATGGTGTGCTTATAGGGTGGGATCATGCAAATAAGGTGTATGGAACCTTAATGATTAGTCAGTTTTGCCATCCCACTAGGCTTAAAGTAGAGCCAATCCCACAGCAGAATCGGACCTGACTACCACCTTGAAAAAGAGACTGGAGCAAATAACATCCTTTAGACGATGGATCTCTGCGCTGAGACCTTCACGGACCCAGGAGACAGAAAGAGAGAAGTGTATTACTGAAGATGGCTAGAAGCAGCGGCAGAGAAATGGCAGCAGCAGAGGCAGTAGAACCAGGACACTGGCAGGAGACGGTGCTATGAGCTTCCTGGCCCACGAAGTGAGAGAGCTGAGGCCTTTGGTCAGGAGGATTGGTGCCCAAGTAGGGTACCTCCGGGCACTTACTGGAGGAGTTAAAGAGCTTTGTAACACTCACCTGAGCAAGACAGAGGACAGGCCAAGGGAACGAGGGCCAGAGAGCGGCCTGCCAGCGGCATGCCTGAGAAGAAGCTATACTGATCAAAGAACTATTCTGAGTCATTTCTGATCCTGAATTATAACCTGTTACTACTGTAATAAACCCCATAGCTGTGGGGATTGTTTGTGAGTTCTGTATGGCCATTTCAATGAATTATCGAACCCAGCAGAAAAGGAGAGAGTGCCATCGGAGGGACGGTTGTTGTCAGAATTGGTAAAAAGTTTGGAGGGTGGAGGCATATCTTACCCCACCTCATAGGAATCAGCCTTGGGCTATTTATGCTCATAATGATTCTTCCCCCTTGTGAAGTTAGAGGAGGTCACAAACTGCTGTGCCATTCTTACAGTTGTCTTAGAGTTGAACCCTTATATCACCTTTGAGGGTTACCATCATTAGATCCTGTATCCTCTGTGACCTGCTGATGTGAGGCGTGTGATTTCTTCTATCTTCATCATTCCTTCTCACTTTGCTGGGAGTGGTACTGTTGGCCTCTGTCTCCGATCCATGGTTCCTTTCCTTAATCCCATATACTAAGTTATAGTGAGTCCTGCTCATAGGAAAAGAGACTGAAATTTGCCATGCAGAGGCTGTCTCAGAATTCATTGTGAAATTCTGGGTTAGTAGGTAATTCACTCATTCAGAAATAATTTAAAGCAACATGATCATTCCAACCACTTTTTCCACACACTGGGGATACAGCAGTGAACAAAACAGGCAAAGAAACAATCTTTATGAACCTTACAGTCTAGCAAGGGAGACATACAGTAAAGTGGATAATAAAACATCAGGAAGCATGAGGTTATGAAGAAAAATAAAACCTAGTAAGTGTAGAGATGGTAATGGAAGAGTATTTTAGTAAGAATTTTCAGGGAAGGCTTTTCTGGGCAGATGTCATACGAGCCAAGACTTAAAGTGTCTGAGCAGTGCCACCGATGGTCATGCTTGAAAGCAGACGACACTACGAAACTTTTCTAAGTTTTGTCTATGAGCCTCCAGCCTCAGGAGCCTCTCCGAAGCTTGCAAAGGAATGTCCATTGCTGGGTCGCATCCGAGACCTAAAGTAGGTCTTCTGGGTCTGGGGCCCAGGACTCTACATATATAACAAGGGCTTTCTGATGCACACTTTATTTTGAACATCTCACGCCTACAGCTTGAATTAGTGCCCCCTGACCACCGCACACCGTAACAGGATGAATGCAGGGCAGACACTTTCCAGCAAAGAATCAGAAATGGATGCTCCATCAACTACTCCCTCCCCTCCACTTATCCTGTGAATCTGCATGTGTGGAAATCTCAGAATCTCCACTCTTCTGACATCAACTGTGAGGACTGTCATGAAATCAAATTCATATCCTCATTTTTCACTGCTGTTCAGTTCTGACGTCAGCTTCCCACGCAGCACTTCTTTCTCTGAACCTAGCTACTCAGAGCTAGGCGAGATCTCACAAGTTACAAGGACACCATCTTCCACCCTAAGATTTCAGATGCCAGCTGCAACCTTGGGAGACCCCGGGACTCACCTTGCTTCTGACCTGCTGGCTACAAATTCGAAGTTTTCCCAGGACCCCTTCAGGATGCCAGTCATGAGTTTGGGATGCCCCTGGGCTCCCTCGCTTCTGACTTGCTACAAATTTGAGTGTGTTCCCTCAACTCCCTCAGAATACCAGCCACAGCTTAGGGGTACCCAGCTGCCTCACTTCTAACCTGCTGACTTCCACTATTCCCTAGGATTCGATTATTCATTGGAACAACACCAGAACTTGTGGAAATTACTATACCTAGGGTTATAACTTTATTATACCAAAACAAGATACAAACAAAGATGCATAGTGCCAGGTCTGGGAAGGTTCCCAACATGAAGGGTAATTTGCTGCAACATCTCACAGAACTCACAAACTGTACTTACAGTTAAGTGGTTTATTAGGGAAGTAACGGTACAACTCAGAATCTGAATCAACGTGGAAGTAACAGGAAAGACAACTCAGGACGCAGTTCTTTGATCAGGAGAGCTTCTTCTCTTCCTCTGCCACTGGGATCTGCTGTGGGCCTTCTGCCACTGGGTTCTGCCACCAGAGGCACCCCACTCCACCAGGAAGCTTCCTGCCTGAACTCACTGGGCTCTCTTGCTCCTTGATTCAGCAGACCCACTGTAACTGCCTCACACCAAGGGCCAGGGAGCCCACCACACCATCTCCTGCCGGTGTCCTGGTTCAGCTGCCTCTGCTGCCACCATTTCTCTGCTGCTGCTTCTTGCTATCCTGCTGTCTCCAGTGTTACAGCCCTCTCTCTGTCTCCTGGGTCTAGGAGGTCTCAGCTCTGGGATCCCGGGTCCAATGGACACTCTGTTACTAGCTCTTTCTTGGTGGTAGTAGGTTTGCCTCCTCTCTGGAAGTGACTGTTCTTTTAAGCCCAGCAGGATGGCAAAACTGATCAATC
This sequence comes from Trichechus manatus latirostris, assembly GCF_000243295.1. NCBI lineage: Eukaryota > Metazoa > Chordata > Mammalia > Sirenia > Trichechidae > Trichechus > Trichechus manatus. The sequence goes on from NW_004444023.1 coordinate 7,440,369, forward strand.
CCCTAGTTAGGTTTCCATACACCTTATGTGCATGATCTAACCCACACAAGGGTGCCATGCACCTTATTATTAGCAAGCTATCCAGTCCCCTTGGTGGACCACAAGCACCTCGTTTGCATAGTCACGGGCATTTGATGGGAGTTACAAAAACTATGGCTAGGAGGGCTATACTGCGTAATTCACTGCACTGCACCTTATATTCAAGATAATATCCATATTTTCCATTCTTAATTGTGTTGTAATGAGTGCTGGCTGAGAAATGGAATGAAGGATAAGTAAGTTGAAGGAAGTGGTGATTCAGTGGTAAAATTCTTACCTTCCATGCAGGAGTTGGGGTTTGATTCCTGCCCAGTGCACCTCAAGTGCAGCCACCACCTGTGTCAGTGGAGGCTTGCGTCTTTCTTTGATGCTGAACAGGTTTCACTGGAGCATCCTTACTAAGATGGACTAGGAAGAACGGCCTGGGAATTGACTTTTACTGGCCTCACCTTTAGTGGCCTTTCCCCTACATCAAACCTCTCGCCATACAGTCGATTCTGACTCAGTAACCCTATATGGCAGAGTAGGACTGCCCCGTAGGGTTTCCAAGGAGCGGCTGGTAGATTCAAACTGCCAACCTTTTGGTTATCAGCAGCCAAACTCTTAACTGCTGCACCACTAGGGCCTCCTTTCCCTATGCCCCGCTTCAAATATAACCTAAGCTCATCCCACCTGCTCTTTTGCCCCGTCTGTAGTGGCTACTGTCATACAATACTAGTTTCTCCAAAACTTTTTCTGTCTTTAAAGCCAGTTCCTGAAAGCTGTTTTGTGTCAGGATATTTCATGGCGCTCTGCTTACAAGCATTTTGCCTTTTCCCTTCCCAGGGGCACATTTCTGCTGTACAGACACTTGAACTCCTACTTGTCTGTTTCCAAACTTTTTAATTTTTTTTGAAGTTACTGTGTAAATGCGGGACCATATTATTTTTCTGCCCAGCCCACTAAAAGTAATTTGATCTGTTCCATGGTTTCCTTGTGAAGCTTGAGCCACTGAAAAGCTATCCATTCTTTCCAAGTGTTGAGAAGGCAGAGAATCAGACAAATTCATTGGCTTTCTCGTTTTCCTGGCCGTCCCTGGCTTTTCACACACAAAAAAAACACCACTTTTGTTCTGTATGGCAGGTATTCAAATACAGCCGCCTCCAGACAGACGCTACAAGAAGGGGGCAGACATAATACTTCGTAAGACAATGTCGGATGGATCCTGGATAAAAGCAGAGAATACCAGAAAGATGTTTACCTGTGTTTTATTGACTGTGCAAAGGCATTCGACTGTGTGGATCGTAACAAATTATGGATAGCATTGAGAAGAATGTAAATTCCAGAACGCTTAATTGTACTCATGAGGAACCTGTAGATAGATCAAGAGGCAGTTGTTCGAACAGAACAAGGGGATACTACATGGTTTAGTCAGGAAAGGTGTGCGTCAGTGTTGTATCCCTTCACCATATTTATTCAATCTGTATGCTGAGTAAATAATCCGAGAAGCTGGACTATATGAAGAAGTGGGCATCAGGATTGGAGGAAGACTTATTAACAACCCGCGTTATGCAGATGACACAACCTTGGCGTGCTGAAAGTGAAAAGGACTTAAAGCACTTACTGATGAGTATCAAAGACCACAGTCTTCAATATGGATTACACCTCAACATAAAGGAAACAAAAATCCTCACAACTGGACCAATAAGCAACATCATGATAAATGTAGAAAAGATTGAAGTTGTCAAGGATTTCATCTTACTTGAATCCACAACCGATACCTGTGGAAGCAGCAGTCAAGATATCAAAAGCCGCAGTGTATTGGGCAAATCTGCCACGAAAGACCTCTTTAAAGTGTTGAAAAGCAAAAATGTCAACTTGAAGAATAAGGTGTGCCTGACTCAAGCCATGGTATTTTCAATCACCTCAAATGCATGCGAAAGCTGGACAGTGAATAAGGAAGACCAAAGAAGAATTGACCCCTTTGAAGTGCGGTGTTGTCGAAGAATATTGAATATACTACGGACTGCCAAAAGAATGAACAAATCTGTCTTGGAAGAAGTACAGCCAGAATGCTCCTTGGAAGCAAAGGTGGCGAGACTGCATCTCACATACTTTGGACATGTTATCAGAAGGGACCAAGCCCTGGAGAAGAACATCATGCTTGATAAATAAAGTAGAGGGTCAGCGAAAAAGAGGAAGACCCTCAATGAGATAGATTGACACAGTGGCTGCAACAATGAGCTCAAGCATAACAAGGATTGTGAGGATGGCACAGGACCGGGCAGCGTTTCATTCTGTTGTACGTAAGGTCGCTGTAAGTCAAAACCAACTCAATGACACCTAACAACAACAACAAGAAGAAGACAATGCCAGAAATGCTGTTGTCTGTGCTCCTTCAAAAGTTCCAGACTCTCGCCGGCCTCCGTAGCCTGACAAAGATTCTGGTCGAAGGGTGAAGTATAAGCAGCTCATGGAAGTTGTGAAACTTTTCAGATCTTCGGGTAATTCAGGAGAAAAACAGGTCAGCCTGTGTTTTTGTCCTTGAAAAAGGGTGAAGTAAGTGTGTGGACGTGGTGTAGTGAGAACACTTGGTGTTCCTGAAGGGAGCCCCTGGGATGGAGATACTTGAGGGGATCAGACATGGGGTGAGTGCCTTTGTACAACAATTAAAGCTCTTCTGACTGTCAGGGTTCGGGGTCTTTGTGGATCTCTCTTCTTGTAAGGGTGGATGTGATATTTATGATCAATGCAGTGTCTGGTTTGGGTTCGGGATTTGATACGGCGCTCAGTGAAGTTGGAGCCGGCGATGGACATCATAGGGGTGTTTGTTTTAGGTTTCACTTTAATTAGAGTGTGAGGGTGTTCTGTGTCTGTGTTACAGAGAATTGTGAAGATGAAGCTTTGGAAGCCCAAGACCCCAGGAACCTCTGCTGCTGGAACAGAGGTGGTATTTTTCCCGGACCGTAGTTCGAAAGCCTTGGTAATCATGTATTTTCTCCTCTTAGTTGGCTAACGGCTGTCTCAGGTACTAATCCACTACCCTGCCATAAGTCATGGGCTGCTTTTGCACTGCAAAAGTAGAGCTGAGTCATTTTGTAGGAGACCTTAGGGCCGGCAAATCTTCATATAGGTGCACACTTTTTGCTTTCTGACTGGTATGGATTGAATTGTGTCCCCCAAAAAATATGTATTGTAAATCCTAACCTATGTCTGTGGTTATAATCTCATTTGGGAATGGGTAGTGTTTGTTTTATTAGAGAGGCAGGATTAGTGTAGGGTGTATCTTGCCTTAATCTCTTCTGAGATAGAAAGAAATTAAACAAGCAAGCCAGTAAGCAGAGATGGGGAAAGATAGATACCAAACCACATGGAGATCTCCAAGCAACCATGAAATAGAAGCTGAAGGGACAAGGACCGTCCCCCAGAGTCCACACAGACAGAAATACTTCCATTAGAGATGATCCCCCCTGAAATAGAAGTACTAGTCCTAAACTGTGAGAAAATAAATTCAGTTTGTGAAATCCATCCAGCTTGTGGTATTTCTGTTATAGTAGCACTAGATAACTAAGACAGAATTTGGTACCAAGAAGTGGGTACTACTCTGCAAATACCTACCCTGTAGAAGTGGTTTTGGAATTGGGTAATGGGTGAAGGCTGGAGGAGTTTTAAGGTGTGTAATAATGAAGGCCTATGTTGTCTTGAAAAGACTGTTGGCGGAATTATGGACGTCAAACACTGTTCTGGTGAGGGTTCAGAAGGAAGTGAGGAGAGCTTTAGAGAAAATCTCTATCATCTTAGAGAATACCTATGGCACCAGTAACAGAATGTTGCTAGAAACATGGACATTTAAATGTGCTTCTAGTGAGGATTTAAAAGAAAATAACATGTAATTGGACAATGAAGGAAGGTCCATGTTTTTCATGCAGTGGTAAAGAACTTGTCTGAATTATGTTTAAATGTTTATTGGAAGGTAAACTTATGATTGTGGTGTAATGAATTAATTACTTAATGTTGCCCTTCTAGCCACGGTCTTTTTGACTCACACACAATGGTACATTGGCTATGCAAATAAAGTATATGAAACCTGTCATGGTTGGGGTTATGTGTCAACCTGGCTAGACCATGATTCTCAATATTATATGATTGTCTTCATTTTATGTGTTACGGATCCTGACCTCTACATGTTGATGAGGCAGGATTGGTGTGGGGTGCGTCTTGGGTCCTTAGGTCGAAGTCTTGCAGGAGGGTGTGACTCAAGTCCCACTCTTACTCAAGTTATGCCATGAGGTGTGGACTGTATCTAAGGTGTACGTGTGAATGCCCTAGCGGAGCACTCTCTGCATCTGGATCCCTCATTCAGTTTGTGATTGATAAACCTCCAGTTCTTGGGACTTAAGCCAGAAGCCTGCCATCTGACCTGCCAATTATGGGATTTGCCAGTCTCTACAACCCCATGGACTGGCGGCGTATCATCTGGCCAGAGTCACTAGTTTCTGCAGCCTTGTGAACCAGCAGCTGTGGTCTGAACTGCTGGTTTGGGTTCATCAGCCCCTGCAGTCACTTGGGTTGGAAGAACCCTACGCCTGACCCATAGATTTAGGATTTGCTAGCCTCCACAACCACAACCACGTGAGACACTTCCTTTATACGATTCTTGTTTTCTGTGAGATGTTTCAGCGAGTTAGGGAACCCAAAGACGGAATGGAGAGTACTGAAGGGAGATGGAGTAATTGATATTAGAGATAATGGAGCAGCACAGCAGTTCGGAAGAGTTGGATGTTTGGGACAACTTTACCTCCACCTCGTAGGAACCAGCTTTGTGCTGATTTTTTCTTTTAAAAGAAATTATTTGTTTAGTGGTTGTGAAAATGGAGTAGGGCTGGAGAGTGACCTCCTCTCTCTTCACAAGGGGGAAGGAGAATCAAGATCAACAGCCCAAGGCTGATTCCTATGAGGCAGAGGTCAGGCATGCCTCCTCTCTGGGCCATCTTTACCAATTCTGACACCAACTATCCCACCTGTAGCGCACTCTACCTCTCTGCTGGATTCGGTAATTCATTGCAGTGGCCCCACAGAACTCAGGCAATTCTCATGATTATGAGGTTTATTAGGAAAGTAACAGGTTTACAATTCAGATTCAAGAAAGCTCAGGATACAGTTCTTTCAGCAGGACAGCTTCTTCCCAGCCGTGCTGGCAGGCACGCCTCTCTGGCCCTCTGCTTCTCCCAAAGACACTCAACTTTCTTGCTTTGTGGGCTGGGAAGCCCACTACAGAGTCTCTCCTTCCAGTTGCTCCTGCCACCACTTCTCTACTGCCACTTACTCGCTGTCTTCAGGGTTACAACTAACTCTCTGTCTCCTGGATCCAGGAGCTTCTCAGCGCAGAGATTCTAGGTCCAAAGGACATACTGTCCACTCCTGGCTGTTCTTCTTGGTGGTGGTGGGGTCCTGTCCTTCCTGCCTCTGGGGTGGCTCATTTCAAGCCCAGCTGTATAGCAAAAGTGACCAGTCCCCTTTTGTTGTTGTTGTTGGGTGCCATCAAGTCAGTATTGACTCATAGTGACCCCATGTACAACAGAATGAAACACTGCCTGGTCCTGTGCTGTCCTCACAATTGTTGTTATGCTTGAGCCTATCGTTGCAGCCACTGTATCAGTCCATCTCGTTGAGGGTGTTCCTCTTTTTTGCTGACCCTCTACTTTGCCAAGCATGATGTCCTTCTCTAGGGACTGGTCCCTCCTGATAACATGTCCAAAGTACGTGAGATATAGTCTCACCATCCTTGTTTCTAAGGAGCATTCTCGTTCTTCTTCTTCCAAAACAGATTTGTCCCCTTAGTGGGCCACAATTACCATATTTGCACAGTCCAACCCAGTCCCCTAGGTGTGATTTATAAGACCATGGAGAGAAAGGCCACATAAAAGTGATCTATCGCACTGCAGCCACCCCCTGGCTCTTCTAGCCATTGGCGCTTTCATACTTGGAGGGTAAGTTTCCCCTCCCAATCATTTTATCAGTCCAAAACAGTCATTGACAACTAGTCCTACCGTATTAAAAAATGGGCAAAGGATATGAGCAGGCACTTCACCAAAGAAGACATTCAGGCAGCTAACAGATAACAGGAGGAAATGCTCACGATCATTAGTCATTAGAGAAATGCAAATCAAAACTACAATGAGATACAATCTCACCCCAACAAGGCTAGCATTAATCAAAAAAACACAAAGTAAATGTTGGAGAGGTTGTGGAGAGGCTGGAACACTTATACACTGCTGGTAGGTACGTAAAATGGTGCAACCGCTTTGGAAATCAATTTGGCACTTCTTTAAAAAGCTAGAAATAGAAGTACCATATGATCCAGCAATCCCATGAACATGCACACCCATGTTCATTGTAGCACTGTTCACAATAGCAAAAACATGGAAACAACCTAGGTGCCCATCAACAGATGAATGGATAAACAAATTATGGTATATTTGCACAATGGAATACATGCAAGATAAAGAATGATGAATCTGCGAAACATAACATGGACAAATCTGGAAAGCATTATGCTGAGTGAAATTAGTCGCAAAAGGACAAATACTGAATGAGACTACTATTATAAGAACTCAAGAAAAGGTTTAAACACAGAAGAAAACATTCTTTGATGGTTGCGAGGGTGGGGAGGGGGAAGATGGGTATTCACTAACTAGACAGTAGACAATAATTATGTGAAGGGAAGGACAACACACAATACAGGGGAAGTCAGCACAACTGGACTAAACCAAAACAAAGATGTTTTCTGAATACAACCAAACACTTCAAGGGACAGAGTAGCTGGGGCTGGGGTCTGAGGACCATGGTTTCAGGGGACATCTAGGTCAATTGGCATAACAAAGTTTATTAAGAAGATGTAATGCATCCCATTTTGGTGAGTGGCATCTTAAAAGCTAGTGAGCAGCCATCTAAGATGCATCAATTGGTCCCAACGCACCTGGAGCAAAGGAGAATGAAGAACACCAAAGACACAAGGAGAACATTAGCCCAAGAAACAGAAAGAGCCACATAAACCAGAAACTCCATCAGCCTGAGACCAGAACTAGATGGTGCCCGGCTACCACCAATGACCGCCCTGACAGGGAACACAACAGAGAGTCCCTGATGGAGCAGGAGAAAAGTGGGGTGTAGAACTCAAATTCTAGTAAAAAGACCAGACTTAATGGTCTGACTGAGACTGGAGGAACCCTGGAAGACATGGCCCCCAGATTCTCTGTTAGCCCAGAACTGAAACCATTCCTGAAGCCAACTCTTCAGACAAAGATTAGACTGGACTATGGGACATAAAATGATACTCGTGAAGAGTGTGCTTCTTAGCTCATGTAGATACAAGACACTAAATGGGCAGCTCCTGTCTGGAGGTGAGATGACAAGGCAGAAAGGGACAGGAGCTGGTTGAAGGGACAGGGGAGATCTGGGGTGGAAAGGAGGATTGTGCTGTCACGTTAAAGAGAGAGCAAGTAAGGTCACACAACAATGTGTGTATAAATTTTTGTATGAGAAACTAACTTGAATTGTCAACTTTCACTTAAAGCACACACAAAAAAGAAAACAATTGTCCTTCAGTAGAGTAAAGAGTCCTAAGGATGAGGTTACTTGGGTACCAGCCATTCAGGTCTGCTGCAGGTGTCCACCTGATCTGGTCAGGTTCTCCAATTGTTCGTCTTGGCTTTACCTTTCTTGGTATCTGATAGTATTTAACTGAGAGAAGATTATTTCCTTGCTCTGAGCCTTACAAGGTATAAGTGTGGCAAGACCTTTAATGGACTTTAGGTTCAGCTACTGTACTGCAGTCCAGTACTGCCTCCTCTTTAGTCCACTCCTTCACATTTACAGCTTCTACAATTACAGTTTTTACTATCACAGTTAACCATGTTAAAAATAAGCCCTCTCAACTGAATCATAGAATCCTATGATTCTCCTTCCCCCTTGTGAAATTAGAGGAGGTCCGATGCCTCCACCAAGCCATTTTTACAATGATTTTATGTTCCCAGGACACAGAAATACATCTAATTATATATTGATTTGGAAAGTGAATAAATGAGTTAATGAACTAATCTAATAGTATTTTTTCATTGGAATGCGCCACTGGAAAGCAGTTTATAAAGTGGAATTTTTCCCTAGGACTTTTTTCGTGTGTGATTGTTGTTGTTAAGGGCCATGAAGACAGTTCTCACTCTTAGCTAACACTGCCCAGTCTTGCACCATCCTCACAATCGTTGTTATGCTTGAGCCCATTATTGCAGCCACTGTGTCAATCCATCTCGTTGAGGGTCTTCCTCTTTTTCCCTGACCTTCTACTCTACCAAGTGTGATGTCGTTCTTCAGGAACTGGTCCCTCCTGATAATAAGTCCAAAGTATGTGAGATGAAGTCTCGCCATCCTCGCTTCTAATAAGTATTCTGGCTGTACTTCTTCCAGGACAGATTTGTTCTTTCTTCTGGCAGTCCATGGTATATTCAATATTCTTTGCCAACACCATAATTCAGAGGCATCAATTCTTCTTCGGTCTTCCTTATTCATTTTCCAGCTGTCGCATGCATATGAGGTGATTGAAAACACCGTGGCTTGCGTCAGGTGCACCTTAGTCCTTAAAGTGACATAATTGCTGTGGGATTAGAGAAATGGCAATAACTAAATATAAAGAGGCAGAGTAGAAAATAGAAAAGGAGAAAGATACTCAGAATAAGTAAAATAAAAAGTAGGGCAAGAACCTTAGCGTCTATGAATAGAAGTGAGGGTAGGAGATGGGAGGAGGTGAGGATAGGAGATGGGAGTCCTTTTGGATTGTCTTACAGGTGAACCCTTATATCACCTTTAAGGGTTGCCACCGTTTCAGAGATCCAGTGTCCTCTGTGACCTGCTGATATATGTGATTTCCTCTGTCTTCATTATTCCTTCTCATTTTTCTTGAAGCGGAGCTCTTGGCCTCTCTCCTCTATCCACAGTTCATTTCCTTAATCCCATATGCTGAGTTAGAGTGAGTCCTGCTCATAGGAAAAGAGATGGAAATTTGCCATGCAGAGGCTGTTACCGCAACAACGCAGATTGGAGCCGCCTGCCGCAATAGCCAATTCTGAGACAGGTGAGGTGAACAGCAAGAGTTGTATTATATACCCATATATAGGAGACAGAGGGGAATAGATTCCTTCAAAAAAACCCATCTTCCCAACTGGAGATCAGCCGAAGGCTTTTATAGGGACAGGATTATGAGTCTTAGAGGTTTGTGTTAGTTCCCCTTTGAGGTGGTCACATCCCAGATGAGTTAATCTTTTCTTGGGGATTATCTGCCGACCTCCTGGTTTTCTTGTCCCAAGATGGGTGCTTTGTTCGGTTTGTCATTCTTAGATCATTATCACTTGTTTTCCACCCACCAAGGAGGAACATCGGTTAATCTTAAACCTTTTGTAGAGACTGGAACTAGAGGGAAAAACAAGATCATGAGACAATGTGGGGGTTAGCAATGGGGAGTAATAATGGCTGGACCTTTGCAGCCTCTTCCAAGACTGTCTCAGAATTCATTGTGAAATCCTGGGTTAGTGGGTAATTCTTTCACTCAAAATTATAAATCCTTTCTTTCCTTTTGGAAACCAGGCTTACTAAATTTGAGTTTAAAAATATGACTGATGGAGGGGTAAAGACCATATTGTGAACTGATATCGTTTGATCTCAGTAAAAGTGGAGGGCAGGGTTTAATCAACCACATTCAGATTAGCTAATGGTTTATCTATATTTATCCCTCCTTTTCTCTTTATAAGCCTCATTTTTACCTAGGTTGTTCAGTCATCTTCTTTTTCTGGAATCAAAGTGGTCTCCCTATATGTATGTAGAATAACTGGTTAGAGGGAACCTCATGTTCAAATTTCTTTTTGATTATTTTTGACACTAGCTACTGGTACAAAACCCTGGTGGCATAGTGGTTAAGAGTTTGGCTACTAACCAAAAGGTTGGCAGTTCGAATCCATCAGGTGCTCCATGGAAACCCTATGGTGCAGTTTTACTCTGTCTTATAGGGTCGCTATGAGTTGGAATCGACTCCACGGCAATGGGTTTGGGTTTAGTACTGGCACAAAAAATGGCCCCTTGCCTTCTGTACGGCATGTATTGAAACATGGCCGCATTCGGACAGAGGAGACAAGAAGGGCGCAGACATATTACCTGTAAGTCAATGCCGGAAATGCGGTATTTAACCCTTTCCAGCCTTCGCAGGTGAACAAAGATTCTGGCCCAGAGGTCCAGAAACAGAAGCAGTTCACAGAAGTGAGTGCAGTATTTCTGAACTCCAGGTGATTCTTTTGTCAGATGGAAACCCCAGGTTCTGATCGGGGTAACTCCTTACGGCCTATAAACAAGAGGCCGACGTGGGAGAGAAGAAAGACGCCTTTTTTTCGTTGCGTAGGAAATAAAGACTCCTCGCAGGTAGCTTGGGGAAGTGGAATTTTACAGACAGCTGACAAGGAAATGCAAATTAATCATGAATATTCGGAATGACCCTTAAGGCAGGTGCTCAGTGCTTGGAGATAACTGCGCATTTTCTCTAGACAGGGTTCGATCCTGTGAGTTGGAGGTTGAGGTCGATTTTCCTTCATTAGCATGTTAAGTCTCCACCCAGAGGCGGAGTGCTTATATGTGTTTTTCATTTAATGAGCTAATAGGTTGCTTAAAATGCCAAGGTGGCGTTGAAAACCTGCTAAAACCGGTTGAGGCCATCTATGGCCCGTTTTGTGGTTATTTTGTCAAGGACAATTTCAGGACATTGTGCGGCCTATTCTCGGTGTAGAAGGATAAGCCAGAGCAAGCTCTCTTAGGAGGGTTGGACTCTGAGGCTGCCCGCCTCAATTCAGGAGAAAAACTGGTCAGTGTTTTTGTCCTTGGAACAGAGGGAGGGAGGTGTGTGGACGTGGTGTAGTTAACACCCATGTAGTTCCTGAGGGGAGCGCTGGGGTGGAGGTGTGTGAGGGCAAGCAGGTGGGAGTCTGGTGCCTTTGGGGTCAGACTTGGGGTAAGCGACTCTGTGCAACGATTAAGGCTGTCCCGACTGTCAGGGTACTGGGTCTTTGCAGATCTCTCTTCTTGGAAGGGGTGGAGATGATATTTACCATGAATATGCTGTCTGCTTTGGCTTTGGAATTTAATATGGAGCGCAGTTGTTACCAGGTGGAAACCCCACGTTCTTGCTCGGCACGACTTGTATTGGCCAATAAACGAGAGACAGAGGTGGGAGAGACCCAGGTGGGAGAACAGGAAACGCACCTTTATTTCGTTGTATAAAGAGAAGTAGTCTGTCGCAGCTGCTGCTGCCAAGCCTGCTCTCTAAGGGCAAGGAGACAAAGTACCTTTAAAGGGGTTTACAAGTAGGGAGTTCATACGAGTTACATCAGCAACATTCTTAATCATACTACGAAAGCGCAATGGGGTTTACATACAACCT
>NW_004444023.1:7452164-7509658 GCF_000243295.1 Trichechus manatus latirostris
TCCTAGCTATTGTCTTCATATCTCAGGGCCCAGTTGATGTGTCTTTATGAGTCCTTGTGAGTCCGTCTCCAGCTGGGTCACATTCTTTATGTTCAAGGACAGGGAATAGTGGCTGCAATATTATCTCCTAAATCATTCTTTTCTTTTGATCGGAGATTGGAGAGAACACAATGATAATTAATACCTGGGGCCATACTCGGGGTTTCTCCAGTCTCTGTCAGACCAGTAAGTATGGTCTTTTTTTTGTGAGTTAGAATTTTGTTCTACATTTTTCTCCATCTCTGTTTGGGACCCTATATTGTGATCCCTGTCAGAGCAGTGGGTGGTGATAGCTGGGCACCATCTAGTTGTGCTGGACTCAGTCTGATGGAGGCTGTGGTAGTTGTGGTCCATTAGTTCTTTGACCTGGTCTTTCTCTTGTGTCTTGGTTTTCTTCATTCTCCCTTGCTCCAGATAGGGTGAGACCAGTGGAGTATCTTAGATGCCGCTCATAAGCTCTTAAGGCCCTAGATACTACTTACCAAAGTAGGATGTAGAACATTTTCTTTATAAACTGTTATGCCAGTTGAGCTAGATGTCTCGCTAGACCATGGTCCCCAGCTCAGCCTACTGATTTGATCCCTCAGGGAGTTTGGATGTGTCTATGAAGCTTCCATGACCTAGCCTTGGTTAAGTTGTGCTGGCTTCCCCAGTATTGTGTACTGTCTTACCCTTCACCAAAGTTACCAATTACCTATTGTCCATTTAGTATTTTTCCCTCCCATCTCTCCCCTCCCTGGTAACCGTTAAAGATTGTTTCTGTTTGTGTGTAAACCTTTTCATGAGTTTTTATAATAGTGGTCTCATACAATATTTGTCCTTTTGTGATTGACTTATTTCACTCAGCATAATGCCCTCCAGATTCATTCATTCATGTTGTGAAATGTTTCCCAATATTGAGTCTATCCATGAGCATGGTATGTTTTTTCATTTATGTAGGTATTGTTTGGTTTCTTGCAGTAGTGTTTTGTAGTTTTTTTTGTATAGGTCTTTTACATCCCTGGTTAGATTTATTCCTAAGTATTTTTTTTGGGGAGCTTTTACGAATAGTATTGTTTTCCTGATTTCCTTTTTGTAGTTCTCTTCATTGATGTATAGGAATCCAACTGATTTTTGCATGTTTATCTTGTATCCTGCTACTCTGCTGAATCTTTTCATTAGTTCCTGTGGTTTTCTTGTGGAGTCTTTTGGGTTCTCTATGTATAGTGTCATATCATTTGCTAATAGGGATAGTTTCACTTCTTCCTTACCAATTTAGATGCCCTTCATTTCTTTTTCTTGCCTTATTGCTATAGCTAGGACTTCCAGCATAATGTTAAATAGGAGTAGTGATAAAAGGCATCCTTGTCTTGTTCCTCTTCTCAAGGGGAATGTTTTCAGCCTCTCTCTGTTAAGAATGATGTTGGCTGTTGGTTTTGTGTAGATGCCCTTTATTATGTTGAGGAATTTCCCTTCTGTACCTATTTTATTGAGGGTTTTTATCAAGAATGGGTGTTGCACTTTGTGGAATGCCTTTTCTGTGTCAATTGAAATGATCAAGTGATTCTTTTGTTTTATTTATGTGATGGATTATGTTGATTGATTTTCTAATGTTGAACCATCCTTGCATACCTGGTATGACTCCTACTTGATCATGATGTTTTTTTTTTTTGATATGATGCTGAATTCTATTGGCTAGAATTTTGTTGAGAATTTTTGCATCTATGTTCATGAGAGATACTGGTCTGTGATTTTCTTTTTTTGTGGTGTCTTTGCCTGGTTTTGGTATCAGGATTATGCTGGCTTCACAGAATGAATTTGGAAGTATTCCTTCCTTTTCTATGTTCTGAAATAGTTTGGGTGTTTGGTAGAATTCTCCGATGGAGCCATCTGGGCCAGTGCTTTTTTTTTTATTGGGTTTCTCTGCAAATTCTGAATCTTAGGTTTTATTGTCTATGGGTGTAAAATGTTCTGGGGGCACCAACTAAAGGGACAGTCAGCAGTTTTAGGGGCCTTGTGTTAAGGTGAGTGCCAGGATCAGTTACAGCATCTGGGTGTAGAGGTAATGTACCACTCACATTGAATTTTCCCTTCAGCCTACAGGTCCTGACTCCTCAGAAGCAAGAAAACCAATTGAAAGAAGAAGGAAGAGGTTGCAGTATTTGGGTATTGTCATTTCTGAGGAAACCTTTCCTGGGAGACTGAGATTTCTGAACAGAATTTAGAGCTGATCCAGAAAGCATAAAGACACAGAATCCCAGTGTCCCAAGAACAAAAGAAAATGGTCAAGGTACAGGTGACTTTTGGTTTGTTTTATGCTTTCCTTTGTTCCCTAAAGGATTTGTAGGGGCCTGTAAAATATCAGTGCAGTTCATCTAAAAAGTATAAATTTGGAAAAGCAGAAGCTGGAGAGAAATAAACTTAGACTGTGACTTCAACATCAGACAAAGTAGGATTATGAATATCTTGTTCGTGGGATTAACACTAAATTATTGACGTTGAACATAATATGTGACTAGAGAATTCTTTGGGTTATATTAGGTGTCAACTTGCATTTAACATTGTCCTGGCCAACAGAAGAGAGTCATAATTTACATGCTATGCTCATTTTTTGAGGAGAAAAAGATGAGTTCCTCCTGGGATTTCAGTATTTCATGGAACTTTTGTCTGAGGAAGTTTCTTTAGTATTTCTTCCTGGAGGTGGTATGGTGGACAGTATCCTAATAGCTGCCTTCTCACAGATGCAAAAGCAGGTTTCCTATGGCTGTTCTTCCATTTTTCCTCAACTGAGGGGCAAATGGTAAAGGATCTGATTTCAAGCTCACTTGCTTGGTTGTGGGTAGGGTTCAGTTCTATGAGAGCCTAGGTTACTCACTTTCTGTTGGCTAGAGGGAGCCCTCTGTTACTTGCCACGTGGACCTCCCCGCCATGGCAACTTGCTTCATGAATACCAATGTAAAATGGTAGTAGGAGTAACGGTGTCAGAACCTGTCTAACTTCAGGGAGGTTAATGCCCAAGACTGATCCCTGTGAGGTGGGGGTTAGACATACCTCCACTCTTTAACCTTTTTAACAATTCTGATACCAGCTGTCCTTCCCACAGCACTCGCTACTGCTCTTTTAGATTCGATACTTTGTTGCATTGGCCACCCAGAACTCTCAGACCATACTTACAGTTAAGTGGTTTATTAAAAAAGTAACAGGGTACAACTTGGGATGAAGATTGTAAAAAATGGCGTGGGGGCATCTGACCGCTTCATTTAGCTTCACAAGGAGGGAGAATTACCATCAGTATCAGCCCAAGGCTGATTCCTATGAGGTGGAGGTCAAACATACCTCTGCCCTTTAAACTTTTCATCAGTTCTGACACCAGACATCCCTCCCACAGCACTCTCTACTACTCTTACAAGTTCCATATAATCCTTGTTCCCTCTGTATTTATTTTCTTCATACGTTTAAGTCTGTTTCATAATACCAGGTAGGGAAAACAGTCCTTTAGTCAGATAAATAGAGTACATTCAGATAAAAACACGTAACGTTTTTAAAAATTTCAGTTTCATTTTCTGTTTTCCATCCTCTGACTATCTTATACATTTGCAAGCATAAGGTCTTAGGTCTCTGTCTGGGTCAAACCAGAAGACCCTGGCCCCTATCAGTCATCTTGCCTAACCTCCTGGGCTGTCACTCCAGATGCAGCTTTCCTATCCACGGCTGCAGCATAACAACCAGCAATAGGGAAATAACATCTAATATGTATGTAATCTAGTCACAGAATGACATTGTATTACCTTTGCCACATTCTGCTAGATAGGAGGAACTAGGCCATCCCATACTCAGGGAGAGGGGACTGTACAAAGGTATAAATATGACTATGGGTCTATCTTAGAATATGCCTGCCATAGATCTTTTGTTCTGTAAAAAATTATTGTTGAGTACTGAGTGAGATATTTGGATATTTCTTCTCCCTTACTCTGTTTTCTTTTTCAGAAGTTATGGATAGGCATATAAATGAATAATTTCTTTTATACAGATCATCACAAAGCTGGTTCCTATGAGGCAGAGGTTAAAGATGTCTCAAATGTCCAACTTTTCCAAACTGCTGTACCACTCCATCATCTCTAACATCACTACTCCGCCTCACCTCAGTACTCTCCCTCCCATCTTTTGGTTCCCTAATTCACTGCAACATCTCACAGAACTCACAAACCATATTAAAAAAAAAAATGACTCACGTGGCTGTGGAGGCTGACAAATCCAAAATCCGTGGGTCAGGCGTAGGCGTCTCCCAACCCACGCGGCTGCAAGGGCTGATGAAGCCAAACTGGCACTTCACACCACAGGCTGCTGGCTCAGAAGGCTGCGGAAGCTGGCAAATCAGGTCAGACTATAGGTTGCTGGCCCATGGGGCTGTGGAGGCTGGTGAATCTCAGAATTGGCAGGTCAGACGACAGGCCTCTAGCTCAAGTCCCAAGAAACTAAGGCCAGTCAATCATGAACCAGATGCAGGATCCAGATGCAGAGAGAGAAGCCCCATCAGTACACACACATATACCTTAGATACAGGCTACACCCCAGGGGAGGGTGTAACTTGTGTAAGGGTGGGACTTGAGTCATGCCCTCCTGCAAGGCTGTGACCCAAGACACACCCCACACCAACCTACCTCATCGACATGTAGAAGTCAGGATCCACAGCACATAAAATGGAGGACAACTATACAATACTGGGAATCATTGCCTAGCCAAGTTGACACGTAACCCCAACCATCACAGGTTCCATACATCTTATTTGCATAGTCCTACTGATTCATTGTGTGTGTCACAAAGACCATGGCTAAAAGGGCCATGTTAAGTAATTCATTGCAGTGCACATTCAGAGCAGTGTTTATTGGCATGCTGTGCCTCGGTACAAGAGGGATACATCTAGATTCAGCCCGTCTCTGCATTGCTGCAGCACCCTCATGTCCACTCATATCATGGACTCAATTGGACATCTCAAGTGAGCCTGCCGACAGGTCTACTTGCTGATTCCAATCGCCTTCTGATCCAGGAAGGGGGTTCTTCTGATGGGCATCGATTTTCCAACTCTAATGCACCCTCTAAATTCCCAGAGTGCTTTCCGTAGGTCCATGCCCCACACTGGTGTCCCCTTAGTAGTTCAATTTTCCATCGCCCATTTGCCTGACCATATAGCCAGGCCATTGGCCACTGCCCATGAATCAGTAAAAATCCAAACATATGGATTCTCACCATTGCACAGTTCTCCCATTACAGCTAGGAAGACAGCATGCAGTTCAGCCCATTGAGCTGACTTTTTCTTACCTTCTTCAATCAGAGTCTTTCCATTTGCTGGTCTTAATGAAGCAGCTTTCCACATCACATGTTGTCCATGTACCCTGGAACTGCCATCCATGAACTAAGCAGCCTTCTGCTGGTCAGCAGAAAGCTGTTCGTAGGGCACTGTCTGTGTAGCAATAGGCTCTGGCAGCTTCTCAGGTGGTTCCAGGGTAGGACCTATGGGAAAAGGGGCTACCTGCTCGTGGATACAGTGCATTCCCCCAGTAGCTTGTTCTTGTAAAAACCATTTCCATTTTATTATGAAACTATTTTGGGCACCACCTTCCTTATTAGAGTGTTGCTCTGACATCACCCAAGGCGTCTCATAATGGTTTTATGCCCCTCTGTCACTGAGGCAGTCTCAGTCAACGCCCAATAGCAGGCTAGTAATTGCCTTGCAAATGGCGTGTGTCGTGCTGCAGCATCTGGAAACTTTCTAGTCCAGAATCCCAGTGGTTGCTGTAGGGAGGCAGTCTCAGGTTTTTGCCATAAGCTCCAGTCTGCATAGGCATGTGTGGCAGACACCTCCAAAATCATATCTGAATGTGGATCATAAGATCTCACAGGGAGAGTAAGACTGCTTTCTGTAATTCAGACATAGCCTACTGTTGCTTGTTTCAGCCTTGTTCAGGCTGCCCTCTTTAACGTTGAGGGACCAGCAGGAATTTCCGTTGTTCCACCCAACCTCCTGTAGTGCTACATTAGAGCCTTTATCTCAACTCCATCAGTGTCCGCTATATTTATCCCGTTTCTTAGTAACTATCTAAAAATCTCTGTCCTGCTGGGATAGATTCTTTCCCCATTGCCTCTTTCCATTCTCTTACGAATCACCCTTTTGTTTCTTGGATCTATAAGACCCATACGAGGAAACTGTGCCAATAGATCTGACAAGACTTCTCGAATTGTTTTGTTTCACACTAACAAGTTTACATGGGGTGCCCATGTAGAAGGGGCTTCCTTGATTACTGTATCTGCCATGATCTGTGTTAGGGGCATAGTCATTGGATGAATACCCTGATCACCATAAAATCGTTCCAGCGTAGCTTGCATAAGCAGCACATCAGCTGCTTCCTCTGGAGTGTCCTATTGGATATTTAAAGGGGGAGTGGGGCAGTTTCCCTTATCAGGGTAAGTAAATCTCACTGCAAATTTTATCCAGTCCATCTGGCTGGCCGTCCCCTCCGGGTTAACCTGCTGTGTAACTGGATCTTGTATCATCATTCATGACTGTTCCATAGTGAGTTGTGGGTCTTGCATCAACCCAAACATACTCTTCCATCCTGTAGCATTCAAAACTAAAGACACCGCTCCTCAATTAGTAGCTCTCACAATCCATTTTAGTAATGGTTCCTGACGATACCAATCTACAAATTGATGCAACTCCTTTACACTATACCTCTTGGTTTCAGTAGTTTCTTGGTTTTGCCTGGTTCCCTCCCAGACCACCTTCTTGGTGACCAACCGTCACAGGAAATTTCCTGTTGTTCCAACACGATTTTTCCTTTCGGGGTTGGCCCTGAGACTTGTGGTCTTAGCTCTGACTAGACGGATCTGGGCTTGGTTCAATGCAAAAATGGGCCCCTAAGTTCTTCTTCCCTGCCATTACAGCTATTATTGATAACAGAAACCAAGAATTGTATGTCTGGCCCTTTCTTTATCACTCTGTATTTCCATATGCATCCATTAGCCAATTCCTCAGGAGTTAGATCCACCTCTCCTAAACCCCATGAATAGCTTTTTCCTTGGGTAACTGATTGCAGTGTAACAGCTGATTCAATCATGGATGTTGTTTATCTCATCCAGAAACCAAGTTTCTCATTCTTCTATTTATCCCCTTTTCTGCAAAACCATATATTCTAGTGAGTCTAGGCCATTGCAGTGAAACCTACCATTCTGACACCAACTAAATAAATAATTTCTTTTAGTAGGATCAGTACAAAGCTGGTTCCTGTGAGGCAGAGGTTAAACATGCAACTTTTCCAAATGGCTTAACCACTCCATCATCTTTAACATCAACTGCTCCTTCTCATCTCAGTAGTGTCCCTCCCATCTTTGGGTTCCATAGTTTGCTTCAAAGTCTAACAGAACTCACAAACTGTCAAGGAAATGGCTCACGATTGTGGAGGTTGGCAATTCCCAAATCCGTGGGTCAGGCATAGGCTTCTCTCGATCCATGTGGTTGCAGGGGCTGACGAACTGAAACTGGCAGCTGAGACCACAGGCTGCTGGCTTACAAGGCTGTGGAAGATGGCAAATTAGGTCAGACGATAGGCTACCGAGCCTTGAGGAAACAGAGGCCAGCGAATCCCAGAACCTGCAGATCAGACAGCAGGACTCTGGCTCAAGTCCCAAGAACCGGAAGTTAGACGATCATGAACCAGGTGAGAGGTCCAGATGCAGAAAGAGAGAACCCCACCAGGGCACATGGACCTTAGATGCAGGCCACACCCCAGGGAGAGGAATAACTTCATTAAGTGTGGGACTTGAGTCATGCCCTCCTGCAAGCCTGTGACCCAAGACACACCACACATAAAATGGAAGACAACCACACAATACTGGGAATCACGGCCTAACCAACTTAACACATAACCCTTACTGTCACAGGTCCCATATACCTTATTTGCATAGTCCCACCCAATCATTGTGTATCAGTCACAAAGACCATGGCTAAAGGGCCACATTAAGTAATTCATTGCATCGCAGCATATGTTAGACATTCTCACTCTATCCATGTTTCCTAATCTCTCCTTTATATTGTCCCACTCTCTGCTAGATTTTGATCATTTCAATTCTAGATTACAGTTTACTAATACCACTCTAGTGTATTTCATACGCTGTTAAGTTGTCTGTTAACATATATACATATATGTGTGTGTAATATGTATGTATGTCTGTATGTTTGTAAGTGTGTATGTGTATGTGTATGTATGTACAGGCATACCTCATTTGATTGTACTTTGCTTTATTGCATGTAAAAATGGCATGGCAGCAGCCTCTCACCTCCTCCAACTTCACAATTTGGAAGGAGAATCAAGATCAACAGCCCAGGACTGATTGCTGTGATGCAGATTTCAGACAAGCCTTATCCTTCTGCCATCTTTACCAATTGTGACACCACCTGTCCCTCCCACGGAAATCTCTACTTCTCTCCTGAGTTTGATGATTCATTGCAATGAACACACACAACTCACAGACAATACTCACGATTGTGGAGTTTATTAGGGAAGTAACAGTTACGATTCAGGTTCAGGAATGCTCAGGATACAGTTCTTCCGTCAGGACAGCTTATTCCCAGACCTGTTGCAGGCACACCTCTCTCTGGCCCCTTGGCCTCTGCCCTGCTCAGTCAAGTGTTACACAGCTCTTTTAGCTCTGCCAATAAGTGCCCAGAGGCTCCCCACTACACCAGTCAGCCTCGGCCCAAAGGCACTCAGCATTCTCACACTGTGGGCTGGTAAGCCTCCTGCGCCATCTCCTGTCAGTCTCTCCTGCTGGTCTCCTGCCACCATTTCTCTGCCACTGATTCTCACCATCTTCAGTGTTGCAGCTCTCTCTGTTTCTCTTGGTCCCCTGGTTCCAGGAGCTTGTCAGTGCAGGGATCCCGGGTCCAAAAGTCCTGGCTATTCTTCCTTGGTGGTGGTGAAATCCTCCTCCTGCTCAGGAATTGGCTGTCTTTTAAGCCTAGCAGGATGGCAAAACTGAACAGTCCCCTTGGTGGGCCTCAATTACCCTATTTGCACAGTCCCACCTAATCACTTGGGTGGGAGTTACAAGACCATGGTGAGAAAGGCTCCATAAACATGATCTTGCAGTGGCTTTTCTAGTCACAGACCCTTTCATACTTGAAGGATTAACTTTCCCCTCTTGATCATTTAGCAGTCCAAAACAGTCATTAACAATTAGTCCTTCAATAGAGCAAAAGAGTCCTCAGGATGAGATTACTCAGGTACCAGCTATTTAAGTCTGCTACAGGTATTCATCTAATCTGCTCATGTTCTTCAGAAGCCATCTCAGCTTCACCCTTTCTGGTGTCCAATAAAGTTTAACTGATAGAAGATTATTCCCTTGGTCTGAGCCTCACAAGGTATCAGCATAACAGTCCAGCAGTGGCCTCCCCCTTAGTCCACACTTTCACATTTAAGCTTCAACAATTACAGTTTGTACAATCGCAGTTAACCCTGTTAACAATGAACACTCACAAATGAATCATATAGTCCTATCAGCATATTCTCCCATTCTCTCTTCCCCCGTCCCATCAGGAAAAGAGGAATCTATTCAGTGGGGATCCTCCCTTGGCCCCAGCATTTCGAGTGTACGCATGGCCACGAAAGCATGTAAGCCACCCACTTCATCCCTTTATCTCCACCCATTTTAGACAGCCAATTCCCCCCTCAAAAGGTGAATTGTACCAAACTTTTTTTTTGTACTTTAAGTGAAAGTTTACAATTCAAGTTAGTCTCTCATACAAAAATTTTATACATATATTGTTATATGACCCTAGTTGCTCTGCCTATACTGTGACAGCACACTCCTCCTTTCCACCCCTGTATCCATTCAACCAGCTCCTGACCCTCTCTGCCTTCTCATCTCACCTCCAGACAGGAGCTACCCATTTAGTCTCATGTATCTATTTGAGCTAAGAAGCACACTCTTCGCAAGTATCATTTTATGTCTTATAGTCCAGTCTAATCTTTGTCTGAAGAGTTGGCCTTGGGAATGGTTTTAGTTCTGGCTTGGCAGAGAGTCTGGGGGCCATGCTTTCTGGGGTTCCTCCAGTCTCAGTCAGACCATTAAGTCTGGTCTTTTTACTAGAATTTGAGTTCTGCACCCCACTTTTCTCCTACTCCATTAGGGACGCTCTATTGTGTTCCCTGTCAGGGTCATGATTGGTGGTAGCTGGGTATCATCTAGTTCTTCTGACCTCAGGCTGATGCAGTCTCTGGTTTATGTGGCCCTTTCTGTCTCTTGGGCTAATACTTTCCTTGTATCTTTGGTGTTCTTCATTGTCCTTTACTCCAGGTGGGTTGGAACCAATTGATGCATCTTAGATGGCCGCTCGCCAGCTTTTAAGACTCCAGACGCCACTCACCAAAGTAGGATGCAGATCATTTTCTTAATAAACTTTGTTATGCCCATTGACCTAGAAGACAGCCAATTCTTAATTTGTCCTTCCATATCAAACCAGTACTCTAAGGAGACAAGCATGTTCCTTGGTCTTGAAAAATTTTCTGTTCCGGTTGAAACTTTGAGCATCTGTATCCATAAGCAAAGTCCAGTCCAGAGCAAGCCATCAAATTGCAGCAATGTACACCAGCTCACAGTGTCAAACGATCTTTCTCTTCACTTGGTGGAGTTCTGGTCAGCTCATCCCTAGCCATCCAAGCTAAGTCGCACTGGGTAGCAGCCTTAGGCTTGAGAGTTCACACACACCTCCTGGCACTTCAGACCAGCAAGCCCCTTCTCTCTCTTTCCAATCCCAGTCCCACTTGGACTAGGTCAACAGGTTCCATCTGTGAACTCAGGAGTCCACAACACCTTTTACTTCTGAGCAGTGAACTCTCCCTCTCTCTCTCTTTCATGACTAGCCCCTGTGGGCTGCGTCAACGGGTGCCAATGGAACATGTCCATACTCAGCCTGTCTCTTCATTGCTGCACTTCCCCCTCCCCCACTTCCACTAATTGAGTAGACACAGCTGGTTACTGTGAGCAAGCATAGCAAGCTGTCTGCTCCCCAGCTCCCTTTAACTTCCAGTCCTGGAAGGGGGTTGCTTCTGATGAGCACTGACTCTTCCTGCCTCAGTGACCCAAGGCTAACAAGTTGCCTACTGGAAATTAAAAAAGCTAAACAGTCTTTTTTTTTTTTTTTCCCCCTGCAGGTCCTTCCTTCAAATGGGAATCTTCTGTTAATCTCAGCAGTTCTGAGTGGTTCTGCATGTCTTTTCAAATGTAAATTCTGGGTTTTTACCCTAAGCCCCTACTCTATACACAGGGCTTGAAACAAAAAGCCTCTTTTTCCTCAGGCAAATCATAGTTTCCCTTTTAGCATATCCAATCAAGTATTGCCTGAAGGTAGAGTTACATGCTGTCTGTAATCTGTGATACTGAATATTCATTTCTATCATACATTTACATCTGCTTTACAATACTAGGTAGGAGAAACAGTCAGTATCCAGAGTACATTCAAAGAAACACATAACCCATTTTGAAACATTCCAGTTGCTGCTTCTCTTCTCCACCCCTTGACAGTCTTCCCATTTGTATGCATACAGCCTTGGGCTTCTGGCTGGGTGGAACCAGCAGACCCTGGACCCCTGTCAATCATCTTGTTTATCTGGTCTGACTTTTACCCCAAGCCATACCCAACCCATTGCCATCTTGTCAATTCCAACTCATAGGGACCCTATAGGACAGAGTAGAACTGCCCCATAGGGTTTCCAAGGAGCTGCTGGCGAATTTGAACTGCCAGCCTTTTGATTAGCAGCTGAACACATAACCACTGTGCCACCAGGGCTCCCAGGCCATAACAGAAGTGGTTTTTGTCCCCTCAGCTGCAACATAGCTTTCCTTTCAGCCATTACAGGTAACAACAACCAAACTAACCATCTAAGAAGAAAAAATTTCACTTCCCAACTCCCTTGGTTCTTTCTTTTACGAAGTCCCATGCTTCCATGAGTTTGGAGCCATTGCAACAAATCCCGCTTCTGGCACCAACTGTAAAAATGGTATGGGGGTGGCATCTGTTCTCCTCTAACTTCAGAAGGGTGAAGGTGGACCAAGATCAACAGCCCAAGGCTGATTCCTATGAGGCAGAGGTCAGACACACCTTCTCTCTCTGCCATCTTTGCCAGTTCTGACACCAACCATGCTTCCCATGGCACTCCTCTGCTGAGTTCGATAATTCATTGTCATGGCCACACAGAGCTTACAAACAGTACTCATGATTATGGGGTTTATTATGGAAATAACAGGGAACAGCAATTCATGTTCAGGCCCACTCAGGATACAGTTCTTCCATCAAGACAGCCTCTTCACAGCTGTCCCACAAGCACACCTTTCTCTGGCCCCTCGATGCTGCAAACTTCACTGTTGTCTTGTTTTAAGAAATTGCCACAGTCAGCCCAAACTTCAGCAACCACCACCCTGATCAGTCAGCAGCCATCAGCATCGAGGCAGGACACTCCACCAGCAAAATGATTACGACTTGCTGAAGGCCCAGATGATGATTAGAACTTTCTAGCAATAAAGTATTTTTAATTAAGGTATGTAAATTGATTTTTTATACGTAACGCTATTACACAGTTAATAGCTACAGTATAATGTAAGCATAACTTTTATATGCACTGGGAAACCGAAAAATTCTTGCAACTTGGTTTATTGCTGTATTTGCTTTATTCTGGTGGTCTGGAATTGAACCCCCAATATCGCCAAGGTATGCTTGTGTGTGTGTATGTGTGTATGTATGTGTGTGTATATATGTGTGTGTGTGTGTGTGTGTGTGTGTGTATAATACAGATTTCCACCACTATCTGAAAGTAGAGCATTCCTATGAAAGTTTTCGTAAGCCAGAATGGCATAAAGCGAAGAGGCAATTACCATTAATTTATATGGGAAAATTTTTTGAGCATTGTCAAACCCAAAAAATATCTCAGGACACATCTTGCTAAGGGATGCACAAAATAAATGGAGATAAAGCACAGATGCTCCTAGACACAGCTCAAAGCTATGGCGACTTCATGCTGAGTTGTTGAGTGTGGTTCCTGGGGAAGGAGCTTGACAATGCCACTCTCACTGCTCCAAGTGCATTCTGCCTTCTTTAACAAATCATTTGAAAACAAATGCTGAATGCTATTTCTACTTTTTGTCTTTTTTCATAAAGGGGAAAATCCTCTTTGGATTTCTTTTGGGAAGCGAAAACAGGTACTAATTTAGGTCTTTCATAAAATGAAGTGGAGTAAAGTGAACTTTCTAAAAGTGGGGACACCTGTATATATATGTATACATATATATGTATAAATATGAGATTTTTCTAGTTTCGGAAGACTATTTCACTGCTACAAATTATAAAAAATTCTAATTTTATGAGTCAATACATTATTGAATGTACATATTCAGGATATTTTGTGAGGATTTTGCTTTTTTCTATAAGATATTAAAACAAAAAAACCCTAGGTATGTAGATGCAGCAGCTTATATAGAGGACATGAGCAGAACAATTTCCCTCACATTTCATTCAAACCATCAAATGGAAATTACTTCATTAAAGAGGATCCTCTTAATACAGGAATCACTGACATTCAACGATGTGGCTATGGAGTTCACCTTGGAGGAGTGGCGGCTCTTGGACCCTGCTCAGAAGAAACTATACTGGGACATGTTGTTGGAGAACTATCGCAACCTGGTGTCCATTGGTGAGGACAAATCTCCTGTCATTGGCCTTTCCTTTTTCAGCTGTTGAACTCTTTGGACTGTCTGTGGTGCTCTAAAGTGGCGGATGCTCAGTCCACTCTCTATCTCTAGTTAAATAAGTATATTCTCCCTACTCCTTACAGAAAAACCATTAATTTGTACGTTTCAAAATTTTTTTTTTAATACAAGATGCTGCAGTCTTCACAAACCCAAGGCCAATTTGGTGAATCTAAGATTCTGTGATTTCCCATGAACAGGGTATCAAGTTAGCAAACCACATGCGCTCTCCAGGTTGGAACAAGGAAAACAACCATGGAATGTATCAGAGGAAAGCCATCATGGAATCTTTTCAGGTAGGCAAGTGAAAAGCGGTAAGGGGAGAAGGCTTTGGAAGTCACGTTCAAGTGAGAGAAGGCATCACATCTGTGATGGGTGTCTGGGGCTACATAAAAGTGCTTCCACATGTATCTCTCCCCATGTTGATACCTCTTTTGTTTTTTCCTAGGCATTTAGAGAAATATACTCCTCTACCTCTTCTGAGATCAGATCCCTGTTTATTTGATCAACATTTTGTTAATTTTGGCTGCATAGTTTTATTTTTCCTAGGATTCTCAAATCTTTCCCTTCTTCATATCCTTCTACCTCCCTTATTGTGAAATTCCACCTTCCAGTCTTCTCTCCTAAGAGAGAACTTTGAATAGATGCCTCAGAGTACGGCATCCTCCTCTGCCATTGAGTAATATGAATTTCCCATACTTGCATCCAACACTACCTTGGATGTTTTTCCCCACACTAAACTGATCTCTCATTATGCTTCTATCTGCTTCCTTTGCTCTGTCTTCTCCCATACTGAGTTCTCCAAAAGTTCTGATTTCCATTTTCTCATTTGTTCTCCTAACCCTTTCATGTTTCCTTCATTCTAATGAGTTAATCTTCTGTTTCTTAGAGGAGTCTGTCAAATTTACATCTCCCTTGAAAGTGTTTGGAAACCCTGGTGGCGTAGTGGATAAGAGTTCGTCTGCTAACCAAAAGGTCAGCAGTTTGAATCCACTAGGTGCTCCTTGGAAACTCTATGGGACAGTTCTACCCTGTCCTATAGGGTCACTCTGAGTAGGAATTGACTCGACAGCAACGGGTTTATTTTTTTTCTCTTTTTTTGAAAGTGTCTAACAGACTTTTTTGTGTATATTTTACTCATCTTCACAAAACTTCCCTATGAGTTCCCAATATCTGCAAGGAATGAGGATCCTCTTCCTAGCAAGAAAACTCCTATCAGTTTAGTTTATCCTTTAGTACTGTAAATCTGAAATCCTGGTCATCCTGTAATAACCTTTAATATTTCCTGCCTGCAGGCTGTCTTCTTTAAAGGTCTCTGCTCTTCCTGATGATTTTTTAACTAGAAAAAAACATTAACATCCTACATTTTGAGTTGTATCATAAACCAAATCATAACTCATGTCTACTGAAATGATAACTCTGACTAAAAATCAGCCAAAGCTGGTTCCTATGAGGCTGAGATCAAATATATCCCAAATTCCCCACTTGTACATTATTTCTGACACAAGCCATTCTTCTTCAGCACTCTCTTTTTCTAATGGGTTTGCTAATGCATTGCAGTGGTCACAGAGAAATCACGGAAACACCATATCTGCAATAACAGTTTTTAATATAACAAATATGTATATAAACAAAGAAATGCATGGGACGAGGTTTGCAAGTGTTTCCTGCAGAGTACCTCAACATCTCAAGGGTATTCGCTTACTCTCCCTGAAACAGATGTTCACTCTCATCAACCAAGAAAACTTTCAACCAGGAACTATTCTGTGATGTCACTCAGTGGGGCCCCCTATCAACTGTCTTCTCAGCTGGCTTCCAGGTCCTCCTGGCCTGCTCCAGGATAGCTCTCAGATGGTCCCTGTTCTTGGGTGAGTCTAGCTACTCTAGGCTGGCCACAAGTCTAGGCTGGCTTCAGGACACCTCTTGTTGCAGTACTCCCTGAGTGGCACACCCTCCGCTTCAGGCAGCCGCTTGCAGATAGTGCCCTGTCCTTCAGAGTGTTACTTGTCCTGGCCAGGGTTTGGCCTTTACACTCAGCTGCCACCATCCATGATTGCTTATCTCTGTACCTTCTCGTCTCATTGTAGACGCCGCCTCCATTGCCGTTGCGGTTCCAAGTGTCACAAAGACTACGGATTGTAGGGCCATATTAAGTAATTCACTGCACGGCTCTCACAATTATGTGGTTTATTGGTGAATTAACAATCTACAAACATGGGGTTAGAATCAACTTGGAAGTAACAATACACAACTCAGGAGACACCATAGAGTTCTTCAACCAGGACAGCTTCCAACCAAGATAGCTCTCAACTCCTTCTTTCACAGTGCCTGCAGGCAGGTAGCCCTTCTCTTAGCCATTCCTACTGTCGGGCCTCTCTGGGAGTCTGCCCTGCTCGGCAAGTGTTACAGCTCTTTTGGCTCTGCCAACAAGTGCCTGGAGTCCCCCGACTCTGCCAGCAAGCATCCTGCCCTTAGATGCTCAACTCTATTGCAAATCCACTGCAGATGTCTCATGCTATCTCGCTGTCTTCAGTGGTACAGCTTCTTGACCTATGTTACAGCTCTTTTAGGAGGTACCCTTCCTCTGTCTGTCTCTCTCTACCTGCCTCTCTCTGAAACCAGCTGTCAACTCGCTGCTTTTATAAATAAGTCATTCATTCCTGTTGGGTGGTTTTACATACCTTATTTGCATAATAGACTAACCAATCCCCTGTAAGATTGTGGTTCCAGCCAATCATTTCTGGCAGAATTATAAACCCAGGGCCAGAAAGGCCATGTGTAAGAGCGAACTACCTAAAGGAGCCTATTACACCACACTACTTTAATTGAATTCCTTTGTATATTTACTAATTGTCCTAACTGCACTAAACAGGGGTCAAGTAAGAAAAATCCTGCCTTTATTGGTAACTGTGGTACGGATCAGCATGAAGCTAATTCCCACCTTACCACATCTGCATTATCGTTGTTGTAAGCCACCCACATGGCACATTCTCCTCTCTAGCGACCCAGAATCAAATCCTCTCGCCACTGACTGCCCAGGGCCAGGTCATCTCATCCATGGATTCCCGAGGCCAAGTCCTCTCTTTTCCTGGCTGCGTGGGAATAGGTCTTCTGTGCCTGGCAATTCTGAGACAATTCAAAATACACAAATTAGGATGCAGTCCTTCTGATCAACAGCCTGTATAGCCCTTCTCAGAGTTAACCACCCTGAGCTCTGTTAGAGTGTACAAGTTAGAATGACTCTGTCCTCTGACTGCCTAAAAGGCAAACAACCAGCCTTGCAGGCTTATTGTCCATTTGTATTAGTTAATTCTATAGAAAGCCTCATAGAATTCACAGACATTACCTGTACTTACAGTTCCAAACCAAACCAATCCCTTTGCCATTGAGTTGATTCTGACCCACAGCAATCCTATAGGACAGAGTAGAATTTCCCCATAGGGTTTCCAAGGCTGTAAATCTTTAGAGAAGCAGACTGCTACATCACTTTTCTGCATAGTGGCTAGTGGGTTCGAACAACCGACCTTTCTGTTAGCAGCTGAGAGCTTAACTGCTGCACTATAGGGCTCCTCATGCTTACAATTAGCCATTTATTACAACCAGAGTGGATACAAACGAAGAGACACCTCAGGCGTGGTCTGGGAGAGGTCACAGCTTGACACTTCCATTGTATCCAGGGATGTCCACCTTATCTCATGCATGAATGTTCTCTGCAGTCCAGGAAGCCTTGAACTTCCTTTTTCGTGTCCTGTTGCTGGCTTAATTTCATACCCATGATTTGGGCCTCATTGCATATGCATCATCGATTGAAAAAGTGAATATGCATGATTGATTGCGTCAGATGCCCTTGACTCTTCAGGCTAGTTAACAGGTATACCTTTGTAGTTGAATCATTTCAACACATTTGAAGATTTTGCCTGTTATAAAAAACAAGGGCACCTTGATTGCTGGAAAATTCCAAGCGCTGTCTTTCAGGGGAGGAGCCCTGGTAATATCGTGGTTAAGCGCCCTGCTGCTAACTGAAAGGTTGGTGGTTTTAACCCACCAGCAGCTCTGCAAGATAAAGATGTGGCAGTGTGCTTCGATAAGAATTACAGCCTTGAAAATCCTATGGGGCGGTTGTACTCTGTCCTATACGGTTACTCTGAGTTGTAATGGACTCAAAGGCAATAGGTTTATTTATTTATTTTTAATCTTTTAACGGACCAAAGACAAAAGCCAAATTTAGTTCCTGATTCTACACTGATTCTAATCCTTCTCTTAGTTCATTGTAAATATTACATCTGTACTCACTTCAGTCCTCAGGACAGTTTTCCGGTTCCAAAGCTCTAAATGTTAGAATGATTGAAACCTGGATGTTCATCTTCTTTTACTGTACATGTTCTCTGAACATAATCTTATTCTGTCCTCTGTCCTTAAATCGTAGTTAAATACAAAAGTTTTCCAAATTGTTACTTCTAGTCAAGGTTTGTTCGTCTTTCAGATTTCTTCATTTCTGTACTTCGAGATGTAATAATCATTTTGAAGTTAATGTGCTTGAGAATATTCTCTTGAGTATTCCATACATTAATGGTATTCCTCATCTCATGAAAAGACACTGCTACTCCGTGGCTCAGATGAAATACTTAGTAGCTACCCTTTATTCCTCACTCTCTTTACTACCCCCGGCAACAATGAATTCATTAGTGAACCTTCTCTTCCTTCAAAACGTATCCTCATTTCTGCCACCCCTTGCTAGCCTCTCATAAAAACTTTTCATAGTCTGCAACTATGTTCTTTATGGCTTTCTCTGCCTTTTTTCAGTTCTTTATAAAACTAGATGTAGGCTCCATAAACATAAGGAATACGTTTGTGAATCCCCAAATCTTTACTATGTAGCTGTGAAAAGTATTTTCCCGCATATGTAACATTCTGCATTTTCTACATATTCAACTATGCCTGGTGAATAGTTGTCTTTGAGTAAGGATTTGTTGAGTGAATGAACCTGTCCTTCACCAGTTGGGATCAGGAGGCTGCCTTACAACCTCTGTGGTCTGTGGGTCACAGTGACTTGCTTATATTTTATATTATCTACGTATTTTACAAGGACTTATTTAAGAAGCAGCCACATGTGTATTCATTTATTATGTATTATCTAAGCTTGTTTCTATACTAATTGTTTTTCTGTTTGGGTTCTTTATATTATTGTATTTCTATCAGTGTGCAAGGAACATTAAGCATGGTATATTATTTAAACTCATACAAGAGAGTTATCAATAAAGATCAACCTTACAGCAATGCATTTTTTTAAAATGGCTTCATTCTGAATCAAGACGATGGCAGGATTCATTGTTCTCTTCTTTCCTCGAAGTCAAGAAAGTTGATGATCATCTGCTTGGGCACCAACAAAATGAAAGCAGGTTGGACAGCATGGAACAACGCAGTGAACATAATGCATTGGAAAATATTGTTCATCGGCACAAAAATCATTTTCCTTTAAGGGAAAATCATGCTATGTTTGACTTGCATGAGAAGGCTATGAAGTCAAATATAACTTCACCAGCAGTCAATCAGAGCAGAAGTGATGAGCCTAAAGGAGATGAGAAAACCTTTCTCCATGCTGACCAGAAGCAATTTTGTACTGAAATGCAATTTCTTGAGAGTCAAAAATCCAGCAGCACTGACTTCCAAATCATTAAGTGTTGGAAAACTTACAAAATACAGAAAGCTCATGTATGCAGTGAATGTGGGAAAGCCTTCATGAGGAAGTCATTGCTCACTGAGCAGCAGGTCATTCATACAGGAGAGGAACCTTATAGATGCAATCTATGTGAGGAAGCCTTCTTTAAAAAATTCAAGCTCAGTGAACATTATCACACAACTCATAAAGGACAAAAACCATACAAATGCATGGAATGTGACAAAGCCTATCTCCATAAATCACACCTCAATAAACATCAGAAAACTCATATGGCAGAGAAACCATATACATGCCATGAGTGTGGAAAAGGCTTTGTGCAGAAGACACATTTCACTATTCATCAGCGAATTCATACTGGAGAGAAACCCTTTATGTGCAGTGAATGTGGAAAAGGCTTTAACCAGAAGGGAAATTTCATAATTCATCAGTGAATTCACACTAGAGAGAAACCCTTCGTATGCAGTTCTTGTGGAAAAGGTTTCATCCAGAAGGGAGATCTCACTGTTCATCAGAGAATTCATACTGGAGAGAAACCTTATACATGCAGTGAATGTGGAAAAGGCTTCATCTGTAAAAGAGATCTCACTGTTCATCAGGTAAGTCATACTGGAAAGAAACCCTATATTTGCAGTACATGTGGAAAAGGCTTCATCTATAGAAGACATCTCACTCATCATCAGAGAATTCATGCTGGTAAGAAACTGTATGTATGCAGTGAATGTGGTAAAGCCTTCAGTCAAAAGCTGTGCCTCACAGAACCTCAGAAATGTCACCCAGGAATGAGTTCCTTTATATACAATGAATATGGAAAATCATATTCTCAGAAGTCAAATCTTATTAAACATCAGAAAATTCACAAAGGCGAGAAACCCTTTAAATGCAGTGAATGTGAGAAGAGCTTTGACAAGAAGGAAAAGCTCATTGATCATAAAAGATTTCATACAGGAGAGACTCCATATGGCTGCAATGAGTGTTTGAAAACTTTTGCCTCCGTGTCTTGCCTTTTATCACATAAAAGAATACACACTAGAGAGAAATGTGTAGATTCAATGAATGTGGAAGACCCTTCCACAGCGAGTCACATCAAGTCACATACCACTGATCTCCAGCAGGAGAAAAGCCCTGTTAATACAGTGACTACAGAGATGCCTTCTGTGGCAGGTCAGACATCGGTAAACACCTCTGAGTGTCTAACAAATAAGAACATAGTCCTTGAGGGACAGCCTTTTGCCAGATGTGAACCCACAGGAGATGACAGAGAGTTTGTACAGGAGAGAAACCTTACGAATACAGCAAATGTGGAAGAGCCTTCAGTGATCACTTACCTCATCCTTTATGTCACATAAAACAAGTACAATAAAGTGAGAAACACTGGAGAAGAGGGTTGAGCAAAAATTTATATCTCATTGTACAGCTACAAAGTGTATCCTGAGGGAAATCATATGAATGCAGAGACTGGGAATGCCTGATACAGTCATCCTACATAAATATGTATTTGGATATCATGACATAATATGATGTTAATACAAACACATACACTTCAGTTGTTGTGCCAATAAAATGAATGAAAGTGTGAGTTAATCTCAGTGGAAGAAATAAAAGTGTAAATTTCAAAAACCGAAAAGATAATCAGTGTCTTGAATGTTGCTATAAATGACAAAAGCCATGAGAGGTGGTTGGTTGCAAAAGGGTAATATTGGATTGGTGGAATTTGGAGCACATGTAGATGAGTTCAGTTTCCCCACATCAGTGTTAAGGAACGATCGAAAACCAGAATGTCTACCCTCAATTTTACAACTTTCTATCATGCAGAAGGACCTAAAAAACAGTAACGTTACATTGAGTTTATTCATTAATGTAACAAATATTTGTCACATACTGCCTTTGTGCCTGGCCATGTTTCCAGAACTAAGGATACAGTGGGGAATAAAAAAGAGAGCACTGAGTTATTTGGATTATATTTAAGTGGAATCTTGACACTCCAGCTAATCTAGTTGAAGGATGATGCAGTATCTACACTAGGTAAAAGAGACATGGAGTAATTGGTACAAGGGATTTAGTTAGAATTTTTAGGAGTTAGAAAATCCTAAAAATTTCTTACGACAATTTCCTGTCAAATCTGGTTGCCATTGAGTTGATTCCCACTCATGGCGACCCCCTGTTTGTGAGAGTAGAACTCTGCTCCCTAAGATTTTCGGAAGTAGATCACCTTCTTTCAAGATACTCTTGGATAGACTGGAACCTGCAGTCTTTTCGGTTAGCAGCCAATTGTGTTAACCATTGGCACTACCCACAGATTCTTGGGGTAAGGACTACTTTTAATAGTACGTAACCATTGTAGGAAAAAGAATTATTTATTTTTTTATTATACTTCAGGTGAAGGTTTACAGAACAAATAGTTTTTCATTAAACAGTCAGTACACATATTGTTTTATGACCTTGGTTAACAACCCCACGACATGTCAACCCTCTCCCTTCTCGACCTTTTTTTTGGGGGGGGCGGAATATACATAGCCAAAGATACACCATTTCAAAAATTTCTAAATGCACAGTTCAGTAACATCAATTACATTCTTCCAGTTGTGCTGCTATTCTCACTGCCCTATGACAGTGGTTAACAACCCCACTATATGTCAACACTGTCCTTAACCTTAGGTTCCCCATCACCAACTTTCCTGCCCCCTTTTGTCTTCTAGTGCTTGTCCCTGGACTGCTGTGCCTCATTAGTCCCATTTTGTTTTATGGGGCTATCCAATCCCCGGCTGAATGGTAAACCTCGGAAGTGACTTCACCACTGAGCTAAAAGGGTGTCTGGGGGCCATACTCTTGAGGGTTTCTCCAGTCTCTTTCAGGCCAGTAAGTCTGGTCTTCTAAAAAAAATTTTTTTTTCAGTGCCCATGTCTTATCTCCTCAAGGAGGTTATAGATTCCTTGATAGTTTTTTTTGTTTTCCTATTGTGTTGAAGTCAGTTCAGTTGGCCTTACATTTTTTGAAAAACAGCTTGAGAGATTTTTTTCCCCTAAGCACTGAGGAGGTCTTACCTTTGCCCTAGTTTTTTTGAGAAGCAAAGTGGGAGGGGGAAGTGGATTCCCATGTTGTTTTCTACCGCAAAAGGATTCTTACTTATGCCCAGGATATTTCCCTGGTCAGTTGACATTTTCTGGGTAAGCTGTAAACAAGTTGATAGTCTGATAGTTTTGTTTAGTCTTGCCTGGTAATAACAAGACCTGCATTGATTGACATCTCATGGGTAATTGAGGATTGTTTGAACTCTGGTATTGTGAAGGAGGCCCTGCCTTGCAACTGATGAGAATCAGGATATATACATATAGCTAAAATGGAGAGGTTTGTGGGGAAGCCTTCTGGATGCCAGAAGATATACTGGCTAAGAGCTGGGATGGCAGAGAAAAAGAGCCATGTGAGAGCTGTGTGGTCCCAAAGTTGCTACACTGACTGTGAGCTTGTCCACTTAGTAGAGCAGCCAGTGGCAGAAAGGCCAACAGTGAAGAGGCCTGATGTCAGAGAGGCCTGATTTCAGAGAAGCCTGACAACAGAGAGCATCTGGGAGTGCTGATCATGTTGCTACACTGGCTATGAGCTGGGCAAGTTAGCAGCAGAGAGGCTGATGGCAGAAAGACTGATGGGAGAAAGGCATGATGGCTGAGAGGCCCAATGTAGACAGCAGCTAAGAGCTCAGCAAGCTGCTACAATGGCTGTGAGCTGGGCCACTTAGCAGCAGAGAGTCCAATGACAAACAGGCCAATGGAGAGACCTGATGCCAGAGAGGACCTAAGAGAGCTGAACGGCCTGCTACAATGGCTCTGTGCTGGTTTATTTAGTGGTGGAGTGGCCAATCGCAAGTAGCCTGATGGCAGAGAGGTGCAACAGTAGAGAGCTGCTTTTAGGAGAGCAGCCAAAATGCTTCCTGCTTATGCACTTCTCAGTGATGACCTCAGATACTTCTCTGCTGTCCAAGACTCAGCCCTAGGGCCTCTTCTGAGCCTACAAGTTGTGCCCTTTGACCTAGCACATGAGGGCTAGGGATGAGAGAGAGAGAGAAGGGGCTGGCTGGTCTGAAGTGCCAGGAGGTGTGTGGACTCTCGAGCCCATGGCTGGTACCCATTGTCCTATCCCACGGGAGTTAGGGATAAGCTGACCAGATCATGACCATGTGAAGAGAGAGAGATCTGATAACGTGAACTGGTGTAAATTGCTGTAATTTGATGGCTTTCCTGGGCTGGACTTTGCTTATGGATGTAGATGCTCAAAGTTCCATCCAGAACAGAAGATACTTTAGATCAAGGAACTTGCTTGTCTCCTCAGAGTACTGGTTTTGAAAGGAAAGGCAATTTAGACATTGGCTATGTAAAATGAGGGAGAAAAAGACATGAAGTGGTTGTCTTGCATGCTTTAGTGGGTGAACTTACACTCAAAATAAGGAGGACAAGGGAGAATCCCCACTGAATAGATCCTCTTTTCTTGAAAGGTCTTGGGAAGAGGGTAGGGAAAGATGCTGATAGGATTATATGATTCAGTTGTGAGCGTTGCTTGTTAACAGGCTTACTTGTGATGGTGAAAATGGTAATTGTAGAAGCAGTAACTGAAGATTGGACTAAGGGGGGTGCACTGCTGAACTAGAGTACAGTAGTCGAACCTAAAGTCCCCTAAAGGTTTTGCTATGCTGATACCTCATGAGGCCCAGAGAAGGGAATAATCTTCTCTCAGTTAAATTTTATCAGACACCAGAAAGGGTGAAGCTGAGACAACTTTGGAAGAATCTGAACAGATCAGATGGATACCCGCAACAGACCAGAATGGCTGCTCCTGAGTAACTTCACCCTTGGGACTCTCTGCCCTACAGAAGGACTAATTGCTAATGACTGTTTTCGGCTGGTAAAATGATTGGGAGGGGGAAGCTATCCTCCAAGTATGAAAGGGCCAGTGGCTAGAAAAGCCAGGGGTGGACTGCAGTGTGATGGATTGCTATTATATGGCCTTTCTCGCCATAGTCTTGTAACTACCACCAAATGACTGGGTAGGACTATGCAAATGAATTGCTTGTGACCCACCAAGGGATTGGACAGTTTGTTAATAATGCAAATAAGGTGCATGGCACCTTTATGGAGGTGGAACCATGCAAATATTGTATAATGAGTGGATTGGTCAGTTTTGCCATCCAGCTAGGCTTAAAATGAGCCATCCCAGAGGCAGACAGAGGGCCTCACTACCACCAAGGAAGAAGAGATAGGAGTAGAGTGTGTCCTTTGGGTCCTGGGTCCTTGCGTGGAGAACATCCTATACCCAGGAGGCATAGAGTTGTAACATGGGAGATGGCGCAAGATGGGGAGAAGTGGCAGCAAGTGCACCACAGGATCAGCAGCAACAGAACCAGGAGACCAGCAGAAGATGGACATTGGGCTTCCCAGCCTTCACAGCAGGAGTGCTGAGTGCCTTCTGGTAGAATGCTTGCTGAGAGTAAGGTTGCCTCTGGACACTTGTTGGCTTTGCTAGGCTTGCTGACCCATGGAGTGATAGAGCTGAGCACCTTTGGGTCGAGCCTTACTGGTGGATTGGGGTGCCCCCAAACACTTATTGTTGAAGCTAAAGAGCTTTGTAACACTTGCTGGAGCAGGGCAGAGGCTGGGAAGGGACCAAAGGCCATGGGCCAAAGAGGGGCCTGCCTGTGGGCTGAGCTGAGCTGTCCTGATCAATGAACCGTATCCTGAGTGGTGCCTGATCCTGAATTGTAACCTGTTAGTACCCTAATAAACTCCATAATCATGAATATTGTCTGTGAGTTCTCTGTGGCCATTGCAATGAATTATTGAACGCAGCAGAGAAGCAGAGAGTGCTGAGGGAGGGACGGCAGGTATGGGAATTGGTAAAAAAGTTGGAGAGACAAGGTATGTCTGACCTTCTCCTCATAGGAATCAGCCTTGGGCTGTTGATGCTGATAACAATAATGATTCTTATACCCCCTTGTGAAGTTAGAGGTCCTCTGACACCATCATGCCATTTTTACACTTACTATATGGGATTTGGTCTTCCTCATTCATTGTCCAGCTTTCGCATGCATAGGTCAGGCAAACGTTAGTCCTCAAAGTGACATCTTTGCTTCTGAACACATTAAAAAGGTCTTTTGCCCAATGCAATATGTCATTTGATTTTTTGACTGCTGCTTCCATTGGTATTTACCATGGAGTCAAGAAAAATGAAATCCTTGACAACTTCAGTATTTTATCTGTTTATCAGGATGTTGCTTATTGGTCCAGTTGTGAGGATTTTTGTTTTCTTTATGTTGAGGTGCAATCCATACTGAAGGCTGAAGAAGAATTCATTCCTTTGAATTATGGTGTTGGTGAAGAATATTGAATATAGCATAGACTGCCAGAAGAACGAACAAATATGTCTTGGAAGAAGTACAGTCAAAATGCTCCTTAGAAGCATATTTTGGACATGTTATCAAGAGGAACCAGTAGCTGGTGAAGGACATCATGCTTGGTGAAGTAGAGGGTCAAGCGAAAAAGAGGAAGACCTTCAAGGAGATGGATTGACACAGTGGTTGCAACAATGGGCTCAAGCATAACAATTGTGAGGATGGTGCAGGACTGGACAGTATTTTGTTTTGTTGTACGTAGGGTCTCTATGAGTCAGAACCGAGTAGACGGCACTTAACAACAACATATGGGATTAAGGAAATGAACTCTGGATTGGAGAAGACTATCCAAGAGTCCCATTCACAGCAGTGAGAAGGAATGATGAAGATCAGAGAAATCACATGTCTCAATTCAGCAGGTCACAGAGAACCTGGGATCTTTGAAATAGTGCTAATATCAAGGTTGACATAAGGGTTCACATCCAAGGAAACCCAAAAGGATTTCACCCCCCTCCCATCTCCTATACAATGTTCCATTCTTGGAGTCTCTGGGTGGCAGAAATATTTAATCACTGGAATACTAACAGAAAGATTGGTGGTTCAAACATACCCAGAGGTGCCTCAAAGGCAGGCCTGGTGATCTGCTGCTGAAAGGTCACAGCCTTGAAAACCCTACAGAGCATTTCTACTCTGTATACATGGAGTCACCATGAGTCAGAATTAACTCTACGACAACTGACAACAACAACAACTTCCATTCGTAGAGAGTAAGGTTTTTGCTTTGCATTTTGTTCTGCTTATTCTAAGGATCCATCTCCTTTTCTGTTCTTCTGTCTCTCTCTTCAGTTATTGAGTTTCTCAAATATCACAGGAAAATGTTTCTGAAGGACAATTCCATACTGTAAACTGCCTTCCAATGGCTCATTCACTTCAATGACAAAAGTCTTAAATTAGTTCATGGGATCATTCATCCATTTTCCAAATCAATATGTAATTAGTTATTTTTCTGTGTGCTGGTAATATAAAATAATGTAAAACAGTCTTCTCCAATATAATTTTCTGGGATGATGGAAATGATGGAGCTTTCTCTCAGTATACACGTTCCAGCCATGTAAAGAGCAAGAATGTCTTGCTCACTGTGCTGTCCAGTTTGGTAGGCACTAGTCAAACATGGCTACTGAACATGTGAAGTAAGGAACTGAATTTTTTATTTCAAAATTTAAATAGTCACAAATTTTTAATATCAAATTATTTATAATCTAGTTGGTGTAAATACAAAAACTATCAAGGAATTTAAAATAATGTGGGGATAAATAGTTGTGCTGTAGCATAAGGATTTGTCTAAATACATGAGGGATAAGAATGAAGATCAACACACAGCTGATTCCTATGAGGTGGAGGCCAGATAAACCTCTGCTCTCCACCATCTTCACCATTTCTGACACCAGCTGTTTCATTTATGGCCACACCATACTTCTCTGCTGGGTTTGATAATCAGTTGCAATGGGCACACAAAACTCATAGACCATACTCACAGTTATGTGTTTATTAAAGACACAACAGGCTACAGCTTGGGATCAGGATCAACTTGAAAGTAAAAGGATATAAATAGGATGCCATTGGTCAGTCTGGACAGTTTTCTCGCGGGTGAACCCTTGGAGCAAAAATACTCCCTGCTGATACAGTTCTCAACAAGGACCTCAAAAAGTTCTCTGCTTTTGGAGCCTCTCTGCTTTAGGGCCTCTCCTGAGCCTATGGCTGTAACACTGAAGACAGAACCCCAGAAGGGGGCTCAAAAAAAAAAAAACCAAACCCGTTGCCATCTAGTCAATTTCAACTCATAGTGATCATATAGGACAAAGTAGAACTGCCCCATAGGGTTTCCAAGGAGTGGCTGGTGGATGCGAACAGTGGACCTTTTGGTTAGCAGCCATAGCTCTTAACCACTACACCACCAGAGAGTCCATCAGCAGAGAAAGGGCAAAAGGACCCCAGAGCTGAGCAGCAGAGAAACAGCAGCAGCAGTGTGAGTGGTGGGAACCATGAGACTGGCAGACAGCAGACAGTGGGTGAGTCAGCCCATGGAGCATAGTTGGGCACCTTCTATCAGAAGACTCAACAGAACTGGGTTCCCTTTTAACAGGATGCAGCCACAGGCCAAGGCTGTGCAGGTGGACGCCCAAGCAAAACAGCAGTGTGGTAACAAGCTGGGCTACCTTTGGCAGCATCAGACGCCACGGCTCTGCTGAGAGCCGTAACTCTGACGCTGAGAGGGAGCCAGGCCTGGAGGCTAAGAGGAGACTTGTCCTGATGGGGATGAGAGGAGGACTGTCCAGAGGGCCAGAGGAAGACTGTCCTGAGGTGGTAGAGACGCAGCCTGTCCTGACAGGACTCAGAGGAGACCTTTCCTGAGGGGCTCAAGAGGAGGCCTGTCCAGAAGGGACTGAACAAAGGCCTGCCAGAGGTCATATGCACATCAGAAAGGGCCTGCTTGCGAAGTCACTGCCTTTGAGAAATAACTACCTTGTTATTACTTAAAAATTAGCAAAGTAATCTGAAGTTTGTAAAAAATATAGTGAGAGATGAGAGAAAGAAATGCAAATGTTTAAAAGCTTCCTATTGTGACATATTTTAATTGCAAGTGTAATTCTTGACCATTTTAGTCACTTTCTTTGAGATGTGTTGGTCATGTTATAATGTAATCAAAAGACTTAATAAATTGATCTTGCCAAATCAAAAAAAAAGAAAAGGGGGTCTGCTTGCTTGCTTGCACGGCTGAGAGCAGCTAAGAGAGCTGTTCTGGTTGCCAGCTGTCCTACGTTGAAGGGAGGGGTGTTCTATCCAGCTCAGGCTAGCCGTTCAGCCTCATCTATGTGCTTCCTGATCCTGATCCCTAGTTGTTCCTGTTACTTCTGAAGAAACCACGTAACTGTGAGTATGGTCTATGAGTTCTGTGTGGTCATTGCAATGAATTATCCAAGCCAGCAGAGAAGTATAAAGTACTGTGGAGGGAATGGCTGGTGTCAGAAATGGTAAGGAAGTTGGAGAGTGGAGGTATATCTGACATCCACCTCATAAGAACCAGCTTTGTGCTCATCCTGATTCTTATGCCTCGGAAGTTACGAGAGCCCATACGCTAGATTACACCAAGTCAGATCTTTCCATTCCCTGAACTGATCCATCAGGGTCTCAGGATAGGTTGAACAGTCCGTTGTAAAAATGCTGTGGGGGTGGTGTCTGACCCCCAATTTCACAAGGGAGAAGGAGAATCAAGATTGCAGCCCAAGGCTGATTCCTATGAGGCAGAGGTCAGACACGCTCCAATCTCTGCCAACTTTACCAATTCTGACACCAACTGTGCCTCCCATGGCACTCTCTACTTCTCTGCTGGGTTCGATAATTTATCGCAGTAACCACATGGGACTCACAGACAATACTCATGATTATGGAGTTTATTAGGGCAATAACAGGTTACAATTCATGTTCCAAAACGCTCGGGATACAGTTCTTCCATCAGGAAAGCCTCTCCCCAGCCATGCTCTCAGGCACACCTTGCTGGCCCTCACCCTCTGCCCCTCACCCTGTGCCCTGCTCGAGCAAGTGTTACAAAGCTATTTTAACCCCTGCCAATAAGTCCTCAGACACACCCCAGGCACTGAGCTTTCTCGGTCCATGGGCTGGGAAGCCGACTGCACAGTCTCCTGCCACTGCTCCTTGCTGCCTTCAAGGTTACAGCTCTCAGTCTCCTGGTTTCAGGAGCTCCTCAGCGCAGGTCTCCCAGGTCCAAAAGACAGGCTGTCTGCTCCTGGGTGTTCTTCTTTGGTTGTGGTAGAATTCTCTCTCCAGCCTCTGGGATGGCTCACCTCAAGCCCAGTGGGACGGCAAAACTGACCAATCCCTTTGGTGGACCACAATTACCCTATTTTTGCACAGCCACACCCAGTCACTTGGGTGGGAGTTACAACACCATGGCGAGAAAAGCCACACAAAAGCGATCCATCCCACCTCACCTGTCCTGAGGCCTGCACACCAAGTGCTGAACTCATTTCTTAAAAGTTGGCATCCCAGGTGAAGGCGTGCTAGTGCATGCCTACACCTGGTACACACAACCTCTGCTCCCACACCCAGGATACTCATGGTCCCAGTGAAGCTCACCCTTCACCTGTCTCCATGGCCTCAGTTCCTCCTGGGCTGAGAGGCAGTATTATCACATAGTGGTTACGAGTCCTGAAGTCACACTGCCTGGGTTTGAATCCTGCCCTGACATGAACCAGCTGTATGACCTTGAGCAAGTTACTTACCTGTGCCTCCATTTTATCTTTAAAATTATTATCTGCCTCATAGGGTGGTTGTGGAAAGTAGTTAGAAGAACACTTGGCAAACAAGCAATTAATAAAAGTATTATTGTTCTTTTTATTAGTCCTAGTGAGAAGAGGAGGAGGAATTGAGAATATAGGGATGTCTGACCTTTATTATAAATCGGCAGCTTGATGAAAACAAGTGTTGTCATGCACGGAGCCAAAGTATCCCATATACCATGCTGTTTAATCTTTTGAATAATCCTTTGGTTGCAGAGTCACTTGTTGGGGCCATTAAGGTGGCAAATTAAGCAATAATTCAGAGCAATGAAGTAAAGCACTAAGAACAGAGAAGAGGGAGTGATCTAATGCTATTTTTCAGATAGCATCAACAGTATGTGGTGCCATTTATGAGGAAGACACATGGGTTGTGTTTTGAGTTGATCCTTTGACCTTTTGTCATCACCTCCAATACCCTATATTCAAGATATTATCTATATTTTCCCTTCCTAATTGTTTGTGTTATAATGACTGTGGCTGAGAAATGGAATGAAGAAGTAAGTTGAGGGCAGTGGTGATTCAGTGGTAGAATTCTTGACTACCATGCAGA
Source organism: Trichechus manatus latirostris (assembly GCF_000243295.1). NCBI lineage: Eukaryota > Metazoa > Chordata > Mammalia > Sirenia > Trichechidae > Trichechus > Trichechus manatus. Next base: position 7,482,944 of record NW_004444023.1, read on the forward strand.
TGTGGTTTGATTCCTGCCCAGTGCTCCTCAAGTGCAGCCACCGTCTGTGTCAGTGGAGGCTTGCATGTTTCTGTGATGCCGAACAGGTTTCACCAGAGCAACCTTACTAAGATGGACTAGGAAGAAAGGCCTGGAGATCTACTTGCCTTTTCCTGGCCTCAACATTAGTGGCCTTTCCCCTATGCCCCACTCTAAATATAACCTAGGCTCATCCCACCTGCTTTTTTGCACTGTTTGCAAATGCCACTCTCATACAATACCAGTTTCTCCAAACCTTTTTCTGTCCTTAAAGCCAATTCCTGAAAGCCGTTTTCGGTGAGAATATTTCCATGGTGCTGATTTAGGAAATAATATTGGGGTTATTATTCCCTCTCCTTGAGCATACAGAATGTGACCCAGCTGGAGCTGGGCTCACAAGGGCTCACAAGGACTCTCAAGGACACATCAACTGGGCCTTGAGGTATAAAGACAATAGCTAAGATAATCTTGGAAAATATCTTTTAGGGAAACTTTCACATAAATCCCATCAAACAGAACACAAAAGACTTTCCACTCTTGTCTTTTTCTATTAGCATTTAGTGAATAGGTATTTGTTGGACCAATGAAGACCCTCCTGATTCTCTTTACTGAAACCTGTACCAATGATTGTTATGAAAGATGATTCAAAATGTAAGATTACAATTTCTAGCCAATCAGTGAAAAAGCGACGCTTTCAGTGATTCTACCCATTTTTTGTGACGTTGATGTATACTGATGATTCTGTAACCTTCCTTGGACTCGGGCAGACATGGCTGTGGCAGCATGCTTGTCCTTTTTCCCATTCTTGCCTATTCTTTGGATTCGGGCAGGCATTCTAGCTCTGGCAGCATGCTTGCTTGTCCGCTTCCCACTTTTGTCCTTTTGAATATATGCCAAATAAAACTTTTTTACTTTACTAAACTTTGTGATGTTTTTCCCCTACAACAGTGCTCAGCTTACCAGCTTTTTGCCTTTTACCTTTCCAAGAGCGTGTCTCTGATGTATAGACACTTGAACTCCTTGTCTGTTTCCCATCTTTTTTTTTCTTTTTTCTTTTTAAACATACTCTTTAAATACGTGGCTGTATTATTTTCCTGCCTCGCCGGTAAAGTAATTTGATTGGTTCCATGATTTTCTCATGAAGCTTGAACCACTGAGAATCTATCCATTTTTTGCAAGGGTCATGAAGATGGGGAATCGGACAGGTTCGTTGGCTTTTTCATTTTCCTGGCCTTACCTAGCTACTGGCACAAAAAATGTCCCCTTTTGCTCTCTATGGCAGGTATTCAAATATGGCTGCCTCCGGAGAGACAAGACAACAAGGGCACAGACATATTAACTCATAAGGCTATGCCGGAAATACCGTTACCCGCCCTCCTGCAAAAGATCCGGACCCTCGCCGGCCTCCGTAGGTTCACAAAGATTATGCCTGAGGGGTGGAGAAGTGGGAGCCGTTTACGGAAGTATTGCAACTTTTCGCAACTTTTAGTGATTCAGGAGAAAAATGGGTACATGTGTGTTTCTGTCCTTGAACCAGGGCAGTGTAGGTGTGTGGATGTGGTGTCGTGAGGACCCATGGAGTTCCTGAGGGGAGCCCCGTGGTGGAGGGGCTTGAAGGTAAGCAGGTGGGAAGCCTGTGCTTTTGGGGTCAGACATGGGGTGAACGCTTTAGCACAACGAATAAGGCTTTGCGGACTATTAGGGTAAGGGGACTTTGTGGATCAGTCTGCTTGTAAGGGATGCAGGTGGTATTTATGATCAAAGCAGTGTCTAGTTCGGGTTGGGAATTTAATATGGGGCTCAGTGAATTTGGAGCAGGAGGATGAACATCGTAGGAGGTGTCTGGTCTAGGTTTTGCTCAATAAAGGCGTGAGAGCGGTTTGTGTCGTTGATACAGAGGATTATGAGGACGAAACTTTAGAAGCCCAAAAGTAGAGGTGAGCCGTTGTGTGGGATACCTTATAGCCCATAAACTTCACATACATGCACACTTTCCACTTTGCTGATATGAATTGAATTGTGTCCCACAAAAATGTGTTTTGTAAATCCTAACCTCTATGCCCTTGGTTATAATTCTGTTCGGGAATGGGTTGTTTTTGTTAGGTTAATGATACGGGATTAGTGTAGGGTGTATTTTGAGCCAATGTTCTTTGAGATATAAAGAAATTAAACAGGAAAGCTAGTAAGCAGAGGTGGGGAAAGATAGATGACAAACCATTTGGAGATCTCCAAGGAACCAAGAAACAGAAGTTGAAGAGACAAGGTCTTTCCCCAGACCTGACAAGAGACAGAAAGCCTTCCTCTAGAGCCAAGCATACTGAATTAGGACTTGGCGCAGTGGTTAAGAGCTTGACTGCTAACCAAAAGGTTGGCAGTTCAAATCCACCAGCCGCTCCTTGGAAATACAATGGGGCAATTCTACTCTGTCTTATAGGGTCACTATGAGTCGGAATCAACTCATTGGCAATGGGTTTTTACCCTTCCTAAACTTCAGAAAATAAATTCCTGTTTATTAAAGCCATTCGCTTGTGGTATTTCTGTTATAGCAACACTAGATAACTAAACTAAGACATAATTTGGTACCAAGAAGTGGGGGTGCTGCTCTAACAAACACCTACAGTGTGGAAGTGGTTTTGAATTTGGTAATGGGTGGAGGCTGAAAGAGTTTTAAGGTGTCTAATAGTAAAAGCCTAGATTGCCTTTAAGAGACATGTAAAAATGGAAGGATGGCGGCATCTGACCTCTTGTTACTTGATCAGGGGAAGAGAGAATCAGCATCAGCCCAAGGCTGATTCCTATGAGGCAGAGCTGAGACATGCCTCCTTTCTCTGCATGCCTCCTTTCTCTGCTATCCTTACCAATTCTGACACTAACCATCCCTCCCATGGTACCACTTCTCTACTGAGTTTGGTAACTCCTTGAAATGGCCACACAAAACTCACAGACCATGCTTACTATTATGGGGTTTATTAGGGAAGTAACAGGTTACAATTCAGGAACTCAGGATACACTTCTTTGATCAGGACAGCCTCTTCTCAGCCAGGCCTCTCTGGCCCTGGACCTATCTGTCCCTTGACCTCTCCGACCCCTCAGCCTTTCGGGACTCTTGGACCAGACCGGCCTCTGCCCTCCTCGGGCAAGTGTTACAAAGCTCTTTAGAGCCAACAATAAGGGCCCATAGGCACTCCACCTCTCCAGGAAGCCTCCTAGCTATAGACTGTGAGAGGTCTCGCTCCATGAGTTGGCTCCTGCGCTGGCTAGCACCAGTCTCCTGGTTCTGCTGCCACTGTTTCTCTGCCACTGCTTCTCACTGTCTTGTGCCTACTCCACTGTTGCAATTCTCTCTCTTTCTGTTTCCTGGTTCTAGGAGGTTCTCAGTGCAGGGACCCTGGATCCAAAGGATGCGCTTCACTGCCATCTCTTCTATCTTGGTGGTAGTGAGGTCCCCCCCTGCTCTGGGATTGGCTCTCTTTTAAGCCCAGCAGATGGCAAAACTAACCAATCACCTAGTTAGGGTTTCATACATTTTATTTATATGGTCCTATCCACACTGGGATTCGATTCACCTCATTTGCATTATTAGCAAGCTGCCTAATCCCCTAGGTGGGGCACAAGCACCTTATTTACATAGTACCACTCAATCATTTGGTAGGAGTTACAACACCATGGCTAGAAAGGCCATATAAAAGCGATCCATCTTATCGCATTGGGTTACTACAAATAATGTAGTTTTAAATATATTGGTACATGTCTTGTGTTTCAAATGTGCACACAGTATGTGGGGATATAAACCTCAGAGTTAAATTTTTATATCCGAATGTATGTATAACTTCAGTCTAATAGATGATGTCTAAGTGCTTTCTAAAGTGGTTGTACAGCTTTACAGTTTCCCCAGCAGAGTAGTCTTCATTTTATAGTTAGTGCTTTATGTAGCATATTTAAAATATGTTTCCAGACTGTAATGTAAACTTATCTTAAAGCTTCATTGATTTGTTATTCTCACTGGGGGTCACACTTAACCATGAACTGATAGTTTTACATGTTGTGATGTAGAGATCAAGCTTATTTTTTTTCTTTCACATGTATATCTGATTGCCCAAGCACCATTTTTTGAGAGACATATCTCTGCAAATTCTGAATCTTAGGTTTTATTGCCCCTGGGTGTAAAATATTCTGAGTTGCCAAATAAAGGAACAGTCAACAGTATTGAGGGCCTTGTGTTAAGAAGAGTGCCGGGAGCAGTGACCGCGTCTGGGCCTAGAGATAATGTACCACTCACATTGAATTTTCTCTTCAGCCTATAGGTCTGACCTCCACCAGTGAGAGAATCACTTGAAAGAAGAAGGAAGAGATTGTAGGATTTGTTGGGTATTGTCATTTTTGGGGACACCCTTCCCAGGAGACTGAGATTTCTGAACAGAAATTAGAGCTTATCCAGGAAACACAAGGACAAAGCATTGTGGTTGCTGGCAGTGTCCCAAGAACAAAAGAAAATGGTCAAGGCCCAGGTGACTTTTGGTTTGTTTTATGCTTTTCTTTGTTCTCTAATAGATTTGTAGAGGCCTGTAAAATATCAGTGCAGTTCATCTGAAAAGTGTTAATTTGGAAAAGTAGAAGCTGGAGAAAAATCAACATAGACTCTGACTTCAAAATTAGGCAGTGTAAATCAGGAATATATTGTTTGTGGGGTTAACACTAAAGTATTGACGTTGAACATCATATGTGACTGGGGATTCCTTGGGTGACATTAGCTGTCAACTTGCATTTAATATTTCTCTGGCCAACAAAAGAGATTCATTGTAATTTAAATGCTATGTCTAGTTTTTGAGGAGAAAGTAGATCATTTCCTTGAAAGATTTCAATATTCCATGGAACTTTTGTCTGAGTAAGTTTCTTTGATTTTTCTTCCTGGGGGTGATGTGGTGGTCAGTGTCCTGTACAGCAGTATTCTCATAGATGCATGTAAAATGGGACTAGTGATAATCGTAGTATAAAAATGGTGAATGGATTCCAACCTCCTCTAACTTCAGGGGCCGGACAGAGAATCATTGTCAACATCAGCCCAAAGCTGATTCCTATTAGGTGAAGGTTAAACATACCTGCGCCCTCCAACCTTTTTACCAGTTCTGACACTGCCCGTCCTTCTTATGGTGCTCTCTACTTCTTTACTGAGTTTGGTAATTTCTGGTTGTACTGGCCACACAGAACTCAGAGACCGTACAGTGAGATTTATTAGGGAAGTAAAAGGACCATACTCACGATTATGGGGTTTATTAGGGAAATAACAGGTTACGGTTCAGGCTAGGAACACTCAAGGATACAGTTCTTCCATGAGGATAGACTTTTCCAGCTGTGCTCGCAGGCACGCCTCTCCCTGGCCCTCAGTCTCTGCCCAGAGGCATTCAGCTTTCTCACTCCGTGGGCTTGGAAGCCCACTGTGCCATCTGCTGCGAGTCTCTCCTTGCTGTCTCTCCTTCCTTGGTGGTAGGGGACTCTCTTTACCATCTCTGGGGTGGCTCGTTTCAAGCCCGATGGGATCGAAAAACTGACCAGTCCCCTTGGTGGGCCACAATTAGTCTATCACACAGTCCCGCCGAATCACTTGGGTGGAAGTTACAGATTTTGGCTAGAAAGGCTGTCTATGGCACTGCAGTCCCCTGAGGACAGGCTCCTAGGAGCCCCATCAAGATGAGCTCCCTCTCTTGGCTCTTAGCCCTTGACCTGGCCTCTAAACTGCTTGGTCGGGTATTGCAGAGCTCTGTAACTCTGACAGTAAGTGCCCAGAGGTACCTCACTCCACCAGCAAGCATCCTGCCTGAAGACGCTCCTGCCCTCTTTAGCCACCATTTGGTACGCCCACTGCTCCTGCATACGCCAGTCTCCTGGCTCTGCTGCCACTATTTCTCTGCTGCTGGACTCTGGTGTGCTTGCCACCACTTCTCTCCCTCTTGCACCTTCTCTCGTGTTACGGTTTGCTGTCTCCTGGGTCTATGAAGTTCTCAGCACAGGAAACCCAGGTCAAAAAGACATGCTCTGCTCCTAGCTCTTATTGGTAGAGAGGTCCCCTCTTTCACTTCTGACATGAGCTCATATTAAGCATAGCAGGATACAAAACTGACCAATTCCCTTGTTACGGTTCCATATACCTTATTTGCATGCTTCCACCCCCACAGCAGTTCCATGCACCTTAATTACATTATTAGCTGGCTGTCCAGTCCCTTTGGTGGGCCACAGGCACCTTATTTGCATAGTCACACCCAATCATTGTGTGGGAGTCACAAAGACTGTGGCTAGAAGGGCCATATTATGTAATTCACTGCACTGCAAGTAGTAACTTCAGAACCTGACTAACTTCAAGGGTAATAACGACCAGGATCAGCACAAAGGTAATCCCTATGGGGTGGAGGTCAAACATACCTCTACTCTCCCACTTTTTTTTTTTTTTTTTTACCAATTCTGACACTAGCTGCCCCTCCAGTGACACTTTCTACTTCTCTTATGGGTTTGATAATTTGTTGCATTGGCCACACAAAACTCACAAACCGTAGTTACATGTAAGTGGTTTTTTAAGGAACAGGGTACAACTCAGGATCAGGATCAACAGGCTACAATTCAGGATCTGCTGCAGGAAGCATGTAAGTAGAGTCTCCCTTCTCCAGTGCAGGCCAGCTTTCTCACCTCTCAGCCATGCAGCCCTCCTCTCAGCCCCCTCAGGACAGGCTTCTTCTCAATCCCCTGAGGACAGGCTCCTCTCGTCCCCCACAGGACAGGCTCCTCTGCTGACTCTGCTGCAGGGCCCCTTCCAGGCCTATCGCCACTAGCACTGCCACTGTGCCCCTGTGCCTGTCTTCAGTGTTATATGTAGCCCTTGATCCATGTTTCAGCTCTTAGGAGATCCCTTGCCTCCTTTCTATCTCTGTTTCGTCTTTCTTCCTTCTGCTTCTAAATTCCTGCTTCTTTCTGTCTCTCAAACCTCTGTGGGGTTGGGTGTTTATGTATACAACTCCTTGCCAATTTCATGGCATGCCCGTCCAGCGCACCCACAGACTGACAAAAATCCCCTTTCAGGAGGCCACGGATACGTCATTTGCATAGTATGCCACGGACACTTCATTTGTGTAGTCTATTGACCAATCCCTACATTGTGCTTACCAGTTACAGGGCAGGCTGCAGCCCAGGGCCAGACAGAAAGTATCAAACCAAGTTGTTTACAGCTTACCCAGGAAATATCAATCAGCCTAACAAAAAGTATCAAACCTTCTGGGGTAGAAAACTTGGGGCAAAGGTAACTCCTGGATTTAGGGTAAGATTGTCTCAGGGTGTTTTTCCAAAGACCCGAGGCAAAAGCCAAATAAAGGAGCTCATTTCACCACAATGCAAAAGCAGGTTTCCTATGGATCTTTCTGCTAGAGTCCCTCGTAGACCCTCATAGGTATAAACCACACAAACTCAGTGGTCACAGGAGATGGACTAGGGTCTCATCTGAGAGTCAAATGAGGAAGAATCTGATTTGAAGCTCATTGACTTGGTCGTGGGCATGATTCAATTTCAGGAGGGCCTCAGTTCCTCAGTGTGTTGGCCACAGGAAGCCCTCAGTTACTTGCATGTGGACCTCCCCAACATGGCAGCTTGCTTTATTAATACTACCAAGATGGAAATAACACCGAATATGAAATCTATTCACGAAATAACATTGTATTACCTTAGTACATTCTGTTAGGAGGAATTAGGCCAGCCCATACTCATGGAGAGGGGACTGTACACAAGTGTGACTATGATCTTAGAATCTGCCTGCCACAGGTTTTTCATTCAGTGAAAAATTATTTTTGAGTGCAGAATAAGACCTTTGGCTGTTTCTTCTCCCTTAATACTATTTTTTCTTTCAGAAGTTATGGATAGGCATATGTTAGTGTACGAATAACTTTATATGTAAGAATCAGCACAAAGCCAATTCCTTTGAGGTCAAATATATCCCAGATTTCCACATTCTCTAAGCTGCTGTGCCACTCCATCTCTAACACCAGCCACTTACCCTCCCCTCAGCACTTTACCCTCCCCAGTTTGGGGTCGGCAGTTTGCTTACAGTTAAGCGGTTTATTAAGGAAGTACCAGGTTACAACTCAGGATCAGGATCAAAAGCCTACAACTCGGGATCAAGATTAAGAAACTTGGTAGGTAAAGTCTGCCTTCTTCAGTGTAGAATAGCTCTCTTAGCTCCTCTCTGCCATGCAAAGAAGCAGGCTGTTCTTGGTGTGCACACACCCTGTCTGCGGTTCAGGCCTCCTCTCAGTTCCCTCAGGACAAGCCTCCTGTCAGCCCCCTTAGGATGGGTTCCCATCAGCCTCCTCAGGGCACCTTCCAAGCCTCTTGCTGTCTTCAGTGTTACAGCCCTTGTTCCATGTTACAGCTCTTTTAGGAGGTTCCTTGCCTTCTCTCTCTCTGCCTTTTCTCTCCTCTCTTGCCTTTTCTCCTTTCAGCTTTTTCCTGCTTCCTGTCTGAAAAACCTGTGGCACTGGCTGCATATATACACAAACTCCTTGTCATTTCAAGGTACGGCCCTCCCCGCAGGTCCATGAACTGACCAATCCATTCTCGGTAAGCTGTTTGCATAGAGGGCTATAGTGACTTCATTTGCATAGTATATTGACCAATCACTGCAAAGGGCAGATTGCTCTTCATAGGGCAGAAACTTATATTCCAAAGAAACAAGGCAAAAGGCCACATAAAGGAACTCACTTAACCACAGGTAGAAGTTGTCCCTCTATCCATGTTTACTAACCTCTCCTTTATATTCTCTTTCTCTGCTACATTTTGGGTAATCTCTTCAGTCATACATTAAAGTTGACTAATTATCCCTTTAGTGTATTTGATTTGTGTGGTGATACGATGTTAACTTCTCTGTTAATATATCTAAATATGTGTTTACGTAGTGTATGTGGGTCTGTGTATAAATGTGAGGTGTTTCTAGCTTATGAAGATTTTACTGCTACACACTATAGAAAATTCTAATTTCATGAGTGGGTGGATTATGGAATGCACAAATTCAGAATAGTTTGTTTCAATTTTGCTTTTTCTATAAGATGTTAAAAAAAAATAAAACCTAGGTATGTAGATGGCAGCAGCCTATATAGAGAAAATGAGCAGAAAAACTTCCTTCACATTTCATTCATACCATGAAAGGAAATCACTTCATTAAACAGGGTACTCTTAATACAGGAGTCACTGACATTCAGCGATGTGGCTGTGAAGTTCACCTGGGAGGAGTGGCAGCTCCTAGACCCTACTCAGAAAGACCTGTACTGGGACGTGATGTTGGAGGACTATAGCAACCTGGTATCCATTGGTGAGGAAGACTCTCTTGTCATTGGCCCTGTCATTTGTCTTTCCTTTTTCAGCTACTGAAATCTTTGGAAGGTCTCTGGTGCTCTAAAGTGGCACATGCTCAGTCAGCTCTCTGATTCTAGATAAGTGGGTATATTTTCCCTACTCATGACATAAAACAGTTAATTTGTACGTTCGAAAGTTGTTTTTCACAAATACAATATTCTACAGTCTTCACAAACCCAAGGCGAGTTTGCTGAGTCTTTATTCTGTGATTTCCCATGAACAGGGTGTCAAGTTAGCAAACCAGATGCACTCTCCAGGTTGGAACGAGGGAAACAACCATGGACTATATTAGACGAAAGCCATCGTGTAATCTTTTCAGGTAGGCAGACAAAAAGTGGTAAGTGGGGAAGGCTATGGAAGTTCTGTTACAAGTAAGAGAAGGTATCACATCTGGGAAGGGTGTCTGAGGATATGTAGAAGTACCTCCATGTATCTCTTTCCCCATGTGAGAGCTCATTTTCTTTCTAGGAGTTTGGAGAAATATGTATTTCTCTGTCTCTTTTGAGACAGGCCCCCTGTTTATTTGATCTACATTTTGATGATTTTGGTTCCATAATTTTCTTCTTCCTAGCATGCTCAAATCTTTCCTTTCTTCATAGTCTTCACCTCCCTTACTATGAAATTCCACCTTCCAGGCATCTTTCCAAAGATAGAACATTGAATTCATAACTGTCCTCATGAAGTTAGAGGTCAGATGATGTTATGCTACCATTTTTTACAAGCACTAAACTTTTCCATGTTGTTACCTCATTCAGGATTTATTCATGTTTCAGATTTCTTCATATCTGTACTTGGATATGTACTAACCATCTTGAAGCTGATATGTTTCAGAATATTCTCTGGAACATTCTATACATCAATGATATTCCTTATCTCATTAAAAGACACTAGTACCCTGTGTCTCAAGAGAAATATTGAGTAGCAACCCTTTATTCCTCATGTTCTCTACCCTACCCGGACAATAATGAATTCATCAGTGAGCCTTCTCATTGTTCAAAATATATCCTCATTTCCTCCACCCCTTGCTATCCCCCTCATAAAAACTACTTTTCACAATCTGCAACTGCTTTCTTTAGGGCTTTCCTTGCCTTTTTCCAGTAGTTTACCCAACTAGAATATAGGCTCCATAAATATAAGGATTGTGTTTGTGAATTCCCAATACCTTTATATGTATGCATGAAAATTGTTTTCTCCCAGATGTAACATTCTGCATTATTCACATACTATGCCTGGTGAGTGGTTGACTTTCAGTAAGGATTTGTAGAGTGAATGAATCTGTCCTGTTAGTGTGCAAGGAACATTAAAAACATGGTGTTTTCTTTACATGTGTATCAGAAGGTTGTCACTGAAGATCCACCTTACATCAATGAATTTTTTTTAATGGCTTCTTTCCAAGTCAGGATTTATTGTTCTGTACTTCCCTAGAAATCATGAATATTGATGATCATCTGCTTGGGCACTCACAAGAAGAAATAAGGATGGACAGAATGGAACAATGCCCTGAACATGATGCACTGGAAAATATCCACCGGCACAAAAATCATTTTCCTTTAAGGGAAGATCATGCTGTATTTGACTTACATGAAAAAGGTATGAAATCAAATTTAACTTTACCTGCAGTCAACCAGAGCAAAAGCGATGAAATAAAGAACTCTGATGAGCTTAATGGAAATGAGAAAACCTTTCTCCTTGCTGACCAGGAACAATTTTGTACTGAAGTGAAATTTCTTGAGAGTCAAAAATCCAACAGCACGACATCCCAATTCACTAAGCATCAGAAAATTAACAAAATAGAGAAACCACATGTATGTAGTGAATGTGGGAAAGCCTTTATCAGGAAGTCTTTCCTCACTGATCATGAGATCATTCATACAGGAGAGAAACCATATAGATGCAGTTTATGTTGGGAAACTTTCTTTAAACAGTTCAAGCTCAGTGAACATCATCACAGAACTTGTAAAGGACAAAAACCTTACAAATGCAAGGAAGGTGGCAAAGCCTATTTCCATAAATCAAAGCTCAGTAATCATCAGAGAACTCACATGGCAGAGAAACCCTATATATGCAATGAATGTGGAAAAGGCTTCATCCAGAAGACACATCTCACTGTTCATCAGCGAACACATACTGAAGAGAAACCCTATATATGCAATGAATGTGGAAAAGGCTTCATCCAGGATAGCCATCTAATTATTCATCAGCGAACTCATACTGGAGAGAAACGCTATGTATGTGGTGAATGTGGTAAGGGATTCAGCCAGAAGTCATGCCTTATAGCACATCAGAGATTTCACACAGGAAAGATGCCCTTTTCATGCAGTGAATGTGGAAAATCTTATTCCCAGAATGCAACTCTCATTGGACATCGGAAAATTCACACAGGAGAGAAACCCTTTCAATGCAGTGAATGTTCAAAAGCCTTCAGAACAAAGCTAGAGCTCATTGTACATCAGAGATCTCATACAGGAGAGACACCGTGTTGCTGCAGTGAGTGTGGACAAACATTTGCCTATACTTCTTCCTTTTACTCACATAAAAGAAAACACAAAAGACAGAAAGGTGTAAATTCAATCAAGTTGGAAGACTCTTCCACAACAAGTCACAGCTCATTATGTATCAGTGATCTTATGCAGGTAAAAAGCCCTGTTAATACAGTAAGTCTGCAAATGCCTTCTGTGGCAGCTGAGACATCAGTAAACATCCGTGGGCTCCTAACTAACAGGCCACAGTCCTTGTGGGACAACCTGTTGGTAGATGTGAACCCTCAGCAAATAATAGAGAGTTTGTACAGCAAAGAAACCTTATGAATGCAGTGAATTTGGTGGTGCCTTCAGTGGTCAATTATGTCTTATTTTATGTCACATAAAACCCATGGGGTAAACTCAGATACATATACTGGGGATGAGGATTGAGCAAAAATTTTTACCTCATTGTATGGCTACAAAGTGTATCTTAAAGGATATCATATGAATGCAGAGACTGGGAAGGCCTCATACACTCATCCATAAATATGTGCTTTGATATTGAGACATAATCTGATGTTAACACAAACACATATTCATCAATTATTTTATAGTGCCAGTTAAACAAATGAAAGTCTGAATTAGTCTCAATGCAGGAAATAAATACTGTGAATTTTTAAAACACAAAAGATAATCAGTGTCTGGATACTGTAAATGAAAAACCAAATAGAAATTGGTTGGTGGGAAGGGGGCAGTACTGAATTGCTGAGATAATGGGGCACATATATATAAATTCAGTTTCTCTGTATCAGTGTGTAATTGAAAACTAGATTGTCTACCATACATAATAGAACTTTATATTATGCAGATGTACCTATGAAACAGTGGTCTTACATTGAGTCTATTCATTAATAAACCACTTAACTTTAAGTATAGTCTGTCAGTTCTGTGCAATGATTTATCTAACCCAGCAGAGAAGTAGAGTGTGCTGTGGGGAGGTGGGCTAGTGCCTAAATTGGTAAAAGTTGGAGGGAGGAGGTATGTCTGACCTCCACCTCATTGGAGTCAGCTTTGTGGTGTTGGTGATTTGCTCTCCTCCTGAAGTTAGGAGACTTCAGTTGCTGCTAGTACTAGAACTTTGAAGTTGGTGTCAGAAGTGTGATTTGTTGCAATGGCTCCTGACTCATGGAAACATGGGGTTTTGGAAGAGAAAGGATGAATGGGCACGGCCTGAGAAAATTTTGATTCTGGGGTGGTTATTTTGATTTTTCCTATATGTAATGGCTAAAATACAAGTAAGAGATGGTATATTGCAGCAGTGGATAGGAAAGCTACACCTAAAATGGGTTGGGGTGAAAGCCCAGCAGGTTAAACAAGATGACCGATAGGGAGCCATGGTCTTCTGATTTGACCCAGCCAGAGACAAATCCATATGCTTACAAATGGGTAAGATAGATGCTGGAAAACAGGAGATGAAACTGCAGTGTTTTAAAAAACTATGTGTTTATCTGAATGTACTATATCTAACTGAAGGAATTTTTTCTCTACCTGGTGGTGTAAAACAGACGTGATAGAAATGAATATTGAGTATTGTAAAAAAAACAACATGTAACTCCACCCCTCAGGCAATACTTGACTGTATATACTAAAAGTTGGGAATACTAAATGGGGATTATGCTAAAAACCTGTGAGATGAGGAGATTTGCATTTGAGACAATCATATTGGACTTTGAGAGTACCAGGATGATAGAAGTCTCAATGTACCAAAGAGCTTCCTTGTTGAATGAACAGTAAAAGAATGTTCATGTGAGGCATCCTGTGGAATCTGAAAGGTATGTTCAATAGGACATGTCAGTGCCCATCAGAAGAACTCCTTTCAGGACTGGAAGTTAATGGAAGCCGGCAAGTAGATAGCTTGGTATGCTCACTTGTGACCATTTGAGTCTACTGGATGAGTGGAAGTGGGAGAAATTCATCAATAAAAAGATGGGACAAGTTTGGACATGTTCTTTGGCACCTGTTGACTATCCCTGGGTGGGTAGGGATGAGAAAGAGAAGGGACTGGCTGATATGACGTGCAGTGTGGACTCCCGAGCCTACGGGTGGTACCCATTGACATAGCTCATCGTGGCCTGGCATAACCTGAGAGGACCCCTACTGAATGGATATGAGATAACCTGACTTTGGGTACAGCGAGTAAAAGAGATGTTTAATAACGTGAGTTAGTGCAGATGCCTGTAGTTTGATGGCTAGGCCTGTACTGAATGTTGCTTATGGATGCAGATGCCCGAAGTTCCATCCAGAAACAAGATTCTTCAGACCAAGGAACATACTTATCTCCTCAGAGCAGTGATTTGTTAGGGATGGGCAATTTAAACATTGGCTATTGAAAGTGGAGAAAGATAAAGGCATGAAGTATCTGCCTTAAATGCTTTCATGAGAGTGCTTACACTCAAAATGAAGGGGATAATGGAGGCTCTCCACTGAATAGCTTCCTCTTTTCCAGATAGGTCTAAAAAACATTAGGGTGGGTATCTTAATTATCTAGTTCTCCTGTAACAGAAATACCGCAAGTGGGTGGCTTTGACAAACAGAAGCTTATTCTCACAGTCTAGGAGGCTAGAAGTTCAAATTCAGGGTGCCAGCACCAGAGGAAGACTTTCTTTCTATGTCACCTCTTAGGGAAAGTCCTTGTCATCAATCTTCCCCTGGTCTGGGAGCTACTCAGCAAAGGGACTCCAGGTCCAAAGGATGTGCTCCCTCCTGGTTCTTCATTCTCGGTGGTAGGAGGTCCTTCTGTCTCTCTGCTCGCTTCTCTCTTTTCTGTCTCTAAAGAGATTGACTCAAGATTGAGTATCTTCTAGATTGAGTCCTGTCTCATTAACATAACTGCCTCTAGTTTGGCTTCATTAACATCTTAGAGGTAGGATTTACAACACATAGGAAAATCACATTAGATGACAAAATGTATTGTCTCACCATACTGGGAATCATAGCCTAGCCAAGTTGACATACATTTTTGGAGGACACAATTCAATCCATGACATTCCACCTTTTGGCCCCCTAAAATTCATGTCATTGCCACATGTAAAACACATTCACCCCATCATATCGTAGCAAGTCTTAACCCCAAATCAAAAATCCAAAAATTCCTCTTTATCTGTGAAATCTAGAATACAAGTTATCTGCTTCCAAAGTACAATGGCAGAACAGGCACAAGCTAGACATTTTCATTACAAATGGGAGAAATTGGAGGGAAAGAAGGGATGGCAGGCACCAAGCAGGTCAGCAGAACACATTATGTTAGCTCTCAAGGCTTGAAAAGAATCCTCTGTTCTCTGAAACCATTTAGGCAATGGCCCTGCCCTCCAGACTATTGGTGTTGGCCACACTCTGGATTCTGGGTGGAGGGCCCTCAGCCCTGGCTTTCAGCTCCACCTTCCAGGCCCACTGGAATGGCAAATCTGCTCCCTCACATTTGGGTGACACCATTCTTCTAGTCCATCTGAGTGGTGACCCTACTACCACTTGGCCCAGCAGGCCCCATTCTTCTGGTCCCCCGCCCACACAGCTTTGAGCACTGGGTCTGTTCCCATCTTGCTGGCACTTGTAAAAGGCAGCCCCAGACTCCAGAATTGAGTTGGTGAGGATATGACTCTTTGAAACCTAGGAGGCTGTGGCCTCACTCTTTGAAACCCTGGAGGCCATGGCTACACCTTTTGAGACCCCGGAGATTGTGGCCCTACCTTTTGAGACTGAGGCAACTTTGATTCCTGTGCCCCTTGTCTTCAGCTTCTGCTTCCTGGTTCCTTGGCCTCTCGGCCCCTTGGGTCTCACTGCCCGTGTCTGCCCTGCTGGGGCAAGTATTCCAAAACTCTAGCTCCACCGATAAGTGCCTGAAGGCACCCCACTTCACCAGTAGACTGGCTGGAAGGCTCATAGCTCTCTTGCTTCATGGGTTGGCAAGCATTGCTCCACCAATAAGTGCCCAGATGCACCCCACTCTACCAGAAAGCCTCCTGTGCAAAGGCACTCAGTTCGCTCACTCCACTCCACAGGTCGGCTCCAGCACTGCCTCGAGCTGGTCTCCTGGTTCTGCTGCTGCTTTTCACCGTCTGCGCCATCTCCAGTGTAACAGCTCTCCTCATTTCCTTCTGAGTCCTCACCAAAATTGTCTTTGATGTCCATAATTCCACCAACAGTGTCTTCAAGGCAATTTTTAAATTCTAGGTTCTAGCCATTCATAGTTTCAAAACAGCTTCCACACTGTAGTTATCTGTTAGAGAAGCACCCCACTCTGTTGGTACTAAATTCTGTCTTAGCTATCTAGTGTTGCTATAATAGAAATACCACAAGTGGATGGCTTTAACAAACAGATTTATTCACTCACAGTCTAGTAGGCCTGAAGTCCGAATTCAGGGTGCCAGCTCCAGGAGAAGGCTTTCTCTCTCTGTTAGGTCTGAGGGAAGGTCCTTGTCATCAGTCTTCCCCTGATCTAGGAGCTTCTCAGTGCAAGGACCCTGGATCCAAAAGAAGTACCACCTCCTGGTTCTCATTCTTGGTGTTAGAAGGTCCCCATGTCTCTCTGCATGCTTCTCTATTTTTATATCTCAAAAGAGATTGACTCAAGATACAATCTAGTTTTGTAGATTGAGTCCTGCCTCATTATCATAAATGCCTCTAATCTGGCTTCATTAACATCACAGAGGTAGGATTTACAACACATAGAACAATCACATCAAATGACAGAATGGTGGACAGTCACACAGTATGTGGAATCATGGCCTAGCCAAGTTGACACACATTTTTGGGGGTCACGATTCAATTGATGACAGTGGGGGAAGATGCTGATAGGATTGTATGATTCAACTGTGAATGTTGATTGTTAGCACTATTAACTGTGATTGTAAAAAAATTATAGAAGCTGTAACTTTCAAAGAGTGGACTAAGGGGAAGGCACTGCTGGACTGGAGTACAGTGGCCAAACCTAAAGTCCCTTTAAGGTTTTGCTGAGATCTCAAGAGACTCAGAGCAAAGGAATAAACTTTTCTCAGTTAAATTTTATCAGAGGCCAGAAAGGCTGAAATGAGACATTTAATGGAGAACGTGACCAGAACAGATGGACATCTGCAACAGACATGAGTGGCTGGGACCTGAGTGACCTTACCCTGAAGACTGCCCTACTGAAAGACTAATCGTCAATGACTGTTTTGGGCTGGAAAAATATTGGGGGTGGGGGGAGTTAATCCTTCAAGTATGAAAGGTCCAATGGCTAGAAGAGCCAGAGTGTGGCCTGCAGTGCAGTGAATTACTTAATATGGCCCTTCTAGCCGAAATCTTTGTAACTCCCACCAAATAACTGGGTGGGAGTATGCAAATGTGGTGCTTGTGGCCCAAATGCCTCCTCTCTCTCTGTTTCTTCTCTCTTGTTTTCCTTTTTTTTCTCTTCCTGCTTCTTTCTGTCTCTGAAACTTCTGTGGGGTTGGCTGCTTATTATCTACAACTCCTTGTCAGTTTCAAGGCATGACCCCTCCAACAGGCCCACATACTGACCAATTCCCTCTTGGTAGGCCACAGACACTTCATTTGAATAGCCTATTGACCAGTCCCTGCAAGTTTACAACTTACTCAGGTGTGACGGTTAATGTTATGTGTCAACTTGACCAGGCCATGATTCTCAGTATTATGTAATTATCCTCCATTTTGAGATCTGATGTAATTATCCTCCATTTTGTGATATAATGTAATCACCTCCATGATGTGATCAGCCAATCATTTGTAAGGGCAGTTTCCCCAGAGTTGTGGCCTGCATCCAATATATATATGGACATTCTGGCAAAGCTTGCTTGCACTGGATCCTGTTTCTGGCTTGTCATCATCTGACCTCTGGTTTTGGGGGCTTGAGCCAGCAGCCTACTGACTGATCTGCTGATGTTGGGATTCTCGAACTGCACAGCCCTGTGAGCCAGCAGCCTGCTGTCTGACCTGTTGATTCTGGGTTCATCAGCTCCTGCAGCCGTGTGAGTCAGGAGAAGCCTCCGGCCTGACACCTGACTCACAGACTTTGAGACTTGCCAGCCTCAACAGTAGCGAGAGCCATTTCCTCGCGACAAATCTATATATCTGTATGGAGCCCTGGTAGTGCAGTGGTTAAGAGCTATGGCTCCTAATCAAAAGGTCAGCAGTTCAAATCCACCAGCCAATCCTTGGAAACCCTGTATGGCAGTTCTTCTCTTTCCTACAGGGTCACTATGAGTCGAAATCGACTTAATGGCAAAGGGTGTTTTGTTTGTATGTATCTATATATATAGATACATATATCTGTAGATGTTTATATCTGTCTACCTCTATGTTTATATAGTTAATTAGTTTTGCTTCTCTAGAGAACCCAGCCTAAGACATTTAGTACCAAGAGTGGTTCTAGAGAAACAAAATCATAAGGATGGGTTTTCTAAATTGGTTCTCAAGTCTGACTAGTCTTAAAGGCACTGATGACTCTGCCTCCAGTAGTAAAGAGGGCACTGCTAACCCATGGAATGAGGTGGCAATATTTATATGCAAAATATCACCACAAACAGATTACATATTGATAAGAAGCAAGGCTCTGGGTGATTGCATGTTTGATACTTTAAAATTTTGTCAGAATGAGAGGTATAGGGAAGATGGGTGGTTGTTCCTACTTTCCCTAGACAAAGTGGTGAAAGAAAGAGATGAGCTCATGGCTTCAGAGTCACAGCTCAAGTGCCACATAAAAGGTCTCAAAGTTGCCATTTGTACCCTTAAAGAAAGCCTTATATCTTGTAGTAACAGAGCTGATATTGCCAAAAACCAAACCCAGAGTCTTATAAGAGTGACTGAAATACAATGCCAGTTAAATTCCCAACTTTGAATAGTGTCTGAAGTTAAAGTGAGGGCATTGATTGGGAAGAAATTGGATCCTGAAACTTGGGATTGGGAGACATGGCAGATAATCAGGAAGCTGGGTACATTGAGCCCATATATTCTGTTGAGTCTCTCCTGCCAACAGAACCAGCCCTCTCATTTGAAGATATTATTCCATTTTTGTATGCTAAGCCACCGTCCCAAGCAAAACCATTATCCTCTCCACCCCTATTTGATGAGATTAATCCAGCTGTGTCTAAAGAGTCTTTGTCTCAGATTTCACCTGGAGGGTCTGAATCATTGCCTAGGGCATCGCTTGGGGCAAATGCCTTACAAGACATTGCTCAATGTCCCCAGGACCCATCACCATCATTCGTTTTTCTTCTAGACTTGTAACTAGACTTAAGTCCCAGCTATCCCCCAAAAGGTGAAGTACAATGTGTGACCCAGGAGGAGGTACACTACAGTCCAAAAGAACTGCTTGACTTTTGTAACCTGTACAAACAGGAACCTGGGGAATATGTGGGAATGGCTATTAAGGGTGTGGGATAATGGTGCAAGGGACTAAAGTTGGATCAGTCTGAGTTTATTAGTATGGGCCCAAGTACAGATCCTTCATTCAATGTTTTCAGCTTGAGAGGTTAGAAAAGCATCTAATGGTTTATTTAGTTGGTTTGCCGAAGCATGGATTATGTGGTGGCCTACACTAAATCCAGTTGAAGTGCCAGACCTGCCTTGGTATACTGAAGAAGAAAGGATCTAAAGGCTTAGGGAAATTGGCATGTTAGAGTGGATTTATCAGGTTAGACCCACAGACCCATACATGGGGTGCCCAGAGGACACACCTTTTACCACAACGGTGAGGAACAAATTTGTGAAGGGAGCCCTAGCATCCTTGAAGACTGCTGTGATTGCTATTTTATGTAAGTCAGATTTGACAGTGGGAACTGCCTTAATTGAATTAAGACACTCAACTAAAATGGGGTTGATTGGACCTCGTGGTGGCAGGGTCCAAGTGACGGCACTGGATCGACAACGACAAGGTGGGCATGGTTATCGTAACAGACAACAGAGTCAATGCAGTAATGAGAACAGTCTGACTTGTATGGACTTATGGCATTGGTTACTTAGTCATGGTGTCCCTAGGAATGAAATAGATGGGAATCCTACTATTTACTTGATCTGTACCAGTGGAGGAATTCTAGGTTAAGTGAGTGACAGTCTAACTTGAATCACCAGAATAGACAGTCACGGCTGTTCAATCAATTCCCAGAGTTGAGCCACTTTACAGACCCACAACCCCGTGAATGAAGAGGAGGCCAGGTCCCCTTGAGGAAGGACCCTACTGCACTGCCAAAAATTTATACTGTGAATCTTTCTCCCAGCTTTCCCCAAAGAGATCTACAGCCTTTTACAAGAATGACTGTTCACTGGGGAAAAGGAAATAATCAGACTATTTGAGGATTTCTGGACATTGACTCTGAACTGACACTAATTCCAGGAGACCCAAAGCATCATTGTGGCCCATGAGTCACAGTGGGGGTGTATGGAGATGAGGTTATTAATGGAGTCTTAGCTCAGGTCCATCTCACAGTGGATCACGTGTGTCCCCAAACGCAACATATAGTGATTTCTCGAGTTCCAGAATGCATACTTGGAATAGACATACTCAGCAACTGGCAGAATCCCCACATTGGATCCTTGACATGTGGAATAAAGGCTATTATGGTAGAGAAAGCCAAGTAGAAACTATTAGAACTGCCTCTACCTAGGAAAATAGTAAATCAAAAGCAACACCATATGTCTGGAGGGATTGCAGACATTAGCGCCACCACCATGAACTTGCAGGAGGTCATGACCCACCACATCTCCATTCAACTTGCCTATTTGACCTGTGCAAAAAACAGATGAATCTTGGAGAATGACAGTGGGTTACCATACACTTAACCAGGTGGTGATTTCAATTGTAGCTGCTGTTTCAGATGTGGTTTCATTGCTGGAGCAAATTAATACATCTCCTGGTACCTGGTATGCAGCTATTGATATGGCCAGTGCCCTTTTCTCAATTCCAGTTTCAAAAGATCACCAGAAACAGTTTGCCTTTAGTTGGCAAGCCCAACAATACACCTTCACTGTCCTACTTCAGGGGTATATCAGCTCTCCAGCCCTATGTTAT
The DNA here is from genome assembly GCF_000243295.1 of Trichechus manatus latirostris. Lineage (NCBI taxonomy): Eukaryota > Metazoa > Chordata > Mammalia > Sirenia > Trichechidae > Trichechus > Trichechus manatus. Next base: position 7,503,869 of record NW_004444023.1, read on the forward strand.
AATTTAGTCCACAAGGACAATGATTGTCTTTCCCTTCTGCAAGACGTCACACTAGTCCATTACATTGATGATATTATACTAATTGGACCTAGTAAGGAAGAAGTATCAATGACTCTTGACTTATTGGTAAGATATTTGCATACTAGAGGATGGAGAATTAATCTGACAAAAATTCAGGCACCTTCTACCTCAGTGAAATTTCTAGGAATTTAGTGGTGTGGGGCATGTTGAGATATTCTTTCTAAAATGAAGGATAAGTTGTTGCATCTGGCCCCTCCTACAACTAAAAAGGAGGCACAATGCCTGAAAGATTTTGGAGTCAACATATGCCTTATTTGGATGTGCTACTCCACCCTATTTATCAAGTGACTTGAGAAACTGCTAGTTTTGAGTGGGGCCCAGAACAAGAGAAGGCTCTGCAACAGGTTCAAGCTGCAAGGTAAGCTGCTCTGGCAGTTGGGTCATATGATCCAGTTGATCCAGTGGTGCTTGAAGTGTCATTGGCAGATAGAGATGCTGTCTGGGGTCTTTAGCCAACTCCTATTGGTGAATCATAGTGCAAGCCCTTAGGATTTTGGAGCAAAGCCCTGCCATCCTCTAAAAATAACTACTCTCCTTTTGAGAAACAGCTTTTGTCTTGTTACCGGGTGTCATGGATTGAATTGTGTCCCCCCAAAATATGCGTATCAATTTAGCTAGGCCATGATTTCCAGTATTGTATGATAGTCCACCAATTTGTCATCTGATGTGATTTTCCTATGTGTTGTAAATCCTGCCTCTATGATGTTAATGAGGTGGGATAGGCGGCAGTTATGTTAATGAGGCAGGACTCAATCTACAAGATTGGATTGTGTCTTGAGCCAGTCTCTTTTGAGATATAAAAGAGAGAGGCAAGCAGAGAGACACATGGACCCCAGACCACCAAGAAAGCAGTGTCAGGAGCAGAGCACGTCCTTTGGACCTGGGGTGCCTGTGCGGCGAAGCGCCTAGTCCAGGTGAAGATTGATGAGAAGGACCTCCCTCCAGAGTCGACAGAGAGAAAAAGCCTTCTCCTGGAGCTAACACCCTGAATTCAGACTTCTAGCCTACTAGACTGTAAGAAAATACATTTCTCTTTGTTAAAGCCATCCATCTGTGGTATTTCTGTTATAGCAGCACTAGATAACTAAGACACTGGGCCTTAGTAGAGACTGAACGCCTCACCACAGGCCACCAAGTCACCATGCAGCCTGAGCTGCCTATCATGAACTGAGTGTGGTCTGACCAACAGAATCATAAAGTCACATGCGCACAGCAGCACTCAGTCATTAAATGGAAGTGGCATATATGAGATCGGGCTCACGCAGGACCTGAAGGCACAAGTAAGTTACATGAGGAAGTCGCTCAAATGCCGTGGTCTCCACTGCTGTTCATTACCTTCCCCTTCCCAGTCTACACCTATGGCCTCATGGAGAGTTTCTTATGATCAGCTGATTGAGGGAGAGAAAACTTGTGCCTGGCTTAAAGATGGTTCTGCGTGATATGCAGGCACCACTTGAAAGTGAAGAGCAGCAGCACTGTAGCCCCTTTCTGGGACCTTTCTGAAGGACAATAGTGAAAGGAAATCTTCCCAATGGACAGCACTTCTAGCAGTGTACCTGGTTGTTCACTTTGCTTGGAAGAAGAAATGACCAGATGTGCAGTTGTATACTGATTCATGGGCTGTGGCCAATGGCTTTGCTGGATGGTCAGGGACTTGGAAGGAACACGATTGCCAAAGTGGTGACGAGAAGGGATGGGGAAGTGGTATACAGATAGACCTCTCTGAATGAGCCAAAGAAGTGGAGATATTTTTTTCTCATGTGAATGCTTACCAGAGGGTGACCTTGTCAGAGGAGACTTTAACAATTAAGTGGGTATCATGTCATGTTCTGTGGAAACCAATCATCCTCTTTTCCCAGCCACGCCTATCATTGCCCAGTGGATTTAGGAACAAAGTGGCCATGGTAGAAGGGATGGAGGTTATGCATGGGCTCAGCAACATGAACTTCCACTCACCAAGGCCGACTTTGCTATAGCCACTGCCGAACGCCGAATCTGCCAGCAGCAGAGACCAACACTGAGTCTTCGATATGGCACCATTCCTGGTGGTGATCAGCCAGCAATGTGGTGACAGGTTGATTACATTGGGCGGCTTCTATCATGGAAAGGGCGAGGTTTCATTCTTACCGGGATAGACGCTTATTCTGGATACGTATTTGCCTTCCCTGTACCTAATCCCTGTGCCAAAACTACCATCTGTGCCCTCAAAAAATTACTTTCCCACCATCATGCTATCCCACAGTGCATTGCCTCCCATCAAGGTACTCACTTTACAGCAAATGAAGTACTGCAATGGACCCATGCTCATGAAATTTACTGGTTCTACCATGTTGCCCATCATATTGAAGCAGCTGGCTTATATATTGATAGAATGGCCTACTAAAGACATAATTATGGCACTATCTAGGTGGCAGTACTTTGCTGGGTTGCTGCAGTGTTCTCCAGGAGGTTGTATATGCTCTGAACCAGTGTCCAAAATATGGTCCTGTTTCTACCATATCGAGAATTCACGGGTCCATGAACCAAGGGGTGGAAATGAGAGCAGCACCACTCGCTATTACACCTAATAACCCAGTCACAAAATTTTTGCTTCCTGTCCCCACAATCTTACCCTCTGTGAGTCTAGAGGTCTCAGTTCCAAAGGGAGGAACGCTCTTACCTGGAGATGCAACACTGATAACGATTTAACTAGAAGTTAAGATTGCCACCTGGCTACTTTGGGCTCCTCATGCCTCTAGATCAACAAAGAAAGGATTTACAATATTGACTGGCGTGACTGATCCTGATTACCAAAGGGAAATTGGATTGATGTTACATAATGGAGGTAAAGAAGAGTATATCTGGAATATAGGAGATCCCTTAGGGCATCTCTTAGTACTACCATGTCCTGTGATTAAAATTAATGGAAAACTACAGCAACCCAATTCCAACATGACTACTAATAGCCCAGACCCTACAGGACTGAAGGTTTGGGTCACCCCACCAGGCAAAGAACCATGACAAGCTGAGGTACTTGCCGAGGGTAAAGGGAATATGGAATGGGTGGTGGAAGAAGGTAGTTCTAAATACCAGTTACAGCCATGTGAACAGTTGCAGTAACGAGGACTGTAATTGTTAAGATTATTTCTTTCTTGTTTTATTATAAGTGTACGTGTGTGTATATATGTTGTTGTTCTTGTTAGGTGCCGTCGAATCAGTTCCAACTTATAGTGACCCTGTGTACAACAGAACAAAACACTGCCCAATCCTGTGCCATCCTCACAATTGTTGTTATCCTTGAGCCCATTGTTGCAGCCACTGTGTCAGTCCATCCCATTGAGGGTCGTCTTCTTTTTTGCTGTCTTTCACCAAGCATAATGTCCTTCTCAGGGACTGGTCACTCCTGATAACATGTCAAAAGTATGTGAGACGAAGTCTTGCCATCCTTGCTTCTAAGGACCATTCTAGCTGTACTTCTCCAAGACAGATTTGTTCTTTTTTTTGGCAGTCCATGGTATGTTCAATGTTCTTTGCCAACACCATAATTCAAAGGCATCAATTCTTCTTCAGTCTTCCTTATTCATTGTCCAGCTTTAGCATGCATATGAGGTGACTGAAAAGACCATGGCTTGGGTCAGGCACACCTTAGTCCTGAAAGTGACATCTTTGCTTTCTAACACTTTAAAGAAGTCTTTTGCAGCAGATTTGCCCAGTGCGATGTGTCATTTTGTTATATGACTGCTGCTTCCATGGCTGTTGATTGTGAATACAAGTATAATGAAATCCTTAACAATTTCAATATTTTCTCCGTTGCTTATTGGTCCAATTGTGAGGATTTTTGTTTTCTTCATGTTGAAGTGTAATCCATACTGAAGATTGTGATCTTTGATATTCATCAGTAAATGCTTTAAGTCTCTTCACTTTCAGCAAGCAAGGTTGTGTCATCTGCATATCAAAGGTTGTTAATGAGTCTTGCTGTAATCCTGATGCCACATTCTTCTTCATATAGTCCAACTTCTTGGATTAATTGTTCAGCATACAGATTGAACAAGTTTGATGAAAGGATACAACCCTGATGCACACTTTTCCTCATTTTAACACACTCAGTATCCCCTTGTTCTGTTCAAACAACTGCCTCTTGGTCTATGTACAGATTCCTCATGAGCACAATTAAGTGTTCTAGAATTCCCATTCTTCGCAGTGTTATCCATAATTTGTTATGATCCACATAGTGGAATGCCTTTGCATAGTCAATAAAGCACAAGTAAGCATCTTTCTGGTATTCTATGCTTTCAGCCAAGATCCATCTGACTTCAGCAATTGCATTCCTCATTCTACATCCTCTTCTGAACCCAGCTTAAATTTCTGGAAGTTCCCTGTTGATGTACTGTGGCATCCGCTTTTGTGTGATCTTCAGCAAAATTTTACTTGTGTGTGATATTAATGATATTGTTTGATAATTTCTGCATTCTGTTGGATCACCTTTCTTTGGAATGAGCACTATAGATCTCTTCAAGTCTGTTGGCCGGGTAGCTGTCTTCCAAATTTCTTAGCATAGATGAGTGAGCACTTGCAGCGCTGCATCCGTTTGTTTAAACGTTTCAGTTGGTATTCCATCAATTCCTGGAGGCTTGTTTTTCGCCAGTGCTTTCAGTGCAGTTTGACTTCTTCCTTCAGTACCATTGGTTCTTGATCGCATGCTACGTCCTGAAATGGTTGAACGTTGACCAATTCTTTTTTGTATAGTGACTCTATGTATTCCTTCCATCTTCTTCTGATGCTTCCTGCATGTTTTAACATTTTCTCTGTAGAACCCTTCAATATTGTAAGTTGAGGCTTGAATTTTTTTTTTTTTTTTTTTTTTTTATTTCAGTCCTTTCAGCTTGGAAAACGCCCAGTGTGTTTTCCAACTCCAGATCTTTACACATTTCATTATAATACTTTACTTTGTCTCTCTAGCCGCCCTTTGAAATCATGTGTACAACTCTTTTACTTCTACATTTTTTCCTTTCACTTTAGCTATTCTGCGTTCAAGTGCAAGGTTTGGAGTCTCTTCTGACATCCACTTCGGTCTTGTCTTTCTTTACTGTCTTTTCAGTGATCTCTTGATTTCTTCATGTTATGATGTCCTTGATGTCATTCCACAACTCGTCTGGTCTTAGGTCAGTGCATCAAATCTATTCTTGAGATGGTCTCTAAATTCAGATGAGATATACTCAGGGTCATACTTTGGCTCTCGTGGACTTGTTCTGATTTTCTTCAGCTTCAGCTTGAACTGGGCACATGAGCGATTGATGGCCTGTTCTGCAGTCAGCCCCTGGCCTTGTTCTGACTGATGATATCGAGCTTTTCCATTGTCTCTTTCCATAGACGTAATTGATTTAATACCTGCATATTCCATCTGGGGAGGTCCACGTGTATGGTAGCTGTTTATGTTATTGAAAAAAGATATTTGCAATGAAGAAGTCATTGGTCTTGCAAAATTCTATCATGCGATCTGTGGCATCGCTTCTTTCACTTAGGCCATATATTCCAACCACTGTTCCCTCTTCTTTGTTTCCAACTTTCATATTCCAATCACCAGTAATTATCAATGCATCTTGATTGCATGTTTGATCAATTTCAGACTGCAGAAGTTGGTAAAAATCTTCAATTTCTTCATCTTTGACATTAGTGGTTGGTGTGTAAATTTGAATAATAGTCATATTAACTGGTCTTCCTTGTAGGCAT
>NW_004444023.1:7509758-7564314 GCF_000243295.1 Trichechus manatus latirostris
TTTCAGACTGCAGAAGTTGGTAAAAATCTTCAATTTCTTCATCTTTGGCCTTAGTGGTTGCTGCGTAAATTTGAATAATAGTCATAATAACTGGTTTTCCTTGTAGGCATGTGGATATCATCCTATCACTGACAGCATTGTACTTCAGGACAGATCTTGAAATGTTCTTTTTGATGATGAATGCAAAACCTCATTCCTCTTCAATTTGTCATTCCCAGCATAGTAGACCATATGATGGTCCAATTCAAAATGGTCAATACCAGTCCATTTCAGCTCACTAGTGCCTAGGATATCGATGTTTACACATTCAATATCATTTTTGACAATTTCCAATTTTTCTAGATTCACACATCGTACATTCCACATTCCTATTATTAATGGATGTTTGCAGCTGTTTCTTCTCATTTTGAGTCGTGCCCCATCAGCAAATGAGGGTCCTGAAAGCCTGACTCCATCCACGTCATTAAGATTGAGTCTACTTTGCCTTCTTTTCAGTGCCTTCCAACGTGAGGGACTCATCTTCTGGCACTATATCAGACAGTGTTCCACTGCTATTCATAATGTTTGCACTGGCAAAATTTTTCAGAATTAGACCATCACGTCCTTCTCCCTAGTCTTTCTTAGTCTGGAAGCTCAGCTGAAACCTATGCACCATGGGTGACCCAGCTGGTATTTGAAATACAAATGAGATAGCTTGCAACATCACAGCAACACGCAGCCCACCGAAGGACAATAAACTGACAGATGCGTAGGGGCAGTGAATTAGGGAACCCAAAAATGGGAGGGAGAGTACTGAGTGGAGGAGGAGTTGATGATAGAGATGATAGAGTGGTACAGCAGTTTGGAAAAGTTAAACATTTGGGACATCTTTAATTTCCGCTTCGAAGGAACCAGCTCTGTGTTGATCTTTATAAAAGAAATTATTTATTTAGCCATGTTACAGTTTATCTCTCTCTGCTTCTTTCTTCCTTCTGCTTCTTTTTGTCTCTGAAACCTCTGTGGGATTGGCTGCTTATGTCTACAACTCATTGTCAATTTCATGGCTTGGCCCTTCCAGTGGGCTCAGAAACTGACCTATCTCCTCTTGATAAGCCATGGAAACTTCCTTTGCATAGTATGCTACAAATACTTCATTTGTATAGTCTATTGACCAATCCCTGCAAAGTGCATACCAGTCCCAGGGCAGGCTGAAGCCCAGGGCCAAACAAAAAATATCAAACGAAGTTGCTTACAGCTTACTCAGGAACTATCAGTCAACATGGACAAATGTATCAAACCTTCTGGGGTAGAAGACTTGGGCAAAGGTAACTCCTCAAGGTTTGGGGGAGAAAATCTCTCATGTTTCTCCAAAGAACCAAGGCAAAAGTCACATAAAGGAAATCATATCACCACAACTGACAAGCAGATTTCTTATAGCTGTTTCTTCCAGGGTCCCTCATAGGCTGCTTTAAGAATAGACCAAGCAAACTGAGTGGTCACAGGAGATGGACCGGGGTCTCATCTGAGGGAAGGATCTGATTTAAAACTCACTTATTTGGTTGTGGGCATGATTCAGTTTCATGAGGGCCTCAGTTCCTCAATGTATGTTGCCTAGAGGGATCCCTCCATTACTTGTTATGTGGATCTCCTCAACGTAGCAATTTGCTTCATCAATATTAGCAAGACCAAAATAACACCTAATATGTAATCTAATCACAGAATAACATTGTGTCAGCTTAGTACACTCTATTAAATAGGAGGAACTAGGACAGCCCATACTCATGGAGAAGGGACTATACACAAGTGTAAATATGATCATGGGGCTATCTTAGAATCTGCCTGTCACAGGTCTTTCATTCAGTAAAAATTATTTTTGAGTGCAGAGAGATCTTCAGCTATTTCTGCTCCCTTAACTCTGTTTTCTCTTTCAGAAATTACGGATAGGCATATGTTAATGTACAAATAACTTCAAATATAAGAATCAGCACAAAGCTAATTCCCATGAGGCGGAGGTCAAATATATCCCAGATTTCCACATTCTCCAATCTGCTGTACCACTCCATCTCTGATATCAGCCACTCACTCTCCCCTCAACAATCTTCCCTTCCCTGTTTATGTTCAGCAATTCACTACAATGTCTCGCAGAAATCACAAACTGTACTTACAGTTAAGTGGTTTATTAAGGAAATAACAGGGTACAACTCAGGATCAGGATCAGAAGTCACGTGAAAGAACTCATTTCACCACAGGTAGACATTCTATCCATGTGCTGTGCAATGAATTGCTTGATATGGCTCTTCTAGCCCTAGTCTTTGTGACTCACACACAATGATTAAGTGGGACTGTGCAAATAAGTTATATGGCACCCTAACGAAGGGATTGGCCAGTTTTGCCACCCCACTAGTCTTGAAATGAGCCATGCCAGAGATGGGAGGAGAGGATCTCACAACCACCGAGAAAGAAGAGCTGGGAGTGTGTTTTTTGGACCCTGGATCCCTGTGCTGAGAAGCTCCTGGAACTAGGAGACCAAGAGAGACAGAGCTGTTACATCAAAGATGGAGAAAAGCAGTGGCAGATAAATGGTGGCAGTACAACCAGGAGACCAGCAGGAGACAGCCCGGGCCACAGAGTGAAAAAGCAGAGCACCTTTGAGGCTTACTGGGGGAGTGGGGTACCCCTGGGCACTTACTGGCAGAGCTAAAAGAGATTTGTAACACTTGCCCAAAGAGGGCAGAGGCAGAGGGGCGTAGGGCCAGAGACCTACCTGCAGACACAGCTGAGAAGAGGCTGTTGTGATCAAAGAACTGTATCCTGAGTGTTCCTGAATCTAAATTGTACCCTGTTACTTCCCTAATAAACCCCATAACTGTGAGTATTGTCTGTGAGTTCTGTGTGACCATTGCAATGAATTATCGAACTCAGCAAAGAAGTAACTTCCAGTAGACTGGAAGTTAAAGAGTGCCTTGGGGGGGATGGTTGGTGTCAGAATTGGTAAAGATGATGGACAGAGGAGGCATCTCTGACCTCTGCCCCATAGGAATCAGGCTTGGGCTGTTGATCTTGATTCTCCTTGTGACATTAGACCAAGATATCAGACACACTGTCACCTCATTTTTACAGTTGATGTTGGAAGTGGGCATTGTTACAATGGCTCCAGAGTCTTGGAAGCATGGGACTTTGTAAGAGAAAGAATGAAGGAGCATGGGAAGTGAAATTTATGATTCTTAGATGGTTTCTTGGGATGTTATCTGTAATGGCTGAAAGAAAAGTGAGAGATGTTATGGTATATCTGAGGGGACTAAAGCCACATCTGGAGTGGCTTGGGAGAAGGGCCCAGCTGACTAAATGGGATGATTGATACGGGGTCAGGGTCTACTGGTTCCACTCAGCCAGAGGCCAGAGGCCACAAGCATATGAATGGGAAGATAGTTAATGGGTAGAGAAGATGAAACTGGAATGTTTTTAAAAAGGGTTATGTGTTTATCTGAATGTACTATGGATATTGAATGTTTCTCCTACCTAAGGTGATAAAACAAACCTAAATGTATGATATAAATGAATATTGGGTATTATAGATTATAGAGAGCGTGCAACTCCACCTTCAACCAATACTTGATTGGATATGCTAAAAGGGGCATTAGGATTTGCCCAAAAAACACAAGCTTTTCATTTCAAGCAAGTAGCCTTGTGTATAGAGTGGAGGCTTAGGTCAAAAACCTGACCCCCACCCAAAATTTGTATTTGAAAATACATGCAGATCCACCCAGAACTGCTAGGAGAGGGGAATATTTGCATTTGAAGGAAGAACATACAGGGGAAAAAAATGACTGTTTTCCTTTTTTAATTTCCAGCAAGCAGTTTGCCTTTGGGTGCATTGAAGTAGGAAAATAAGTGCCCATAAGAAGGAACGCCCTTCCAGGACTGGAAGTTAAAGGGATCTAGCAAGTAGACAGCTTGGTATGCTCACTTGTGGTGACCCCCTAGGTCCACTCATGAGTGGAAGTGGCAGAAGTGCAGCAATAAAGAGACAGGCTGAGTTTTGGACATGTTTGATGGGCACCATTGACCTAGCCCAGGGGGGCTAGGCATGAGATAGAAGGGCTGGCTGGTCAGAAGTGCAGGGAGTTGTGTGAACTCCTGAGTTTACGGGTGGAGGCCTTTGGCCTAGTCCACTGGGGCTAGGAATGGGAGAGAGAGAGAAGGGGCTGGCTGGTCTGAAATGCAGAGTGGTGTGTGTGAACTCTCAAGCCTGAGGCTGCTACCCATCATGACCTAGCTTGGATGGTTAGGGATGAGCTTACCAGAACTCTGAAGAAAAAGACATTTGACACCGTGAGCTGGTGTAGATTGTTGCAATTTGATGGCTTGCTCTGGACTAAACTTAGCTTATGGATGCAGATGCTCAGAGTTCCAACCATAACAGAAGATTCTTCAAGGCCAAGGAACATGTTTGTCTCCTCAGAGTACTGTTTTGATAGGGATGGGAATTTAAACATTGGCTATCTAAAATGGCGGGCGGGGGGCGGGGAGGGATAAAGGCATGAAGTGGCTGGCTTACATGCTTTCGTGGGTGTGCTTACACTCAAAATGAGCAGAACAACGGAGGATCCCCACTGAATAGATTCCTCTGTTCCTGATAGGTATGGGGAAGAGAGGATAGGGGAAGATGCTGATAGGATTATATGATTTAGCTGTGCGTGTTAACTGTTAAAAGGATTGTGATTGTAAAATTTTGACGTCCTCTACCTTCACAAGGGGTAGGAGAGAGAATTAACAGCATCAGCATCAGCCCAAGGCTTATTCCTATGAGGTGGAGGTCAGACATACCTCCTCTCTCCAACCTTTTTACCAGTTCTGACTCCAGCCATCTCTCCCAGGCACTTTCTGTTTCTCTACTGGGTTCGATAATTCGTTGCAGTGGCCACACAAAACCCACAGACCATACTCACAGTTACTGATTTATTAGGAAAACAACAGGTTTCGATTCAGGATCAAGAAGCATGTAGGCCAAGTCTCCCCTCTTCAGTGCAGGACAGCTCTCTCAGCTCTTCTCAGCCCTGCAGGGCCCCTGTCAGCCTCCTAAGGACAGGCCCCTCTTGGCCCCCTCAGGACAGGCTCCTCTCTCAGCCCTTGGCCTGACCTCTGCTCTGCTTAGGTCAGTGTTACAAAGCTCTTTTAAATCTACTGATAAGTGCTCAGACACACCCGACTCCCCCAGCAAATATCTTGCTTGAAGGTACTCATTCAGTGAGTGGGTCACCATGCCCACTGTAGCCAGCTTGGTTGTCTGGGAACCTGCTACAGTCATCCTGCATCAGTATTCTGGTTCTGCTGCTGCCATTTCTCTGACATTGAATTCTGACATGCTTGCTGCTGCTTCTCGCCAGCTCCAGTGTTACAGCTCTCTCTGTCTCTTAGGTTCTCAGTTTAGGGTCCCTGGGTCCAAAGGACGTGTTCCACTCCTGGCTCTTCTTCTTGCAGGAAGTGAGGTCTTCTCGCTGCTCTGGGATTTGCTCTCTTTTTGAGGCTAGCAGGATAGCAACACTGACCAATCCTACAAGTGTTTCATACTCCTTATATGCATGGTACCACTCCTGCAAGGGTTCCATGCACCTTATTTGCATTAACAGCAAGCTGTCCAAAACACTTGGTTGGCTGTAAGCACCTTATTTGCATAGTTCCACTCTGTCCTTGTGTGGGAGTTAAAGAGACTATGGCTAGAAGTGCCATTGTGGTGTGATCACTTCTATATGTCCTTTCTCACCACAGTCTTCTAACTTCCACCAAATGATTGGATGGGTCTATGAGTCAGAACCAACTCCACAGCACCTAACAACAATGTGCAAATAAGGAGCTTATGGCCCACCGAGGGGATTGGACAGCTTGCTAATAATACAAATAAGATGCGTGAACATGTTTTGGGGTAGGACTATGCAAATAAAGTGTATGCAACCCTAATGAGGGGATGGGTCAGTTTTGCCACCCCGCTAGGATTAAAATAAGCCAGCCCAGAGGTGAAAAGGGGGGCTTCACTACTACCAAGAAAAAAGAGCTAGGAGTGAAGCACATCCTTTGGACCTGGGATACCTGCACTGAGAATCTCCTAGGCCCAGGAGACAGAGATAAAGAGCTGTAGCACTAGAAACAGTGAGAGCCAGCGACAGAGAAACGGTGACAGCAGAGTTAGCAGAACCAGGAGTCTGACAGGTAATGGCGAGGTGGGCATTTTGGCCCATGGAGTGAGAAAGCTGGGCGCCTTCAGGTAGGAGGCTTGCTGGTGGGGTGGGGTGCCTCTGAGCACTTGGCGGTGGTAGGCTCGTCAAACCAGAGTGAGAGAGCTGAGTGCCTTCAGACCAAGGATTCCTGGCAGAGTAGGGTGCCCTTGGGCAATTACTGGTGGAGCTAAAGAGCTTTGTAACACTTGCCAGAACAGGACGGAGGCTGGGCAAAGGGGCTGAGAGGTCAAGGGCCAAAGAGTCCTGCCTGCGGTCAAGGCTAAGAAGAGGCTGTCTTGACTGAAGAACTGTATCCTGAGTCATTTCTGATCCTGAATTGTAACCTGTTACTTCTGTAATAAATCCCATAATCATGAGTATTGTCTGTGAAGTTCTGTGTGGCCATTGCAACAAACTGTTGAATCCAGGAGAGAAGTAGAGAGTGCCGTGGGAGGGACGACTGGTGTCACAATTGGTAAAGATGGAAGAGGGAGGAGGTATGTGTGACCTCCGCCTCATAGCCATCACACTTTGGCTTTTGATGCTGATAATAACTCTCTTTCCGCCTCGTGAAGTCAGAGAAAGTCAGAAGCCTCTGCCACGCCATTTGTACAGATATGTAATAACCATCTCAAAGTTGATATGTTTCAGAATGTTCTCTTGAAAATTCTATCCATCGGTAATATTTCTCATCTCCTTAAAAGACACTACTACCCTGTGGATCAAGCAAAATACTTAGCAGCAACCTTTTATTACTCATTTTCTTTACCCCACGCCAGGGACAATGAATTCATCAGTGAGCCTTCTCTTGTTCAAAACGTATCCTCGTTTCCTCCACCTTTTGCTAACTCTCTAATAAAAACCACTTTTCATAATCTGCAGCTATTTTCTTTATGGCTGTCCTTGGTTTTTTTTTTTTTTTTTTTAGTAGTTTACCAAACTAGAATGTAGTCTACATAAACTTAATATGTTTGTACACCCCTAATACCTTTACTGTGTACGTGTGTAAATTGTTTTCTCACAAATGCAAGTAACATTCTGCATTCTTAACATATCCAGCTAAGCGTGGTGAATAGTTGTCTTCCAGTAAGGATTGTAGAGTGAATGAATCTGTCCTTCACCAATTGGTATCAGGAGGCCTTACAACCTCTGTGGTCTGCAGGTCACAGTGACATGCTTGTATTTTACATATTTGCATGTTTTGCAAGGCCTTATTTAAGAAACAGACAAATCTGTATCCATTCATTCTGTATTATCTAAACTTGTTTCTACACTAACTGCTTTTACTGTTTGAGTTGTTTATATTATTGTATTTCTATCAGTGTGCAAGGAACATTAAGCATGGTGTTTTATTTACGCTCATGTCACAAGGTTGTCACTAAAGATTTTTACCTTACATCAAAGCATTTTTTAAAATGGCTTCCTTCCAAATGAAGATGATGGAAGGATTAATTGTTTTCTTCTTTCCTAGAAATCATGAACATTGATGACCACCTACTTGAACACTCACCAAATGGAAGAAGGGTGGACAGCATGGAACAGTGCTGTGAACATAATGCATTGGAGAATATTGTTCATCGGCACAAAAGTCATTTCCCTTAAGGGAAAATCATACTATGTTTGACTTACATGAAAAAGCTGTGAAAGCAAATTTAACTTTACCAGCATTCAGCCAGAACAAAAGCAATGAAATAAAGAACTCTGCTGAGTTTAATGGAGATGAGATAACCTTTCTCTATGCTGACCATGAGCTATTTTGTACTGATATGAAATTTCCTGAAAGTGAAATATCCAACAGCACTAAGTCCCAACTCATTAAGCATCAGAAAACTCACAAAATAGAGAAACCGCATGTATGCAGTGAATGTGGGAAAGCCTTCATCAGGAGTCTTTCCTCACTGAGCATCAGATCATACATATGGGAGAGAAAGCCTATAGACGCAGTCTATGTGGGAAAACCCTCTTTAAAAAGTTCAAGCTCATTAAACATCATCTCATAACCCTTAAAAGACAAAAACCATATAAATGTATGGAATGTGGCAAAGCCTATCTACATAAATCACAGTTCAGTAATCATCAGAAAACTCATATGACGTAGAAACCATGTATATGCTGTGAATGTAGAAAAGGCGTCATCCAGGAGACACATCTCACTATTCATCAGTGAACTCATGCTGCAGAGAAACCCTATAAATGCAGTAAATATGGAAACGGCTTCAAGCGGAAGGGAAGTCTCATTATTCATCAGCGAATTCATACTGGAGAAAAACCCTGTATATGCAGTCAGTGTGGAAAAGGCTTCCGCCAAAATTCATGCCTCAGAACAGCTGAGATTTCACACAGGAAAGATACCCTTTTCATATAGTGAATGTGGAAAATCTTATTCCCAGAAGTCAAGTCTCATTAGACATCTGAAAATCCACACAGGAGAGAAACCCGTTCAATGCAGTGAATGGTGGAAAGCCTTTGAAATGAAGCAAGAGCTCATTGTACATCAAAGATCTCATACAGGAGAGACACTGTATGACCTTAATGAGTGTGGAAATACTTTTGCTTATGCTTTCAACTTTTATTCACATAAAAGAAAACACAAAAGAGAGAAATAAGTAGATTCAGGCAAGGTGGAAGACGCTTCCGCAGTGAGTCACAGCTCATCACATACCAGTGATCTCATGCAGGAGAACAGCCCTGTTAGTACAGTGACTATGCATATGCCTTCTGTGCCAGCTCAGACATCAGTAAACAACAGTGGGCTTCTAACTAATAGAAACATAGTCCTTGTGAGCCAGCCTGTTGGTAGACGTGAAACGTCAAGAAATAACAGAGAATTTGTACAGGAGAGACACCTTATGAATACAGTGAATATTGTAGTATCTATGAATGCAGTGAATGTGGTAGTGCTTTCGGTGTTCAATTACATCTTATTTTATTCCCAACAAAACCTGTAGGATAAACTCAGATACATTCACTGGGGATGAGGGTTGAGCAAAAATTTCTACCTCATTGTATGGTTACAAAGTGTATCCTGAGAGAAAGCATATGAATGCAGAGACTAGGAAAACCTGATACGCTCATTCTACGTAAATATGTGCTTTGATATTGATACATACTCTTAATGTTAACACAAAAACATACACATCAATTGTTCTGTTGTGCCAATTAAACAAATGAAAGTCTGAGTTAATCTCTATGAAGGAAATAAATCCTATGAATTTTTAAAATAGAAAAGATCATTGGTAGCTGGAATGTTGCTATAAATAAAAAACCACATTGTAGGTGGTTGGTGAGAAAGGGGCAATACTGAATTGCTAGGATATGGGGTATATATATATGTGTATATATATACATATATATACATCAGTTCAGTTTCCCAGAGCAGCAGATCAGTGTGAAGGATTAAATAAAAAACAGTTTATCTACTAAATAAATAATTTCTTTTGGTAGGATCAATACAAAGCTGGTTCCTTTGAGGCAGACATTAAAGATATCTCAAACATCCCCAATTAAAAAATGGGCAAAGGATATGAACAGACACTTCACCAAAGAAGACATTCAGGTGGCTAACAGATATATGAGGAAATGCTCAAGATCATTAGCCATTAGAGAAATGCAAATCAAAACTACAATGAGATACCATCTCACCCCAACAAAGCTGGCACTAATCCAAAAAACACAAAATAATAAATGCTGGAGAGGTTGTGGAGAGACTGGAACACTTACGCACTGCTGGTGGGAATGTAAAATGGTACGACCACTTTGGAAATTGATTTGGTGCTTTGTTAAAAAGCTCAAAATAGAAGTACCATAGGATTCAGCAATCCTACTCCTTGGACTATATCCCAGAGAAATAAGAGCCATCACACGAATAGATATATAGACACCCATGTTCATTGCAGCACCATTCACGATAGCAAAAAGATGGAAACAACCTAGGTGCCCATCAATATACTATGGATAAACAAAGTCTGGTACATACACACAGTGGACTACTATGCAACGATAAAGAACAATGAATCCGCAAAACATCTCACAACATGGATGAGTCTGGAGGGCATTATGCTGAGTGAAATCAGTCAGTCGCAAAAGGACAAATATTGTATGAGACCACCATTATAAGAACTCAAGAAAAGGTTTACACACAGAAGAAAACATTCTTTGGTGGTTATGCGGGTGGGGAGGGAGGGAGGGGGAATTCACTAACCAGACAGTAGATAAAAATCATCTTGGGTGAAGTGAAGAACAACACACAATACAGGGGAACTCAGCACAACTGGACTAAACAAAAATCTAAGAAATTTCCTGATCACAACCAAACATTTCAAGGGACTGAGTAGCTTGGGCTGGGGTCTGGGGACAATGGTTTTGGGGGACATCTAGGTCAACTGGCATAACAAAGTTTATTAAGAAAATGTTCTGCATCCCACTTTGGTGAGTGGTGTCTGGGGTCTTAAAAGCTTGAGAGTGGCTATCTAAGATACATCAATTGTTCTCAACCCACTTGGAGCAAAGGAGAATGAAGAACACCAAAGACACAAGGAAAATATTAGCCAAAGAGACACAAAGGGCCACATAAACCAGAGACTCCATCAGCCTGAGACCAGAAGAACTAGATGGTGCCCGGCTACCACCAATGACTGCCCTAGCAGGGAACACAACAGAGAGTCCCTGACAGAGCAGGAGAAAAGTGTGGAACAGAACACAAATTCACATAAAAAGACTAGACTTAATGGTCTGACTGAGACTGGAAGAACCCTGGAAGACATGGCCCCTGGACGCTATGTTAACCCAGAACTAAAACCATTCCCAAATGCCAGCTCTTCAGACAAAGATTAGACTGGACTATAAAGCAAAATAATACTCATGAAGAGTGTGCTTCTTAGTTCAAGCAGATTCACGAGACCAAATGTGCAGCTCCTGATCAGAAGCAGGATGAGAAGGCAGGAAGGGACAGGAGCTGGTTAGATGGACATGGGAAACCTGGGGTGGAAAGGGGGAATGCGCCTCCACATTGTAGTGATAGCAACTAGTGTCACATGACAATATATGTATAAAATTTTGTATGCGAGATTAACTTGAGCTGTAAACTTTCACCTAAAGTACAATAATAAATAAATAAAAATACCCCCCACACACACACACACACATCGACCTTGGTTTCAGGGGATATCTAGGTAAATTGGGATAACAATGTTTATTAAGAAAATGTTCTGCATCCCACTTTGGTGAGTGGCATCTGGGGTCTTTAAAGCTAGTGAGCAGCCATCTAAGATGAATCAATTGGTCCCAATGCACCTGGAGCAAAGGAGAATGAAGAACACCAAAGGCATAAGGAAAGTATTAGCCCAAAAGACAGAAAGGGCTACATAAACCAGAGTCTTCATCAGCCTGAGACCAGAAGAACTAGATGGTGCCCGGGTACCACCAATGACCACCCTGACAGGGAACACAACAGAGAGTCCCTGATGCAGCAGGAGAAAAGTGGGGTGCAGAACTCAAATTCTAGTAAAAAGACCAGACTTAATGGTTTGAGACTGGAGGGACATGTCCCCCGGACTCTGTTAGCCCAGAACTGAAACCGTTCCCGAAGCCAACTCTTCAGACAAAGATTAGACTGGGCTATGGGACATAAAATGATACTGTTGAAGAGCATTCTTCTTAGCTCAAGTAAGATACATGAGACTAAACGGGCAGCTCCTATCCGGAGGTGAGATGAGAAAGCAAAAAGGGACAGGAGCTGGTCGAATGGACACGGGAAACCCGGGGTGGAAAGGAGGAGTGTTCTGTCACATTATAGGGAGAGCAGCTAGGGTCATATAGCAATGTGTGTATAAATTTTTGTCTGAGAAACTGACTTGACCTGTAAACTTTCACTTAAAGCACAATAATAAAAATCAAATACCCCCCCCCAAAATAACAAAAACAAATTGAGGTGTTGGCAAAGAATATTGAATACCATGGACTGCCAGAAAAGTGAACAAATCCGTCTTGGAGGAAGTACGGTCAGAATGCTCGTTAGAAGCAAGGATGGTGAGACTTTGTCTTACTTTGGACACATCATCAGGAGGAATTAATCGTTGGAGAAGGACATCAGTGAAAAAGAGGAACTCCTCAATGAGATAGATTGACACAACAGGCTGCAAGAGTGGGCTCAAACATACCAATGATTGTGAGGATGGTGCAGGACCGGGAAACATTCCATTATATTTAAGGTCACTATGAGAGCCAACTCAATGGCAACTAACAACAGCAACACTAGATTAATTGCACAGGGAGGATGTAAGGAGAGGGGACGTTAACAGTTGACTCAGGTATTTCTCACTGAATCTTAACTTTCTCCCTGTTTGTTCAGTACTGTGAAAAATCAGAACTGCAGAGAATTTCAGAACTGGAAGAGACCTTAGGGATATTAAATCCAACGTGCCCAAAGTCATTCAGCTTATTAGAAGCATCCATCTTCTAAGTTGTCTCCTGGTTTCCCTTGGAGAGCAACGCAGATGTCAATAAAGTTGCAACCTGGGTAATCTGGAACTAAAATTAAGACCTCTATACTATGGTTAAGGGAAACAATGAGGAAATCTGAAAGTTAAACATAGAAATTACTATTGTTTTGGCTTTAGGGTAGTGATATTACAGATATCTTTCCATCTACTATTCTGTTTATTATTAATAAATGTATCATCTTTTTGAAATTGAGGTAAAAACATCACTATATTACCATACCCAGTGGAATTTCAAGGCATATCTAAAAGTGTATATAGACAGTAGTAATGACACTAAACTAATAGAAGTGGCAAGTTCAAGGACTTTCAAGATAGAGCAGTTTCCCCATGTTTTTGGTGTCAGCCACAACCATTTGTAATTTTTAAGCTTTCTAAAATACAAACATTTTTGTGTTTAGAAAATAAGTCTGAGGGGCACCTTGGGAGAAAAGCCTGGTGATCTAATTCCGAAAATATCAGTCGTTGAAAACTCTGTGGAGCACAGTTCTACTCTGACACACATGGGGCTTGTCATGAGTCAGAGTTGACTCAATGGCAGCTGGTACTGACAATGCTCATTTAACTGTGTAAATGAAGCTTTTGGGTTAATAAAAAAAAAAAGTCCCACATATCCAACTTTTCCAAAGTACTGAACCATTCCATCATCTCTAACATCAACTACAGCTCCCCCAGTACTCTCCCTCCCATCTTTGGATTCGGTAATTCATTGCATCATCTCACAGAACTCATGAACCATACTTACAGTTAAGTGGTTTATTAGGGAAGTAACAGGGTACAACTTGGGTCAGGATCACCTGGAAGTAAGAGGAATCACTCAGGATGCAGTTTTTCATTCAGCACAGCTGCTGCTTGCCCTCTGCTGCTGGGCCCTGCTCAGAGCATTCTCAGGCCAAGTGTTACAACTCTTAGTTCCATGGGTCGGCAAGCCCCACTGCAGCCATCTTGCTGTGGTCTCCTGGTCTCCTGACGCTATCACAGCACCACTGTCTCACTCTCTTCTGTGGTACAGCTCTCTCTCTGTCTCCTGGATCCAGGAGGTTCCAGCTCAGGGATCCTGGGTCCAAAGGAAGTGCTTGGCTCCCATGTTTTCTTCTTGGTGGTGGTGAGGTACCCTCCCTCCCACCTCTGTGATGGCACATTTTAAGCCTAGTGGGATGGCAAAGCTGACCAATCCCCTCATTTTGGTTCCATACAGCTTATTGGCATGGTCCCACCCCCACAAGGGTGCCATGCACCTTATTTTCACTATTAGTAAGCTGTCCAATCCCGAGTGGGTTCCACGCAACTCATTTGTGTAGTCCCACCCAATCATTTCATGACAGTTACAAGACCATGGCAAGAAAGGTCATATAGAAATGACCCATCGTACCACAGGCCACCCCTGGCTTTTCTAGCCATAGTTCTTCCATATTTAGAGAATAACTTCCCTCTCCCAGTCATTTTACCAGTCTAAAACAGTTATTAACCATCAGTCCTTCAGTAGGGCAAAGAGTCCTCAGGGTGCGGTTACTCAGGTACCAGCCATTCAGGTCTGCTGCAGGTATCCATCTGATCTGGTCAGGTTCTCCAAAAGTAATCACCTCTTCACCATTTCTGGCCTCTGATCAAATTTAACTGAGAGATTATTCCCTTGCTCTGAACCTCTCTTGAGGTATCTGCATAGTAAAACCTTTAAGGGACTTTAGATTTGGCCACTGTACCCTAGTCCAGTAGTGCCTCCGTCATAGTCCACTCTTCACAGTTATTGCTTCTACAATTAGAGTTTTACAATGAGGATAAACCCTGTGTAAAAATGGTGTGGAGGTGGCATCTGACTTCCTCTAACTTCACAAGGAGGAAGGAGGATCGAGATCAACAGCTAAAGGATGATTCCTGTGAGGATGAGGTCAGACATACTTCCTCTCTCCATCATCTTTACCAATTCTGACACCAACCGTCCCTCCCACACCACTCCTTACTGCTCAACTGAGTTTGAAAATCCATTGCAATGGCCACACAAAACCCACAATATGGGGTTTATCAGGGAAGTAACAGATTACAATTCAGGTTCTGGAACATTCAGGATACAGTTCTTCAGTCAGGACAGCCTCTTCTCAGCCATACCTACAGGCATGAGTCTCTGGCCCTTCGGCCTGGCCTCTGCCCTGCTCAGGCAAGTGTTACAAAACTGTTTTAGCTCTGGTGACAAGTTCCCAGAGGAAGCCCACTCTGTTTGTAAGCCTCACCTGAAGGCACTCAACTCTAGGTCTGAGGTCGGCAAAGCTAGCTCCATCACGTCCCCAGAGGCACCCTACTCTGCCAGCTAGACTCCTACTTGAAGACATTCAGCTTTATTACTCTGTGGGCTGGGCAGTCTCCTACTGGTCTCCTGGTTCTGCTGCCAATGTTTCTCTTCTGCTGCTTCTTGCCATCTTCAGTTATACGGCATTCCGTCTCTCAGTCTCCTGGTTGTAGGACCTTCTCAGCCGAGGGATCGGGGGTCCAAAAGGTACACTCCACTCCTGGCTCTTCTTCCTTGTTGATGGTGAGATCCTTTCTGCCAGCCTCTGGGATGGCTTATATTAAACCTAGCAGGATGCAAAACTGACCAATCCGTTTGTTAGGGTTTCATAGACCTTATTTGCATGGTCCCACCCCCACAAGGATGCCATGAACTTTATTAGCAAGCTATCCACACCCCTTGGTGGGCCACAATTACCTCATTTGTATAGTCCCACCCAATCACTTGGGTGGGATTTACAAGACCATGGTGAGAAAGGCTATATAAAAGCGATCATGGCACAGCACCCTGTTAACAATCAACAGTCACATCTGAATCATATTCCTATCAGGTTCTTCCCCAGACCCATCAGGAAAAGAGGAACCTATGAAGCGGGGATTCTCCTTTGTCCTACTCATTTTGAGTCTAAGCACACCCACAAAAACGTGTAAGCCAGCCACTTAATTCCTTTATCTCCCCCCATTTTAGATAACCAATATTTACATTGCCTATCATTATCAAACCATTATCAAACCAGGAATCAAGCATGTATCTTGATCTGACTAATCTGTTCTGGTTGGAACTTTATCTGCATCCATAAGCAAAGTCCAGTCCAGAGGAAGCCATCAAATTACAGCAATCTACACCAGCTTACGGTGTCAAACATCTTCTTCTTCATTTGGTCGTGTCTTAGTTATCTAGTGCTGCTATAACAGAAATACCAGAAGTGGATGGCTTTAACAAAGAGAAATTTATTCTCTCACAGTCTAGGATGCTAGAAGTCTGAATTTAGGGTGTCAGCTCCAAGGGAAGGCTTTATCTCTCTGTTGGCTCTGGGGGAAGGTCCTGGTCATCAATCTTCCCCTGCTCTAGGAGCTTCTCAGTGCAGGGACCCTGGGTCCAAAGGACACATGCTCCTCCCTCTACTTTCTTAGTGGTATGAGGTCCCCATGTGTCTCTGCTTGCTTCTGTCTTTTATATTTCTAAAGAGATTGATTTAAGACACATCTTAATCTTGTAGATTGAGTCCTGCTTCATTAGCATAACTGCTGCTAATTCCATCTCATTAACATCATAGAGGTAGGATTTACAACACAGAGAAAAAATCACATCAGTTGACAAAATGGTGGACAATCACACAATACTGAGAATCATGAACTAGCCAAGTTGACACACATTTTTTTTGGGGGACACTATTCAGTCTATAACATTCTACCCTTTGGCCCCCAAAAATTCGTGTCCTTGCCACATGTAAAACACATTCACCCTATCGTATTATAGCAAAAGTCTTAAATCAACTCCAAAGTCCTAAATCCAAAAATTCCTCTTTATCTGTGAAATCTAGAATACAAGTTATCTGCTTCCAAAGTACGATGGTGGAACAGGTACAAGCTAGACATTTCCATTACAAATGGGAGAAATTGGAGGGAAAGAAGGGATAACAGACACCAAGAAAGTCAGCAGAACACATTATGTTAGCTCTCAAGGATTAACAATAATCCTCTGTTCTCTGAGACCATTTAGACAATGGCCCTGCCCTCCAGACTCTAGGTAGTGGCCATAGTCTCTGGATTCTAAGTGGAGACCCTTCAGCCCTGGGCTTCAGCTCTGCCTTCCAGGCCCACTGGAATGGCAACTCTACTCCCTAGCATTTGAGTGGTCTCATTCTCCTAGTCCATCTGAATGGCGATGCCACCCATTGAGACCCCAGAGGTTGTGGCCCTCTCCAATGAGGCTGAGGCAGCTCTGCTTCCTGTGTTCCTTTTATCTTCAGCTTCTGCTTCCTGGTTCCTTGGTCTCTCAGTCCCTCAGGCCTCATTGCCTGTATCTGCCCTGCTTGGGCAAGTGTTCCAAAGCTCTTTAGCCCCACTGACAAGTGCCTGGAAGCACCACACTCTGCCAGTAAACTTTGGCCAGAAGACACTCAGCTCTACCAATAAGTGCCCAAAGGCACCATACTCCACCAGGAAGCCTCCCACCAAAGATACTCAGCTCTTTTGCTCCGTGAGTTGGCTCCAACGCTGTCTCGTGCTGGTCCCGTGGCTCTTCTCCTGCTGTTTCTTTGCTGCTACCGTTTCTCTGCTGCTGCTTCTTGTCATCTGCACTGTCTCCAGTGTAACAGCTCTCCTCACTTCCTTCTGAATCCTCACCAGAATTGTCTTTGAAGTCCATAATTCCATCAACAATCTCTTCAAGGCAATCTAGGCTTTTACTATTAGCACTTTAAAACTCTTCCAGCCTCTTTCCATTCAGTTTCAAAATTACTTCCACATTTTAGTCATCTCTTAGAGCAGCACCCCACTCTCTCGGTGCCAAATTCTGTCTTAGTTATCTAGTGCTGCTATAACAGAAATACCACAAGTGGATAGCTTTAACAAAGAGAAATTATTCTCTCACAGTATAGGAGGCTAGATATCCAAGTTCAGGGTGCCACCTCCAGGGGAAGGCTTTCTCTGTCAGCTGTGGGGTAAGGTCCTTATCATCAATCTTCCCCTGGTCAAGGAGCTTCTCAGCTCAGGGACCCCAGATCCAAACAATGTGTGTTCTTGGCTCTACTTTCTTAGTGGTATGAGGTCCCCACATCTCTCTGCTCTCTTCTCTCTTTTATATCTCTAAAGAGATTGACTTAAGACACAACCTAATCTTGTAGGTTGAGTCCTTCCTCATTAACTGCCACTAATCCCATCTCATTAACATCACAGAGGTAAGACTTACAACACATAGGAAAATCACAGAGGATGACAAAAAGAGGACAATCACACAATACTGGGAATCATGGAGTAGCCAAGCTAACACATTTTTTGCAGAGGACACAATTCAACCCACAACAGGTCGGGTTCTGGTTAACTCATCCTTAGCCCCTATGGTCTATGTCAATTTGTACCAGCTGTAGGCTTTGGAGTCCACATACCTCCCTGCACTTTATAACAGCCAGCCCCTTTTGTCTCTCTGTCATCCCTAGACTCCATAGGCTAGGTCAACATGTGCCAATGGAACATGTCCAGACTCAACTTGTCTCTTCATTACTGCACCTCCTCCACTTCCACTAATCAAGTGGACTCTGGTAATCACCGTGAGCAAGTATATCAGGCTATCTACTCCCCAGCTCCCTTTAATTTCTAGTCTTAGAAAGGGGTTCTTATGTTAGGCACCTACTTTTCCTGCCTTGATGCATGCAAAGACAAACCACTTGCTCAAAATTCAAAAAGGAAAACAATCTTTTTTTCCCTGCAATTCCTTCCTTTAAATGCTAATCTCCTATTCTTTCAGGAGTTCTGGGTAGGTCTGCATGCCTTTTCAAATGCAAGTTTTCTGACTCCAAAGTTTCTGGACAGGGCTCAGGTTTCCTAGCCCCTGTTATGGATTTATTTGTGTCCCCTAAAAATGTATGTCAAATTGGCTAGGCCATGATTCCCAGTACTGTGTGATTGAACACCATTTTGTCATCTGATGTGATTTTCCTACGTGTTCTAAATTCTAGCTCTATGATGTTAATGAGGCATGATTAGAGGCAGTTATGTTAATGAGGCAGGACTCAATCTACAAGATTAGGTTTTATTTTCAGTCACTCTCTTTGAGATATAGAAGACAGAAGAAGCATAGAGAGAGGGGGACCTCATACCACCAAGAATGAAAGACCAGGAGGGGAGTACATCCATTGGCCCCGTTCCCTTCACTGAAAAGCTCCTCTACCAGGGGAAGATTGATGACAAGGACCTTCCCCCAGAACCAACAGATAGAGAAAGCCTTCTCCTGGTGCTGGCACCCTGAATTCAGACTTCTAGCTTCTGACACTGTGAGAGAATAAATTTCTTTTTGTTAAAGCCATTCACTTGTGGTATTTCTGTTATAGCAGCAGTGGATAACTAAGACAGCCCCCAGTACTCACAGTGCTACTGCATTCATAACAACAGCCTGTGTTTCTTTCCGGCAAACCCTAGTTCCTCTTTTAGCGTATTCAGTCAAGTATTGGCTAAAGGCGTAGTTACACTCTCTGTGTTATCTATACAGGCATACCTTGTTCTATCGCTCTTTGCTTTATTGCAGTTTGCAGATATTGTGATTTTTACAAATGGAAGGTCTGTGGCAACCCTGCATCTAGCAAGTCTATTGGTGCCATTTTTCCAACAGCATGCACTCACTTCATGTCTGTGTCACATTTTGGTAATTCTAACAATATTTCAAAATTTTTCATTATCATTATATTGGGTATGGTGATCTATGATCAGTGATCTTTGATGTTAGTATTGTAATTGTTTTGGGGCACCACAAACCACATCCATATTTGATCGCAAACTTAATAAATGTTGTGTGTGTTCTGACTGCTTCATTGACCGGCCATTCCCCCATCTCTCTCCCTCTCCTTGAGCCTGAGACACAACAATATTGAAATTATGTGAATTAATAATACTACAATGGGCTTGAAGTATCAAATGAAAGGAAGAGTTGCATGTCTCTGACTTTGAATTAAAAGCTGGAAATGATTAAGCTTAGTGAGGAAGGCATGTCAAAAGCTGAGATAGGCCGAAAGCTAGACCTCTTGCACCAAAGAGTTAGCCAAGACTTGGCAGCTCTTTATATGGCTGAAATGTATATACTGAGAGAAATCTCCATCATTTCCATCATCCCAGAAAACTATATTGGAGAGCACTGGTTTACATGATTGTGATGCAGTGAATTACTTAATATGGCCCTTCTAGCCATAGGCTTTGCAATTCTCATCAAATGACTGAGTGGGACTATACAGATGAGGTGCTTGTGGCCCACCAAAGGGATTGGATAGCTTACTAAGAATGCACAGAAAATGCATGGCACCTTTGTGAAGGTGAAACCATACAAAGTGTATCGAACCCTTATGAGGGTGTAAAAATGGTGCGAGGGTTATGTCTGACCTCCTCTAACTTCACAAACTGGAAGGAGA
This sequence comes from Trichechus manatus latirostris, assembly GCF_000243295.1. Classification (NCBI taxonomy): domain Eukaryota; kingdom Metazoa; phylum Chordata; class Mammalia; order Sirenia; family Trichechidae; genus Trichechus; species Trichechus manatus. Next base: position 7,529,853 of record NW_004444023.1, read on the forward strand.
ATCAAGATCAACAGCCCAAGGCTGATTCCTTTGAGGCAGAGGTCAAACATGCTTCCTTTCTCCACCATCTTTACCGATTCTGACACCAACCAACCCTCCTACAGCTCTCTCTACTTCTCTGCTGAGTTTGATAATTCATTGCTATGGCCACACAGAACTCACAGACAACACTCACGATGATGGGGTTTATTAGGAAAGTAACAGATTACAATTCAGGTTCAGGAATGCTAAAGATACTGTTCTTCCATCAGGACAGCCTCTTTTCAGCTGCACCTGCAGGCACTTCTCTCTGGCCCTTGTCCTCTGCCCTGCTCAGGCAAGTGTTACAAAGCTCTTTTAGCTCTGCCGATAAGTGCCCAAAGGCACCCAACTCTGACAATAAGCCTAGGCCGAAGGCACTCAGCTCTACCTCTGTGGGTCAGCAAATCCAGCTCTGTCACATACCCAGAAGCGCCTTACTCCACCAGCAAGCCTCCTGCCCAAAGACACTCAGGTTTCTCACCCTGTGGGCTAGGAAGCCCACCACACGGTCTCCTGTTGGTCTCTCCTGCCACTGTTTCTCTGCCACTGCTTCTCACCATCTTCGGTGTTACAGCTCTCTCTCTCTCTCTGCCTCCTGGTTCCAGGAGCTTCTCAGCGCAGGGATCCCAGGTCCAAAGGACGTGCTCTTCTCCTGGCTATTCTTCCTGTTGATGGTGACATCCTCTCCCTGCTCTGGAATTGACTGTCTTTTAAGCCTACTGGCATGGCATAACTGACCAATCCCCTCATTAGGTTTCCATGTACCTTATTAGCATGGTTTCATCTATTCTCTTGGGTGGGAGTTACAATACCTTGGTGAGAAAGGCCACTTGAAAGCAATCCATTGCACCTCACCTTTTGTGTGACCTTTCTCACCATGGTCTTGTAATTCCCACCCAAGTGACTGGGTGGACCATGCATATAAGGCAATTGTGGCCCACCAAGGGGCTTGGTCAGTTTTACCTTAAAAGAGAGCCAATTCCAGAGCAGAGAGAGGATCCCACCACTACCAAGGAGGAACAGCCAGGAACAGAGACTGTGTCCTTTGGACATGGGATCCTGGCACTGAGAAGCTCCTGGAAAGAGGAGAGAGAGAGAGAGAGAGAGAGCAAGTTGTAACCCTGAAGATGGCGAGAAGTGGTGGCAGTGGAGACCGGCAGGAGGCCACACAGTGAGCTTCCCAGACCACGGAGCAAGAAAGCTAGGTGCCTGGGGTGCCTCTGGGGACTTACTGGCCACAGCTAAAAAAAGCTTAGTAACACTTGCCTGAGCAGGACAGAGGCCTAGGGCCAGAGAGAGGTGTATGTGCGAGTACAACTGAAAAGAGGCTGACCTGATGGAAGAACTGTATCCTGAGTGTTCCTGAGCCTGAAGCGTAGCCTGTTACTTCCCTAATAAACCCCATAATCATAAGTATTATCTGTGAGTTCTGTGTGGTCATTGCAATTATTTATCGAACCCAGCAGAGAAGTACAGAGTGCTGTGGGAGGGACGACTGGTGTCGGAATTGATAAAGATAGTGGAGAAAGGAAGCATCTCTGACCTCCGCCTCATAGTTATCACCCTTGGGCTGTTGATCTTGATTATCCTTCCTCTTTGTGAAGTTAGAGGAGGTCAGACACCACTCCTATGCCATTTTTACAGCAGGGGTATTGGTCAGTTTTGCCATCCCCCAGGCTTAAAATGAGCCAATTCATATGTGGAGAGGAGAGGTTCTCACCACCATCCAGAAAGAAGAGCCAGGAGTGGAGGGACTCCTTTGGACCTGAGATCCCTGCACTGGGAACCTCCTAGATCCAGGTGACAGAGAGAGACTGCTGTATCACTGGAGATTGTGAGAAACAGCAGCAGAAGAACCAGGAGACCACCAGAAGACTGGCAGGAGACAGCACAGTGGATTCCCAGCCCACAGAGCGAGAAAGCTGAGCACTTGCATGCAGGAGGCTTGCTGGTGGAGCAGGGTACCTCTGGGTACTTGGTGGAGCTAGGTTTGCCTACCCATGGAGCTAGAGCTGAGCACCTTCTGGCTTAGGCTTACTGGTGGGGTTTGGTGGCTCTGGGCAGTACCAGTAGAGCTAAAAGGATTTTGTAATACTTGCCCAAGTAGGGTAGCAGCCAGGCCAAGCGGTGGAGGGCCAGAGAGAGACCTACTGCACACACGGCAGAGAAGAGGCTATCCTGATAGAACTGTATCCTAAAGGCTTCTAAACCTGAATTGTAACCTGTTACTTCAGTAATCCCCCACTCGTCTGTCAGTTTGTTGTATTATCGGGGCTTGCATGTTGCTGTGGTGCTGCAAGCTATGCACCGGTATTCAAATACCAGGTTCACCCATGGCGGACAGGTTTCAGCTGAGCTTCCAGACTGAGACAGGCTGGGAAGAAGGACCAGATGGTCTCCTTCTGGAAAGAAGTAGCCAGTGAAAACCTTATGAATAGCAGTGGAACATTGTCTGATGTAGTGCTGAAAGATGAGCCCCTCAGGTTGGAAGGCACTCAGAAGACAACTAGGGAAGAGCTGCCTACTCAAAGTAGGGTCGACCTTAATGACGTGGATGGAGTTAAACTTTCAGGACCTTCATTTGCTGATGTGGCATGACTCAAAATGAGAAGAAACAGCTGCAAACATCCATTAATAATTGGAACGTGGAATGTATCAAGTATGAACCTAGGAAAACTGAAAATAGTCAAAAATGAAACGGAACACACAAACATCAATATCCGAGGCATTAGTGAGCTGAAATGGACTGGCATTGGCCATTTTGAATTGGACAACCATGTGGTCTACTATGCCGGGAATAACAACTTGAAAAGGAATGGTGTGCATTCATCATCAAAAAGTACATTCAAGATCTATCCTGAAGTACAACGCTGTCAGTGATAGGACAATATCCATACACCTACAAGGAATACCAGTTACTATGACTATTATTCAAATTACACACCAACCACTAAAGCCAAAGATGAAGAAATTGAAGATTTTTTTTTAATTGAAGATTTTTACCAACTTCTGCAGTCTGAAATTGATCAAACATGCAAACAGAATGCATTGATAATAACTGGTGATTGGAACGCGCAAGTTGGAAACAAAGAAGAAGGATCTGTAGTTGGAAAATATGGGCTTGGTGATGGAAATGATGCTGTAGATCACATGACAGAATTGTGCAAGACCAATGACTTCTTCATTGCAAATACGTTTTTTCAACAACATAAATGGCGACTATAAACATAGACTTTGCCAGATGGAATACACAGGAATCAAATCATCTACATCTGTGGACAGAGACAATGGAAAAGCTCAATATCATCAGTCAGAACAAGCCCAGGGGCTGACTGTGGAACAGACCATCAATTGCTCATATGCAAGTTCAAGTTGAAACTGAAGAAAATTAGAACTAGTCCACAAGAGCCAAAGTATGACCTTGAATATAATCCACCTGAATTTAGACACCATTTCAAGAATAGACTTGACACGTTGAACACTAGTGACCAAAGACCAGAAGAGTTATGGAATGACATCAAGGACATCATACGTGAAGAAAGCAAGAGGTCATTAAAAAGACAGGAAAGAAAGAAAAGACTAAAATGGATGTCAGAAGAGACTCTGAAGCTTGCTCTTGAACGTCTAGTAACTAAAGCAAATGGAAGAAAAGATGAAGTAAAAGAGCTGAACTGAAGATTTCAAAGGGCAGCTCAAGAAGACAAAGTAAAGTATTATAATGACATGTGCAAAGAGCTGGAGACAGAAAACCAAAAAGGAAGAACATGCTCCGCATTTCTCAAGCTGAAAGAACTGAAGAAAAAATTCAAGCCTCAAGTTGCAATAGTGAAGGATTCTATGGGGGAAAATATTAAACAACACAGGAAGCATCAAAAGAAGATGGAAAGAATACACAGAGTCACTATACCAAAAAGAATTGGTTGACATTCAACCATTTCAGGAGGTAGCATATGATTAGGAACCAATGGTACTGAAGGAAGAAGTCTAAGCGGCTTGAAAGCATGGGTGAAAAACAAAGCTCCAGGAATTGGCTGAATACCAACTGAGATGTTTCAACAAATGGATGCAGTGCTGGAAGTGCATACTCATCTATGCTAAGAAATTTGGAAGACAGCTGGCCAACCAACTGGAAGACTCCATATTTATGCCTATTCTCAAGAAACATGATCCAACCGAATGTGGAAATTATCAAGCAATAACATCAATATCACACGCAAGTAAAATTTTGCTGAAGATCATTCAAAAACTGCTGCAGGGGTATATCCACGGGGAACTGCCAGAAATTCAAGCCGAATTCAGAAGAGGATGTGGAATCAGGGATATCACTGCTGATGTCAGATGGATCCTGGCTTAAAGCAGAGAATACCAGAAAGATGTTTACCTGTGTTTTTTTGACTATGCAAATGCATTCCACTGTGTGGATCATAACAAATTATGGATAACATTGCAAAGAATGGGAATTCTAGAACACTTAATTGTGCTCATGAGGAATCTGTACATAGATTAAGAGGCAGTCATTTGAACAGAACAAGGGGATACTGCATGTTTTAAAGGAAAGGTGTGCATCAGGTTGTATCCTTTCACCATACCTATTCAATCTGTATGCTGAGCAAAAAATCCAAGAAGCTGGACTATATGAAGAAGAACGTGACATCAGGATTGGAGGAAGATTCAGTAACAACCTGCGTTATGCAGATGATACAACCTTGCTTGCTGAAAGTGAAGAGGACTGGAAGCACTTACTGATGAAAATCATAGATCACAGCCTTCAGTATGGATTACATGTCAACATAAAGAAAACAAAAATCCTCACAACTGGACCAATAAACAACATCATGATAAACGGAGAAAATATTGAAATTGTTAAGGATTTCATTTTACTTGGATCCACAATCAACACCCATGGAAACAGCTGTCAGGAAATAAAAAGACACATTTCACTGGGAAAATCTGCTGCAAAAGATCTATGTAGAGTGTTGAACAGCAAAGATGTCAACTTAAAGACTGAGGTGCACCTGACCCAAGCCATGGTGTTTTCAATCACTTCATATACACGCGAAAGCTGGACAATGAATAAGGAAGACTGAAGAAGAACTGATACCTTTGAACTGTGGTGTTGGAGAAGAATATTGAATATACCACGAACTGCCAAAAGAATAAACAAATCTATCTTGAAAGAAGTACAACCAGAGTGCTCCTTAGAAGCAAGGATGGCGAGACTACGTCTTACATATTTTGGACATGTTATCAGGAGGGACCAGTCCTTGAAGAAGGACATCATGCTTGGTAAAGTAGAGGGTCATTGAAAAAGAGGAAGACCCGCAATGAGATGGATTGACACAGTGGCTGCAATAATGGGCTCAAGCATAACAATGATCACGAGGTGCAGGACCGGGCAGTGTTTCGTTCTGTTGTACATGGGGTCGCTATGAGTCAGAACTGAATTGACGGCACCTAAGAACAACAACAACACTTCCTTAATAAAGCATACAATTGTGAGTATTGTCTGTGAGTTCTGTGTGGCCATTACAAGGAATTATCAAACCCATTAGAGAAACAGAGAGTCCTGCGGGAGTGACCATTGCTGTCAGAATTGGTAATAAGTTTGGAGAGGAGGTATGTCTGATCTCCTCCTCATAGCAATCAGCCTTGGGCTGTATTTATTGATTCTCCCTCCTCCTTGTGAAGTTAGAGGAGGTCAGATGCCTCCACCAAGCCATTTTTGCAATGATTTTATGTTCCCAGGACACAGAAATACATCTAAGTATATATTGATTTGGAAAGTGAATAAATGAGTTAATGAACTAATCTAATCGTATTTTTTCAATGGAATGAGCCATTGGAAGGCAGTTTATAAAATGGAATTTTTCCCCAGGAATTTTAAGTGGGATTGTTGTTATTAGGCATCATCAAGTCGGTTCCGACTCATAGCAACCCTATGTACAACAGAACAAAACACTGCCTGGTCCTGCGCCATTCTCACAGTCTTTGTTATGTTTGAGCCCATTATTGCAGCCACTGTGTCAGTCCAGCTCGTTGAGGGTCTTCCTCTTTTTTGATGACTCTCTACTCTACCAAGTATGATGTCCTTCTCCAGGGACTGCTCCCTCCTGATAATATGTCCAAAGTATGTGAGATAAAGTCTTACCATCTTCGCTTCTAATGAGTATTCTGGCTGTACTTCTTCCAAGACAGATTTGTTCTTTCTTCTGGCAGTCCATGGTATATTCAATATTCTTCGTCAACACCACAATTCAAAGGTGTCAATTTTTCTTCGGTCTTCTTTATTCATTGTCCAGCTTTCGCATGTATATGAGGTGACTGAAAACACCATGGCTTGGGTCAGGCGCACCTTAGTCCTTAAAGTGACATCACTGCTGTTGGATTAGATAAATGCAATAACTGAACATAAAGGGGCAGAGTAGAAAAGGAGAAGGATCCTCAGAATAAGTAAAATAATAAGAAGGGCAAGAACATTAGTGTCTACCAATGGAGGTGAGGATAGGAGATGGGAGTAGGTGAGGATAAGAGATGTGAGTCCTTTTGGATTGTCTTAGAGGTAAACCCTTATATAACCTTTAAGGGTTGCCACCACTTCAAAGATTTAGTGTCCTCTGTGATCTGCTGATATATGTGATTTCTTCTATCTTCATTATTCCTGTTGTAGGAGAAAAACACAAAGTTTAGTAAAGCAAAAAGAAAGTTTTATTTGGCATATATTCAAAGGGGCAAAAGTGGGAAACGGACAACCATGCTGCCAGAGCCACGTCTGCCTGAGTCCAAGGAAATATCACAGAACAGACTAAAGTGGGAAAACAGACAAGCATGCTGATACAGCCATGTCTGTCCAAGTCCAAAGAATATTACAGTACAGCCAAGAATGGGAAAACAGACAAGTATGCTGCCATAGCCATGACTGCCAGAGTCCAAGGAACAGTTACAGAGGCATCAGTATATATTAACATTACAAATGGGCAAAATATTGAAAGCTTTACCTTTTCACAGATTGGCTAGAAATTGTGATCGTACATTTTGAATTGTCTTTCTTAACAATCATTGGTACAGGTTTCAGTAACGACAGTCAGGAGGGTCTTCATTGGTCCAACAAATTTCTATTCACTAAATGCTAATAGAAAAAGATAAGAGTAGGAAGTCTTTTGTGTTCTGTTTGATTGGCTTTATGTGAAAGTTTCCTGAAAAGGTATTATCCAAGATTTTCTTATCTATTGTCTTTATACCTCAGAGCCCAATTGATGTGTCCTTGTGATCCCTTGTGAGCCCAGCTCCAGCTGGGTCACATTCTCTATGCTCAATGACAGGGAATAATAACTCCAATATTATTTCCTAAATCATTCCTTCTCACTTTGCTTGGAGTGTGGCTCTTGGCCTCCCTCCTCTATCCACATTTCCTTTCCTTAATCCCATATACTAAGTTACTGTCAGTCCTGCTCATAGGAAAAGAGTTAGAAATTTGCCATGCAGAGGCTGTCTCAAAATTCATTGTGAAATCATGGGTTAGTGGGTAATTCTTTCACTCAGAATTGTAAATCCTTTCCTTCCTTTTGGAAACCAGGCTTACTGAATTTGGGTTTCAAAAAATATGGCTGGTGGAAGGGCAGAGAGACCGTGTTGTGAACTGATACCCATTGATCTCAGTAAAAGGCAAAGGGCAGGGTTCATTCAACCAGGTTCATAATGGTTGATCTATATCCCTCCTCTTCTCTTTATAAGCCTCATTACCTAGCTTCTTCCAGTCATTTGCTTTTTCTGAAATCAAAATGTTCTCCCTGTATGCATATACAATAACTGCTTAAAGTAAACCTTATGTTCAAATTTCTTTGAATTTTGATTATTTTTGACACTAGCTACTGGTATAAAAAATGGCCCCGTGTTCTGGACAGAGCTGGAGAAGGATGTAGAGCATAATTCTAACTCACACACAAAAAAAAGACCAGATTTACTGGCCTAAAGGAGACTGGAGAAACCCCGAGAGTATGGCCCCCAGATACCCTTTTAGCTCAGTGGCAAAGTTACCTTCGAGGTTCACTGTTCAGCCTGGGAGTGGACAGCCCAGTAAAACCATGAGAGTAACGAGGTACAGGAGTCCAGTGATAAGGCCCAGAAGGCAGAAGAGGAGTAGGAAGCTGATGATAGGGAACACAAAGTACAGTAAGGATATTGTTGATGTGTTGTGAGATTGTTAACCATTGTCATAGGGCAACATTTGTAGTAACTGTAAAATGGGAGACTATTTTGTCCTGTAAGCCTTCATCTTAAGTGAGAATAACAGCACAATTAGAAGAGCGTAGTCAATGTCACTTAAATGTGTATGTAAAAAAAATTTTTGAAATGGCATATCTTTGGCTATGTGTATTTTCACCAAAAAAAAAAAAAAAAGTTGAGAATTTAGAGGGTTAAAATGTTGTGGGGTTGTTAACCAATGTCATAAAACAGCATGTGTGTTACTGTTACATGAGAAACTATCTGTTCTGTAAGCCTTCACCTGAAGTACAATAAAATATTTAAAAAAAAAAAAAAAAAAAATGGCCCCGTGCGTTCTGTACGGTATGTGTTCAAATATGGCCGCCTTCGGACAGACGCGACAAGAAGGGAGCAGACATATTACCTCCTAAGTCAATGCTGGAAATGCGGTTTCCGACCCTCACCGGCCGTAGGCAAACAAGTTATTCTGCCGCAGAGGTCCAGAAATAGAAGCAGTTCTCAGACGTAATTGCAGTATTTCTGAAATCCGCATGATTCTGTTGCCGCGTGGAAACCGTAGGTTCTGCTCGGCGTGACTCGTTACAGCCAATAAACAAGAGGCCGAGGTGGCAGAGAAGACGCCTTTATTTCATTGCGCAGGAAAGGAGCCATTGGGGATGCTGCCTCCAAGACTCCTTGCAGGCAGCTTGGGGAGGTGGGCTTTTACAGACAGCTGACAAAGAAATGCAAATCATCATGACTATTCAGGATTGACCTTCATGCAGGTGCTCAGGGCTGGGGGGGTTCGATCCTCCGGGATGGAGGTTGAGGTCGATTTTCCTTCATTAGCATGTTAAGTCTCCACCCAGAGGCTGGGTGCTTATATGTGTTTTTTCACTTAATGAGCTAATAGGTCACTTAAAATGCCAAGGTGGGTTGAAAACCTGCTAAAACCGGTTGAGGCCATCTGTGGCCCGTTTTGTGGTTATTTTGCCAAGGACAATTTCAGGACAATGTGCGACCTATTCTCGGTGTAGAAGGATAAGCCAGAGCAAGCTCTCTTAGGAGGGTTGGACTCTGAGGCTGCCCGCCTCAATTCAGGAGAAAAACTGGTCAGTGTTTTTGTCCTTGGAACAGAGGGAGGGAGGTGTGTGGACGTGGTGTAGTTAACACCCATGTAGTTCCTGAGGGGAGCGCTGGGGTGGAGGTGTGTGAGGGCAAGCAGGTGGGAGTCTGGTGCCTTTGGGGTCAGACTTGGGGTAAGCGACTCTGTGCAACGATTAAGGCTGTCCCGACTGTCAGGGTACTGGGTCTTTGCAGATCTCTCTTCTTGGAAGGGGTGGAGATGATATTTACCATGAATATGCTGTCTGCTTTGGCTTTGGAATTTAATATGGAGCGCAGTTGTTACCAGGTGGAAACCCCACGTTCTTGCTCGGCACGACTTGTATTGGCCAATAAACGAGAGACAGAGGTGGGAGAGACCCAGGTGGGAGAACAGGAAACGCACCTTTATTTCGTTGTATAAAGAGAAGTAGTCTGTCGCAGCTGCTGCTGCCAAGCCTGCTCTCTAAGGGCAAGGAGACAAAGTACCTTTAAAGGGGTTTACAAGTAGGGAGTTCATACGAGTTACATCAGCAACATTCTTAATCATACTACGAAAGCGCAATGGGGTTTACATACAACCTCCAAGCAAAAGCAGTATTCAAATGACGGCTGGGGGGCGGGAGGGGGGGGGGAGGATCCCAGCAAAGGAAACAAGATTTTTAACGCAGTACTGTGGGGGAGGAAGCCAGTTAAACAAAACAGTATTTTTAATGCATACAGTGGGGACTCTGCCTCGTTTCTTCCCATTTCTTTTTTGGACATTGGTCATTCAGGACCAGTGTTCATTTTAAACTGTATGACGGCTGGGAATTGTTTGGCATATATTTGGGGAGGGGCAAATATTGGACCTAGGCCTTTGATTGTGGCTATTGACCTCTTGTTGGTTTCTAACTATTTACTAAATAGTAAAAGAAAAAGAGTGGCTTTTATGCCCTGTTTATGCAAATGCTTCCCTAAAAGATATATATATATATAAAGATTGTCCTAGCTATTGTCTTCATACCTCAGGGCCCAGATGATGTGTCTTTATGGGTCCTTGTGAGTCCAGCTCCAGCTAGGTCACATTCTTTATGCTCGAGGACAGGGAATAATGGCTGCAATATTATCTCCTAAATCATTCTTTTCTTTTGATCAGAAATTGGAGATAACACATTGATAATTAATACCTGGACTTAGTCAAGCCCTTAGATGGCGACCATGGCAGGCTCTTTAAACTCCTGGTGCTGTTTTCCACTGAATACCATCTGGTTCTTCGCCAGGATCTTAAGTAAGAGCAACATTCCCATCAATTGCATTGCCGAAGTGAGCAGACTCAATGTACATCAACATTTTAATCTGAGGCTTTTTTAAGTGTGTAGGACAATAGAAGATAAATTTTATTATGCCTAATACTATCAGGATGCAGACTAAGAATATTATTTCTTGCAATGGTGATTTAGCGCATGTCTTTATTCTTGATGGTAACTAACCAAATAACCTGGTGTTTGTAAGGGTGTTACGGTGTGTACCCAAGTAGCTTGTTGTCTAATCCTGTGTATATCCTGTTTTATTTCTCTTGTGTTATTTTTCTGAATATAACAAGAGGTATTTGCTACAGTACTGCATTACCCTTTCTTGGGCTGAAAAAACCTAAGGCTATTTTGTTCTCTTGTATTAACTTGGGTAATGAGGCCCGAGATTGCTGTTGTGTTTTTAGCTCATTAACAACTTTGTCTGTTATTTGTCCCATAATGATTGATAAATTTCTTAAAGTTTTTTTTTTTTTTTTAATTTAACTGTACCATAATAAGAACTAAAGCTACTTACCCTGAGTATTGGACCAATGGGTTTCTTTTTGACTCTCATTTTAGAATGTGTAACATTTTAACGTTACCTTTTCAATATTTACTAGCATCATTACTATGAATATCTAAAGGTAATTTTAAGATTCTCAAAGAGCTTTGCCCATGCATTCACCAGGAATCTAAACAAGAGATTGCTCATGGAAACTCACTGTCAGTTGGAAAGGGATCATTTAAACTGGTATAGTTGGATTCACTACACAAAAACATATATCCATAAGGAACACACAAAGTTTGTCTAGAGGAAACAGAAGGTATGGAAAAATTCACATGTGACAACCAGATTTTCATGAGAGACCACATGATTAAAAAGATAATATAGGATGGATCTCTCCTGTTGGAGGTCTTCAGTTAATCTGTTTAAAACATACTAAGTGTTCTCAAGGGCAAGCTGCCCTTCCTTGGTTTACCTATTAACAGTCATGGGTCACTTTCTCAGAAGGAGAAGTGTCACAAAACTTTTTTTGAGAGAACTAGTAAGAATTTTAATGCTATTCTGTTTTGTAAAATCATAACTCAAATGAATTTCAGATACTTCTCTGGTTATATTACAACTTTGCTAAGTTTACCAATAAGAACTTCTAATTTGAGAGTTATAATATCTAAACCCATTAGTTAAATAATTTAGGAGAAAGGAAAATGGTTTCTTATATCCAGAAAACAGAACCTTAAAACATCAGCAATATTCCCACATAAAACCCATAGTTTTCCTTTACTGAGGTTGTAGTTAATTTCTGTTCCACATGATTCTGGATCCACCGCAGTCTGTAAACTCATCAGCTTCTACATTAGAGTTTTGGAAATCTTGATTCAGTCTAGTCACAGTTCTTTTCATAAGTCTAATATAGTCCATCTTTTTGTTGAGATATTTTGGTCAAACGTTTTCAGCAAATCAGCAAAGTAAAAACTTATCTGCAGACAACAAATCTTAATATGGCCATGATTAATTTATGAACATAATACTCTTAATTATAAAAATTCGAGCCAAATCAAGTCAGTTTAAAAAAACTTTAGACAAAAATATTTTTAAGTATAATGATTAAGCTTATTTTTAAAGAGCTTCAGATATAATACACTATATAATAATTTTGAGACATAATACCATATAGTCAGGATATGCAAGGTGATCAAGTCTCTAAATACCTGGATAATAATAAAAAGACTTCGTAGATAAACGATGTCAATGCACCAGTTAAAACGTTGGTTTTGATGCTAGATTCAAAAAATAAAGTTGCCCAAGTTAGCAATAAAGAAATAATGATAAAATTATGGCATAATATTTTGTATTTGCTGTCTAATATTAGGCAAAAACATAAGAGGAAATACTAACATATAAATTTTGACCCAAAGAGAATCAAGCATTTCTTTTGATTTTGACTATACATTCTGTGTAGTTTATAACATATTAAATAAACCTTTCCTTTATATAAAAAAATTTTTTTTCTCTCAAGCCATGCAACTTGGTTTTCGACTCAGGAATTTTATTTTAATGAGAGGCTGAACCTTCATCTTTGATGCAGATTACACAAAGAATAAATTAGCCCTTTAACTCAGAAATCAAAGAAAATTTTTGTTATTTTAACAGTGAAAAACCCAATTCTTTGTTTTATATAGTATTTAACATTAAAGCTCCTAAAAATCTCATAAATTAAACTATTAAACTTTTGTCAGACAGATAAAAACTTTTGACCATATAAAATAAATTTCTTTTTAATAAACCTCTTAAGCATTGTCTCTGTTCTATAGCTCTTATAGTACATTCTTTTAAAATGGCAAAATGAACACACTCATTAGCAGACCCAAATATATATATCTTTTTTTTGTGCTATAAAAAGCAAAAGTATATAAACTTAACACGAATATGTATTTATTCAATTTAATATCTGTAAGTTACCTAAAAGATCTTGGAAATTATTTTCAGCTTGTATACCATGAAACAATTATTGAAATGAAGTTTGTTCAAACATTCCAAGTTTTTATTTAAATTTTACTATTTTTCTCGATCTAATTTTACCCCTTAAAGATTTCATCAACCAGCCTTGGAAATCACAAAGTTTCTGTTCAACTGACCAATTTATTTAGATAGATGTAACCTTAAGTCTCTCGCCCTTTCTCTCTTGACTCAGGGAAGACAAGATTGGTTCATCCAAATTCATTTACATATGTTGAAGTTGGCCTAGGCATTCTGAAGGGCTGTCTACCCAATAAATACCAAAGCTCTTCAGAAATTTTGTAAAAGAATCCATCAATTCTTGGCTAGTGAGACTGGGGGCTGGGGAGGCTGGATCTCGTCCCGCCCTCACTCTCTTGACTCAATTCACAGAAAAAAACAAAACAAAACAGGTTTTTAGATAAAATTTATCAATTTGCCAGAGCTTCAGATGGAGGAATGTTAGAACTTTTGACAAAACCTGAGCATCAAGCAAACGTTCTCCAGAAAGGAAAAGACAGGACAACATAAATGGAAGTTCATTTTCCCAAAGTGGCCACTGAAATTCTAAATTGCTTCTCGTATATTCAGTTTATAGTGTTTTTAAATATGAACTCTAAACCATTGTCTCGGTGGAGGCGGGGGGGCGTGGAATCCAGGCGTATTTATTAAAAATGTTAAGCTCTGAGGTTCAAGCTTTTGGTTTTCTTTTCTTTTTTGAACTTAATTCATTTTGTTGACTAGAAGCCTAGTCTCTTATTTTAGACCTTAAATATACTAGTTTCTTTAATTGGAAAGTATTTTAAAGTAGCTACTAATGATTTTAACATTGTGATTTTTTATTGAGAAACTATCATCGAACAGGTATGGAGCTACCACTTCTCCCTGCGAATTTGGCAAAACAGAGCACTGTTTCCCAGGCTTTCTCTAGTTTCTAGCCTGTCTCATGACCACTTTATCCTGTCACAGAGTCTTTAACGCTCGTGATGAATGCTGGTGACCGCCATAATGGCTTTTACTAGTTGACCCATGCCCAGATTTTGTGGCTTATAGTGACCCAGAGCTCTTTTGAAATAGAATTGTCTCTTTAATGTTTCAAGCTCCTGAATCCAGATGCTAAGCTTCAGCTCTCCAAAATAGTAGCCATCACTCTTAAACAAAAATCTAAGAAAGATTCTCCTTAATGAAACAACTGGTTTTCAAAACAAATATGCCAAACAAAACTTAAGAAAACATGAGAAAGAGAATAAAAAGAATAAGCGAAGGCTCGTTTTCCAAGGGCACTCACCCCGTCAGTGTCAAGGGACATGGAGTGCCAACGTGTGGGTCCCGAAGATAGGACTTTTTTTTTTTTTTTTTTTGCTGGCTTCTGCTCCACAGTCCGGTCTCCCCAGCTGGATTCATGGCTTTAGAATCCCTGCAGTGCCTACACTATTAACTCTTGTAGGATGAAAACGCCACAAAGTTCAGTGAAGGAAAAAGAAAGGTTTTATTCGGCATGTATTTAAAGAGGCAGAAGTAGGAAAGCGACAAGCTGAGTGTCCGCTCCCAGTTCTTAAGGATGCGTCTTAGCGGGCTACATTCTGGGATCCCTTGAGCGTTCCCCATTCTCTGGATACACACACACACACTCACACAACCTAACTTGGTGCACCAACCTAACAGGTACCTGAGCCTCTTATGCCCTCAGCGGTCAATTCCTCCCGCTTCTTGGGACTCTTCTATGGCCTGACCTAGGAATTACCCTGTTATTTACCAAATAACCTCAGATTCCTAATGCCCTGAACAGTCAGTTTCTCCCATTTCTTGGGACTCTTCTAAAGCCTTAATGTACTTACCAAACAACCCAAGCGCATTTTGTGTATCCCGCAGAGCCGTTTTTTGGGTCCGCATGGATTGGCTTCCAGAGCTGCTCCAAGGTCTCTAGGAAAAATCTGGTGACGCCAGATATCGGGGCCGGTCTGTTGTCCCATCGACCGCAGTTAAGTGAGCAGATGACTCCTGGTTGGCTTGCCAGAAATGTTACTGGGCAGAAACTCCAGGTCTTGCTCAGCATGACTCATTGGCCAATAAATCAGAGTCCGAAGTGGGAGAACAGAAAAGCAACCTTCATTTCTTTGTACAAAGAAAAGTAGTCAAAGCTGCTGCTACCAAGACGGCTCTCTAAGGGCAAGGAGACAAGTTACTATTAAAGAGGTTTACAAGCAGGGAGTTCATACAAGTGACATCAGCAGCATTCTTAATCATAGTACCCAGACGCTGTGGGTTTTACATATAACCTCCAAGCAAAAGCAGGATTCAGATGCAAAGCTGGGGTAGGGGGAGAAAGCCCAGCAAAGGAAACAGTGTTTTTAATGCAACACTGTGGGGGAGGAACCAAAGTAAAGAAAACATGATTTTTAATGCAACACTGGGCGGGGGTCTGCCTTACCAGGAACCTTGGCTGCTGAAACAGTATGTGGTATATTCCCCTGCCAATAGTTCGAAAGCCTTTGTTTAGATAATCATATATCTTCTACTCTTCATCCCGTAATTGGCTAATTAACTACTGTCTCAGGGACTAATCCATCACACTGCCTATCTAGGGCTGCTTTTGCGCTACGAAAGTAGAGTTGAGTCCTGGTGTAGGAGACCGTACCGTCCGCAAAGTTTCACATACGTGCACACTTTCTACTTTGCTGACCTACTCTATTTTGTTAATTATTCATATCTCTGGCAAAGTGACCCGTATTCCAGTTTACGAGTAAGTCCTTCTGAGTCCTGGTGGCACAGTTGTTAAGCACTCAGCTGCTAACCTAAAGGTCGGTGGTTCGAACCCACCAGCAGCGCTAGGGGAAGAAAGATGCAGCAATCTACTTCCATAAAGACTTACAGCCTTTGAAACCCTATGGGGCAGTTCTGCTCTTTCCAGTAGGGTCGCTATGAATGAGGATCAACTCAACGGCAGTGGGTTTTGTGTGTCAACTTCCCTTTGGTGGTATTAGGAATGGCATGGTATGTGAATAATTCTACTCTAGTATACAATGTTGATTTTATCTGGGTCATTTCTCACATTCATTCCTTACATTCTCTAAATGTGCCACTTCTATTTCTCTATTGACCCATCTCACACACACACACAAAAATCAGTTGTGGTCAAGTCGATTCGGACGCACTGCCACCCTATGGAACAGAGCAAAACTGCCCCATAGGGTTTCCAAGGCTGTAATCTTTACAGAAACAGGCTGCCACATCTTTCTCCAGTGGAGTGGCTCATTGGTTTGAACCATCTACCTTTCAGTTAGCAGCCCAGCGCTTAACCACTGTACCACCGGGGTTCCTTCCCCGTTTTACTAAGACTGTGTATATTTTATTGGTCTTATCAAAGAAGAAACTTTTGGTGTTTTGGGGCTCTTCATTTTTGTTTTGGAATTTCTGGACTCTTCTATTCCTTTAATTTTTTTAAATTTATCTTCTTTTTAAAAAATTATACAATTTATCTAGTATAAAGGCAATATAGGTGTAACTAACCACTGCACAGGGCAAGAAATAGAACATTGCCAGCAACCAAGTGGCTATAGCAACCATTTCCAGGTTTTCTTTATAGTTTTACCACGTAGTTAATTATTCCTAATGATTATAATTATTTTGCCTATTTTCAAGTGAACATAAATGGAATTGTATATAATCTATTATTTTAATCAGGATTGGTTTGCTCAATACAATATTTATGTGAGTCGTTCGTGTTATTACACACAGATGTATTTACTTTGCTCTGCAACAAGACTTGGCAAACTTACTCTGTGAATGGCTACCTAATAAACATTTTAGGAT
Organism: Trichechus manatus latirostris; assembly: GCF_000243295.1. Lineage (NCBI taxonomy): Eukaryota > Metazoa > Chordata > Mammalia > Sirenia > Trichechidae > Trichechus > Trichechus manatus. The sequence goes on from NW_004444023.1 coordinate 7,546,767, forward strand.
TTGCAGGCCACATGAAGTCTCTCACATAGACTTCCTTGCTTTTGTTTTGATTTCTTTTTTTGTCAGTCCTTTAAATAATGTACAAGGCATTCTTAGCTTGTAGACTGAACAAAAATTTAGTTGCTCTATAGCATTCCATGACTCTGTGTATTCCTTCCATCTTCATTTGATGCTTCCTGCTTCGTTTAATATTTTCCCCATAGAATCCTTTGCTATTGCAACTTGAGGCTTGAATTTTTAATTCAGTTCTTTTAGCTTGAGAAATGCCGAGCATGTTCTTCCCTTTTGGTTTTCCATCTCCAGCTCTTTGCACATGTCATTACAATACTTTACTTTGTCTTCTCGATCCTCCCTTTGAAATCTTCTGTTCAGTTATTTTACTTCATCATTTCTTCCTTTTGCTTTAGCTACTCGACATTCAAGAGCAAGTTTCAGAGTCTGTTCTGACTTCCATTTTGGTCTTTTCTTTCTTTCCTGTCTTTTTAATGACCTCTTGCTTTCTTCATGTATGATGGCCTTGACGTCATTCCACAGCTTGTCTGGTCTTTGGTCATTAGTGTTCAATGTGTCAAATCTATTCTTGAGATGGTCTCTAAATTCAGGTGGGATATAATCAAGGTCGTACTTTGGCTGTCGTGGACTTGTTCTAATTTTCTTCAGTTTCAACTTGAACTTGCATATGAGCAGTTGATGGTCTGTTCTGCAGTCAGCCCCTGGCCTTGTTCTGACTGATGATATTGAGCTTTTCCATCATCTCCACAGATGTAGCCGATTTGATTATTGTGTATTCCACCTGGGGAAGTCTATGTGTATAGTCGCCGTTTATGTTGTTGAAAAAAGGTATCTGCAATGCAGAAGTCGTTGGTCTTGCAAAATTCTATCATGTGATCCCCCACATCCTTTCTATTACCAAGGCCATATTTTCCAACTATCGATCCTTCTTCGTTTCCAACTTTCGCATTCCAATCACCAGTACTTACCAATGCATCCTGATTGCATTTCCCAATTTTAGACTGCAGAAGCTGGTAAAAATATTTAATTTCTTCATCTTCAGCCTTAGTGGCTGGTGCATAAATTTGAAAAATAGTCATATTAATTGATCATCTTGTAAGTGTATGGATATTAGCCTATCACTGACAGCGTTGTACTTCAGGATAGACCTTGAAAGGTTCTTTTTGATGATGAATGTCATTATACCAAAAAGAGTTGGTCGACGTTCAACCATTTCAAGAGGTAGCATATGATCAGGAACCGATGGTACTGAAGGAAAAAGTCCAAGCTGCACTGAAGGCATTGGTGAAAAACAAGGCTCCAGGAAATTGACAGAATATCAGTTGAGATGTTTCAACAAACAGATGCAGCGCTGCAAGTGGTCACTTGTCTATGCCAAGAAATTTGAAAGACAACCACCTGGCCAAATGACTGGAAGAGATCCATATTTATGTCTATTCCCAAGAAAGATTATCCAGCCAAATGCAGAAATTATCAAACAATATCGTTAATATCACACACAGGTAAAATTTTGCTGAAGATCATTCAAAAGTGGCTGCAGCAGTATATTGACAGGGAACTGGCAGAAATTCAGGCCAAATTCAGAAGAGGACGTGGAACCAGGGATATCATTGCTGATGTCAGATGGATCCTGGCTGAAAGCAGAGAATACCAGAAAGATGTTTACCTGTGTTTTATTGACTATGCAGAGGCATTCGACTGTCTGAACCATAACAAATTATGGATAACATTAAGAAGACTGGGAATTCCAGGACACTTAGTTGTGCTCATGAGGAACCTGTACATGCATCAAAAGGCAGTTGTCTGGACAGAACAAGGGGATACTGTGTGGTTTAAAATAAGGAAAGGTATGCATCAGGGTTGTATCCTTTCACCATACCTATTCAATCTGTATACTGAGCAGATAATCTGAGAAGCTGGACTATATGAAGAAGAATGTGGCATCAGGATTGGAGGAAGACTCATTAACAACCTGCGTTATGCAGATGACATAACCTTGCTTGCTGAAAGTGAAGAGGACTGGAAGCACTTACTTCAACATGAAGAAAACAAAAATCCTCACAACTGGACCAATAAGCAACATCATGATAAACAAAGATTGAAGTTGTCAAGGATTTCATTTTACTTGGATCCACAGTCAACACCCATGGAAGCAGCAATCAAGAAACCAAAAGACACATTGCATTGGGCAAATCTGTTGCAAAAAACCTCTTTAGAGTGTTGAAAACCAAAGATGTCACCTTGAAGACTAAGGTGCGCCTGACCCAAGCCATGGTGTTTTCAATCACATCATATGCATGCGAAAGCTGGACTATGAATAAGGAAGACTGAAGAAGAATTGACGCCTTTGAACTGTGGTGCTGGCGAAGAATATTGAATATATCATGGACTGCCAAAGAACCAACAAATCTGTCTTGGAAGAAGTACAACCAGAATGCTCCTTAGAAGCAAGGATGGTAAGAGTACGTCTTACATGCTTTGGACCTGTTATCAGGAGGGATCAGTCCTTGGAGGAGGACATCATGCTTGGTAAAGTAGAGGGTCATCGGAAAAGATGAAGACCTTCAATGAGATGGATTGACACCATGGCTGCAACATTGGGCTCAAGCATAACAACAATTGTGAGCATGGCGCAGGACCAGGCAGTGTTTCATTCTGTGGTACATAGGGTCGCTATGAGTCGGAACCAACTTGACAGCACCTAACAACAACAACTTAGCATTCCATTGTTTGAATGTATAGCACTGTTTTTTTCTTCTCTAATATTAATGTTCATTTTGGGTTCTTTGAAGTTTGGGTTACTAAAAATGCTCCTTTGAAAATATTGGTATATGTCTTGTCATTCAAATGTGCACTCATTATGGGGGCATATATACCTAGATGTATGTCTCAAGACTTAAATTGTTATTTCGAAATGTATATATAATTTCAGTCTAATAGATGATGCCTAAGTGTTTTCTAAAGTGGTTGTATCTTTTATAGTTCCTCCAGAAGATTATTCTTCACTTTACAGTTAGTGCTTTATTTGTCATGTTTAAAATATGTTTCAATACCCTAATGTAAACTCATCTTCTTAAAGCTTTATTGATTTGCCGTTCTCATTGAGAGTCATACTCATTCCTGAATTGATAGTTTATATGTTGTGAGGTAGGGATCAAGCTTTCTTTTTTTTTTTCTTTCTTTCACACATAAATCTGATTGTCCAAGCACCATTTTTTAAAAAGACATGTTCTACCCATATCTCTGCAAATTCTGAATCTTAGGTTTCATTGCCCATGTGTGTAAACTGTTCTGGGGGTACAAAATAAAGGGACAGTCAACAGTTGTTTTTGTGTGTGTGTGTATGCATTAAGTGAAAGTTTACAGTTCAAGTTAGTTTCTCATACAAAAATTTCTACACACATTATTATGTGACCCTAGCTGCTCTCCCTATAATGTGACAAAACACTCCTCCTTTCCACCCCAGATTTCTCGTGTCCATTCAACCAGCTCCTGACCCTTTCTGCCTTCTCATCTCGCCTCCAGATGGGAGCTGCCCATTTAGTCTCATGTATGTACTTGAGCTAAGAAGCACCCTCTTTACAAGTATCATTTTATGTCTTATAGTCCAGTCTAATCTTTGTCTGAAGAGTTGGCTTCAGGAATGGTTTCAGTTCTGGGCTAACAGAGAATACAGGGTCCATGTCTTCCAGGTCCCTCTAGTCTCAGTCAGACCATTAAGTCTGGTCTTTTTACTAGAATTTGAGTTTTGCACCTTACTGTTCTCCTGCTGCATCAAGGACTCTCTGTTGTGTTGCCTGTCAGGGTGGTCATTGGTGGTAGTCAGGCACCATCTAGTTCTGGTCTCAGGCTGATGGAGTCTCTGGTTTATGTGGCTCTTTCTGTCTCTTGGGCTAATGTTTTCCTTGTGTCTTTGGTGTTCTTCATTCTCCTTTGCTCCAGATCGTTGGGACCAATTGATGCATCTTAGATGGCTGCTCACTAGCTGTTAAGACCCCAGATGCCACTCACCAAAATGGGATGCAAAAACATTTTCTTAATAAACTTTGTTATGCTAATTGACCTAAATGTCCCCTGAAACCTGGTTCCCAGACCCCCACCCCGTTACCCTGTCCCTCGAAGTGTTTGGTTGTATTCAGGAAACTTCTTAGCTTTTGGCTTAGTCCAGTTGTGCTGACTTCCCCTGTATTGTGTGTGATAGTCAACAGTTTTGGGGGCCTTGTGTTAAGGTGAGTGCCAGGAGCAGTGACAGCATCTGGGCTTAGAGGTAATGTACCACTGATACTGATTTTTCCCTTCAGCCTACAGGTCCTGACTCCCCAGCAACAAGAGAATCAATTGAAGGAAGGAGGAAGAGGTTGCAGGATTTGGGTATTGTCATTTCTAGGAAACACCCTTCCCAGGAGACTGAGATTTCTGAACAGAAATTAGAGCTGATCCAGAAAATACAAAGACACAGAATCCCAGTTGCTGGCAATGTCCCGAGAACAAAAGAAAATGGTCAAGGCCCAGGTGACTTTGGTTTGTTTTATACTTTCCTTTGTTCTTTAATGGATTTGTAAAGTCCTATAAAATATCAGTGCAGTTCAGCTGAAAAGTATAAATTTGGAAAAGTAGAATTTGGAGAGAAATAAACTTAGATTGTGATGTCAACATCAGGCAAAGTAGGATCACGAATATCTTGTTCATGGAATTAACACTAAAGTATTTACACTGAACATAATATGTGCCTGGAGAATTCTTTGGGTTATATTAGCTGTCAACTTGTGTCTAATATTGTCCTGGCCAACAGAAGAGAATTATAATTTAAATGCTATGCCCAGTTTTTGAGGAGAAAAAAGATCACTTCCCTTTGGGATTTCAATATTTCATGGGACTCTTATCTGAGGAAATTTCTTTATTATTTCTTTCTGGAGATGGTGTGGTAGATAGTGTCCTGAACAGCAGCATTCTCATAGATGTAAAAACAGGTTTCTTATGGCTGTTTCTTCCATGGTTCCTTAGCTGAGGGGCGAATGGGGAAGAACCTGATTTCAAGCTCACTTGCTTGGTTGTGGGCAGGATTCAGTTCCGTGAGAACCTGGGTTACTCACTTTGTGTTGGCTAGAGGGAGCCCTCTGTTACTTGCCATGTGGACCTCCCCACCATAGCAACTTGCTTCCTGAATACCAGTGTAAATTGGTAGTAGTAATGGTGTCAGAACCTGTCTAACTTCAGAGAGGTTAATGCCTAAGGCTGATCCCTGTGAGGTGGGGGTCAGAAATACCTCCACTCTTTAACCTTTTTAACAATTCTGACATCAGCTGTTCCTCCCACAGCATTCTCTCCTGCTCTTCTAGGTTCGATAAATTTTGATTGGCCACACAGTACTCGCAGACCATACTTACAGATGAGGATTGTAAAAAATGGCATAGGGGTGTCTGACCTCTTCATTTAACTTCACAAGGGAGTAGGGGAATCACCATCAGCATCAACCCAAGGCTGATTCCTATGAGGTGGAGGTCAAACATACCTCCACCCTTTAAACTTTTTACCAGTTTTGACACCAGACGTCCCTCCCACAGCGCTCACTACTGCTCTTCTGAGTTTGATATAATCCTTGTCCCACTCTGTATTTATTTTCTTCATACATTGAGGTCTGTTTCATAACACTGGGTAGGGCGGAAACTAGTGAATCCCAGAGCTGGCAGGTCAGACGGCAGGCCTCTGACTCAAGTCCCAAGAAACTAAGGTCAATCAGTCATGAATCAGATGCAGGATCCAGATGCAGAGAGAGAGAGAGCCCCATCAGTACACACATATATACCTTAGATGCGGGCCACACCCCAGGGAAATGTGTAACTTGAGTAAGGATGGGACTTGAGTTATGCTTTCCTGGAAGACTTCAACCCAAGACACACCCCACACCAATCCTGGCTCATCAACATATAGAGGTCAGGATCCACCACATATAAAATGGCAGATAACCACACATTACTGGGAATCATGGCCTAACCAAGCTGACAACCTAAACCCTCACAGGTTCCATATACCTTATTTGCATAGTCCCACCCAATCATTGTGTCCGTCACAAACACCATGGCTAAAGGGCCACATTAAGTAATTCATTGCACTGCAGCATATGTTAGACATTCTCACTCTATCCATGTTTCCTAACCTCCTTTATATTGTGGCATTCTCTGCTAGATTTTGGTAATTTCAATTTTACATTACAGTTGACTGATACCACTTTAATGTATGGCATTTCCATTAACTTGTGTGTTAATATATATATACATACACATGTGTAATATGTACGTATGTCTGTGTGTTTGTAAGTGTGTATGTGTACGTATGTATAGGCATGCCTTATTTTATTGTGCTTTGCTTTATTATGTGTAAAAATGGTGTGGCAGTGGCATCTGACCTCCTCTAACTTCAAAAGGGGGAAGGAGAATCAAGATCAACAGTCTAAGGCTGATTGCTGTGATGCAGATTTCAGACTTGCCTTCTCTCTCTGCCATCCTTACTAATTATAACACTAACCATCCCTCCCACAGCACTCTCTACTTCTTTGCTGAGTTTGATAATTCATTGCAGTGGACACATAGAACTCACAGACAATACTTACGATTATGGGGTTTATTAGGGAAGTAACACTTAAAGAGTTCAGGTTCAGGAACACTTAGGATACATTTCTTCCATGAGGACAGCTTCTTCCCAGCCACACCACAGGCATGACTCTTTCTGGCTCTTTGGCTTCTCCCCTGCTCAGTCAACTGTTACAAAGCTCTTTTAGCCTTCGGCCCCTCCCCTGTTCCGGCAAGTGTTACAAAGCTCTTTTAGCTCTGCCAGTAAGTGCCCAGAGGCTCCCCACTACGCCAGTAAGCCCCTGCCCAGAGGCACTCAGCATTCTCACACCATAAGCCAGGAAGCCCTCTGTGCCGTTTCCTGCCAGCCTCGCCTGCTGGTCTCTCCTACCACCGTTTCTGCCGCTGCTTCTCACCATCAGTGTTACAGCTCTCTATCTCGGTCTCCTGGTTCTAGGAGCTTCTCAGCGTAGGGATCCTGAGTCCAAAAGACGTTCCGGTCCTAACTCTTCTTCCTTTGTGGCAGTGAGATTCTCCTTCTGCTCAGGAATTGGCTGTCTTCTAAGGCTAGCAGGATGTCAAAACTGACTAATCCCCTTGGTGGGTCACAATAACCTTATTTGCAAAGACCCACTCAATCACATGGGTGGGAGTTACAAGACCATGTGAGAAAGGCCACACAAATGTGATCCATCACACCACAGGCCACCCCCTGGCTTTTCTAGCCATGGACCCTTTTATACTTGAAGGATTAACTTCCCCCTCCCAATCATTTTACCAGTCCAAAACAGTCGTTAACAATTAGTCCTTCAATAGGGCAAAAGAGTCCACAGGGTGAGGTTACTTAGTTACCAGCCATTCAAGTCTACTGAAGGTGTTCATCTAAATCTGGTCATGGTCTCTAAAAGCCATCTCAGCTTTACCCTTTCTGGTGTCTGACAGATTTAACTGACTGATTATTCTCTTGCTCGGAGCTCACAAGGTATCAGCATAGCAGAACCTTTAAGGAACTTTAGTTTGTCCACTGTATTGCAGTCTAGCAGTGGCCTCCCCCTTAGTCCACACTTTCACATTTACAGCTTCAACAATTACACTTTGTACAATCGCAGTTAACCCTGTTAACAGTGAACACTCACACATGAATCATATAATCCTATCAGCATATTCCCCCATTCTGTCTTCCCCAGTCCCATCAGGAAAAGAGGAATCTATTCAGTGGGGATCCTGTCTTGTCCCCCTCATTTTGAGTATACTCACGCCCACGAAATCATGTATGCCAGCCACTTCATGCCTTTATCTCTCCCTATTTTAAACAGCCAAATCCTTAATTGGTCTTCCGTATCAAACCAATACTCTGAGGAGAAAAACATGTTTCTTGGTCTTAAAAAATCTTCTATTCCAATTGAAACTTTGAGCATCTGCATCCATAAGCAAAGTCCAGTCCAGAGCAAGCCATCAAATTGCAGCAATGTACACCAGCTCACAGTCAAATAAATTTCTCTTCATTCAGTCAGGTTCTGGTCAGCTCATCCCTAGCCATCCAGGCTAGGTCACACTGGGTAGCAGCCTTAGGCTTGAAAGTTCACACACACCTACCGGCACTTCATTCCAGCGAGGCCCTTCTGTTACTCATCCATACCCCCCTCTGACTAGGTCAAAATGTTCTATCCATAAACTCAGGAGTTCACACAGCTCCTTTTTCTTCTGACCAGCCAACTCTTCTGCTCTCTCTCTCTGTCTCTCATATCTAGCCCCCGTGTGCTAGGTCAACAGGCGCCAATGGAACATATCCAAACTCAGCCTGTCTCTTCATTGCTCCACTTCCCCCACTTCCACTAATTTAGTGAACACAGGTGGTCACCATAAGTGAGCATACCAACCTGGCTACTTGCCAGCTCCCTTTAACTTCCAGTCCTGGAAGGAGGTTGCTTCTGATGAGCACTGATTTTCCTGCCTCAGTGCACCCAAAGGCTAATCACTTGCCTACTGGAAATTTTAAAAGCTAAACAGTCTTTTTTTTTTTTCTTTCCTGCAGATCCTTCCTTCAAATGCAAATCTTCTGTTATCTCAGCAGTTCTGAGTGGTTCTACATGGCTTTTCAAATATAAACTGTGGGTGGGGCTCAGGTTTTCAACCTAAGTCCCCACTCACTACACAGGGCTACTGGCTTGAAACAAAAAGCCTCTGTTTCATCAGGCAAATCATAGTTTCCCTTTTAGCTTATTATCTAATCAAGTATTGCCTAAAGGTGGAGTCACATGCTGTCTGTAATCTGTAATACCCAATATTCATTTCTATCATACATTTACATCTGCTTTACAATACTAGGTAGGAGAAACATTCAATATCCAGAGTACATTCAAATAAACACATAACCCATTTTAAAACATTCCAGTTGCTTCTTCTTTTCTCCACCCCTTGACAGTCTTCCCGTTCATATGCATTGGCCTTGGGCCTCTGGCTGAGTGGAACCAGTAGACCCGGGACCCCTGTCAGTCATATTGCTTATCTTGACTTTTACTCCAAGCCATACCCAACCGTTGCCATCTTGTCAATTCTGACTCATAGGGACCCTAGAGGACAGAGTAGAACTGCCCCATAGGGTTTCCAAGGAGCGACTGGTAGATTTGAACTGCCAACCTTTTTGTTAGCAGCCAAACACTTAACCACTGTGCCACCAGGGCTCCCAAGCCATACCAGAAGTGGTTTTTCTCCCCTCAGCTGCAGCATAACTTTCCTTTCAGACATTACAGGTAATAACAACCAAAGAAACCATCTAAAAATAAAAAAATTAACTTCCTAAGCCCCTTCATTCTTTCTCTTACAAAATCCCATACTTCTGTGAGTTTGGAGCCATTCAAACAAATTCTGCATCTGCCACCAACTGTAAAAATGGCATGGGGGCAGCATCTGACCTCTTCTAACTTCACAAGGGTGAAGGAAGACCAAGATCAACAGCCCAAGGCTATTCCTATGAGGCGGAGGTCATACATACCTTCTCTCTCGGCCATTTTTATCAATTCTTACACCAACCATCCCTTCTACAGCACTCTCTACTTCTCTGCTTGGTTTGATAATTCATTGCCATGGCCACACAGAACTCAGAGACAATACACATGATTATGGGGTTTATAAGGGAAGTAACAGGGTACAATACATGTTCGAGCTCCTTCAGGATACATTTCTTCCATCAGGACAGCCTCTTTGCACCCGTGCTGCAGGCACACCTCTCTCTGTTACCTGGATGCTGCAAACTTCATTGTTGTCTTATTTTAGGAAATTGCCACAACCAGCCTAACCTTTATTAACCACCACCCTAATCAGTCAGCAGCAATCAATGGTGAGGCAGGACCCTCCACCAACAAACGATTATGACTCGCTGAAGGCTCAGATGATTGTTAGCATTTTTTAGCAATAAAGTTTTTTTTTAATTAAGGCATTTACATTGATTTTTTGGACATAATGCTATTGCACACTTAATAGATTACAGTATAGTGTAAGCATAACTCATATGCACTGGTAAACCAAAAAATTCTTGCAACTTGCTTTATCACTATATTTGCTCTATTCTGGTAGTCTGGAATTAAACCTGCAATATCTCTGAGGTATTCCTGTGTCTATATATATGTGTGTGTGTGTATGTGTGTGTATATATATATATATATATACACACACATATACATACACATGTATACACAGATTTCTACCACTATCTGAAAGTAGAGCATGCCTACTAAAGCTTTCATAAGCCAGAATGGTATAAAGTGAAGAAGCAATTACCATTAATTTATAAGGGAAATTTTTTTGAGCATTATCAGAACAAAAAATGCCTTAGGACACATCTTTCTAACAGATGCACAAAGTAAGTGGAGATAAATCACAGATGCTCCTAGACACAGTTCAAAGCTATGGCGGCTGGATGCTGAGATGTTGAGTGTAGTTCCAAGGAAGGAGCTTGGCAATGCCCTTCTCACTGCTCGGGGTGTGTACTGCCTTCTTTAACAAGTCATTTGAAAACAAATGCTGAACGCTATTTCCACTTTTCATCTTGTTTCATAAAAGTGAAAATCCTCTTTGGATTTCTTTCGGGAAGTGAAAACAGGTACTAATGTAGGTCTTTCATAAAAGCCAAGTAGAATAAAGTGAACTTTCCAAAAGGAGGGAATACCTGTGTATATATATGTATATATATATATGGTGTGTGTGTGCGCGCGTGCGTATGTATATATTTAAACGTGAGATTTTTGTAGTTTAGGAAGACTATTTCTTTACTACGAATTATAGAAAATTCTAATTTTTTGAACGGATAGATTATTGAATGCACACATTCAGAATATTTTGTTAGGATTTTACTTTTTCTGTAAGATATTTAAAAAAAAAAAAAAAAAAACCCTACGTATATAGATGCAGCAGCCTATATAGAGGACATGAGCAGAACAACTTCCCTCATATTTCATTCAAACCATCAAATGGAAATTACTTCATTAAACAAGATCCTCTTAATACAGGAATCACTGACATTCAATGATGTGGGTATGGAGTTCACCTTGGAGGAGTGGCAGCTCCTGGACGCTGCTCAGAAGAAGCTGTACTGGGACGTGATGTTGGAGAACTATCGCAACTTGGTGTCCATTGGTGAGGACAAATCTGTCGTTGGCCCTGTCGTTGGCCTTTCCTTTTTCAGCTGCTGAACTCTTTGGACTGTGTGTGGTGCTCAATCCACTCTCTGGGTCTTGTTAAGTAGGTATATTCTCCCACTCCTGACAGAAGAACCATTAATTTGTACCATTCAAGATTGTTTTTTTTTTAATTGAATATTCTGTAGTCTTTACAAACCCAGGGCCTATTTGGTGAATCTAAGATTCTGTGATTTCCCATGAACAGGTTATCAAGTCAGCAAACCAGAAGCACTCTCCAGGTTGGAACAAAGAAAACAATCATGGACTATATCAGATGAAAACCATCGTGGAGTCTTTTCAGGTGAGCAAGTGAAAAGCAGTAAGGGGGGAAGGTTTTGGAAGTCTCGTTCAAGTGAGAGAAGGCAGCACATCTGTGAGGGGTGTCTAAGGATGCATAAAAGTGCCTCCACCTATCCCTCTCTCCATGTGATACCTGTTTTTTTTCCTATGAGTTTAGAGAAATATACTCCTCTGTCTCTTCTAAGATCAAAAGTGCCTTCACCTATCCCTCTCTCCACGTGATACCTCTTTTTTTCCTACGAGTTTAGAGAAATATGCTCCTCTCTCCTAAGATCAGATCCCCATGTATTTGATCTACATTTTGATAATTTTGGTTCCATAATTTTCTTCTTCCTGGAATTCTTAAGTCTTCCCCTTCTTCATATTCTTCCACTTCTTTTACTATGAAATTCCACCTTCCAGACCACTCTGCAAAGATTGAACTTTGGATTCATAACTATTCTCAGACTATGGCATCTTCCTCCCCTATTGAGTAATACAAATTTCCCATCCTAGCATTCAAACCCACCTTAGATGTTGTGCTCCCATGCTAAGCTTCTCTCTCATTGGGCTTCTGTTCGCCTCGTTGGCTTCTCTGTGCCCCTATACTGATGTTCTCCAAATTTCTATTTTCTCATTTGTTCTTCTAACCCTTATAATGTTTCCTTCATTCTAATGAGTTAATCTTCCATTTCTTAGAGGAGACTGTCAAATTGACATCTCCCTTGGAAGTGTCTTAATAGACTTTTTGTGTATATTTTACTCATCTTCATGAAACTTCCATATGAGTTCTCATTATCTGCAAGAAACAAAGATCATCTTTCCAGCAAGAAAACTCCTATCAACTTAGTTTATCCTTCAGTACTGTACATGTAAAATCCTAGCCATCCCGGTAGTTACTACCTTTAATGTTTCCTACCTACAGGGCTCCCTTCTTCAAAGGTCTCTGCTCTTCCTGACAATTTTTTAACTAGAAAAAACATTAACATCCTACATTTTGAGTTGTATCATAAACCAGATCATAACTCGTGTCTACTGAAATGATAACTCTGACTATAAAAATCAGCCAAAGCTGGTTCCTATGAGGCTGAGATCAAATATATCCCAAATTTCCCACTTACACATTTCTGACACGAGCCATTCTTCCTCAGCACTCTCTTTTTCTAATGGGTTTGCTAATCCATTGCAATGGTCACAGAGAAATCACAGAAACACCATATCTGCAATAATAGTTTTTAATATAACAAATATGTATATAAACAAAAAAATGCATGGGACAAGGTTTACAAGCATTTTTGCAGAGTACCTCAACATCTCAAGGGCATTTGCTTACTCTCCCTGAAACAGATGTTCACTCTCATCAACCAGGAAAACTTTCAATCAGGAACTATTCTGTGATGTCACTCAGTGGGCTACCCTATCAACTATCTTCTCAGCTGGCTCCCAGGTCCTCCTGGCCTCCTCCAGGATAGCTCTCGGATGGTCCCAGTTCTTGGGTGAGTCTAGCTACTCTAGGCTGGCCATAAGTCTAGGCTGGCTTCAGGACAGCTCTTGTTGCAGTACTCCCTAAATGGCACGTCCTCCACTGTGGGCAGCCCCCTGCTCATAGTGCCCCATCCCTCAGAGTGTTACATGTTCTGGCCAGGGTTTGTCCTTTACACTTGGCTGCCACCATCCAAGTTTGCTTGTCTCCGCAGCTTCTCATCTCACCATAGGAGCTTCCTCTATTGCTGTTGCAGCTCCAAGTGTCACAAAGACTATAGTTTGAAGGGCCATATTAAGTAATTCACTACATCGTACTCACAGTTATGTGGTTTACTGGTGACTTAACAATGTACAGCATGGGATCAAGATCAACTTAGAAGTAACAGGATACAATTCAGGAGACACAGTACATTTCTTCAACCAGGATAGCTTCCAACCAAGACAGCTCTCAGCTCCTTCTCATTGCCTGCTGGCAGGCGGCCCTTCTCTTGGCCCTGCCTACTGTTAGGCCTCTCTGGGACTCTGCCCTGCTCAGCAAGTGTTACAGCTCTTTTAGCTCTGCTGACAAATGCCCGAAGTCACCACACTCTGCCAGTAAGCCTCCTGCCCTTAGGCACTCAACTCTCTGTCACAAATCTACTGCAGATGCCTCATGCTGTCTCTCACTGTCTTCAGTGGTACAGCTTCTTGACCTATATTACAGCTCTTTTAGGAGATACCTTTACTCTCTGTCTCTCTCTCTCTCTCTCTCTCTATGTTCCTCTCTCTGAAACCAAATGTTGACTCACTGCTTTTATAACTAGGTCATTCCATTCTATTGGGTGGTTTTACATACCCTATTTGCATAGTAAACTAACAAATACTCTGTAAGATTATAGTGCAGCCAGTCATTTTTGGCAGAATTAAAAACCCAGGGCCAGAAAGGCCGTGTATAAGAGCAAACTACACGAAGAAGCCTATTATTCCACACTATGTTAATTGAATTCCTTTGTATATTTACTAATTATGTGAACTGCACTAAAAAGGGGGCAAGTAGGGCAAATCCTGCCTTCATTGGTAACTGTGTGGTATGGATCATCATGAAACCAATTCCCACCTTACCATATCTCCATTATCATTGTTGCAAGCCACCCATGTGGCACTTTCACCTACCTGGCCCCCCTGAACCAAATCCTCTCCCACCAGCTGCCCAAGTCCAGGTCATCTACTCCATGGATGCCCAGGACCAGGTCCTCTCTTTCCCTGGCTGGCTGGGAACAGGTCTTCTGTGCCCTGGCCATCCTGAGCCAGGTCAAAATACACAAATTAGAAGGACACAGTCCTTCTGATCAACTGCCTGCACAGCTCTTCTCTGAGTTATCCACCCTGAGCTCTGTCAGAGGGTACAAGTTAGAATGACTCTGTCCTCTGACTGCCTAAAGAACAGACACCAGCCCTGCAGGCTTACTGTCCCATTTGGGTTAGTTAATTCTTTAGAAATTCTCACAGAATTCACAGACACTACCTATACTTATAATTCCAAACCAAACCAAACCCATTGCCATCGAGTAGATTCTGTCTCATAATGACCCCATAGGACAGAGTAGAACTTCCCCGTAGGGTTTCCAAGGCTGTAAATCTTTACAGAAGCAGACTGCGACATCACTTTTCTGCAGAGTGGCTGGTGGATTCAAACCATTGACCTTTCTATTAGCAGCTGAGAGCTTAATGACTACACCACCAGGGCTCTTCATGGTTACAGTTAAATGAAGAGACACCTCAGGCATGGTCTGGGAGAGGTCACAGCTTGACACTTCCATTGTATCCAGGGAGGTCCACCTTCTCCCATGCATGGATGTTCTCAGCAGTCCAGGAAGCCTTGAACTTCCTTTTTCATGTCCTTTTGATGGCTTATTTTTATACTCATGATTGGGGCCTCATTGAATATGCATTGTTGATGGAAAAAGTGAATATGCATGATTGGTTGCATCAAACACCCTCGACTCTTCAGGCTAGTTAACAGGTATACCTGTGTAGTTCAACCATTTCAACATAGTCGAAGATTTTGCCTGAATGTTATTAAAAAACAAAAAACGGCACCTTGATTGCTGGAAAATTCCAAGGACTGTCTTTTAAGGGAGGAGCCCTGGTGATGCAGTGGTTAAGCACCCTGCTGCTAACTGAAAGATTGAAGGTTTGAACCTACCAGCCACTCTGCGAGATAAAGATATGGCAATGTGCTTCCATAACAATTACAGCCTTTAAAATCCTATGGGGTGGTTCTACTCTGTCTTATAGGGTTGCTCTGAGTTGAATCGGACTCAATAGCAACAGGTTTGTTTATTTATTTTTAACTTTTAAGGGACCAAAGACAAAAGCCGGAGTTAGTTCCTGGTCCCACACTAATTCTAATCCTTCTCTCAGTTCAGTGTAAATATTACCATTGTACTCATTTCAGTCCCTCAGGAAACTTTTCCAATTCTAAAACTCTAAATGTTAAAGGGGCCTTGGTGGCACAGTGGTTAAGAACTCAGCTGCTAACCAAGTGGTTAGCGGTTTGAATCCACCAGCCGCTCCTTGGAAACCCTATGGAGCAGTTCTAATGTTAGAATGATTAAAACCTTGGTGTCCGTTTTCTGTTAATGTACATGTTCTCTGAACATGATCTTATTCTGTTCTCTGTCCTTAAGTCATAGTTAAATACAAAAGTTTTCCAAATTGTTACTTCTAGTCAAGATTTATTCATCTTTCAGATTTCTTCGTTTCTGTACTTGGAGATATCATAACCATTTTGAAGGTGATATGCTTCAGAATATTCTCTTAAATATTCCATACATTAATGATTTTCCTCATCTCATGAAAAGACACTACCACCCCGTGGCTCAAGCAAAATACTTAGCAGCTACCCTTTATTCCTCACTCTCTTTACCACCCCCAGCAACAATGAATTCATTAGTGAACCTTCTCTTCCTTCAAAACGTATCCTCATTTCTGCCACCTCTTGCTATCCTCTCATAAAAACCACTTTTCACAATCTGCAGCTACTTTCTTTATGGCTTTCCCTGCCTTTTTTCAGTTGTTTATCACACTAGAATGTGGGCTCCATAAACATAAGGAATACATTTGTAAATTCCCAAATCTTTACTATGTAAGTATGAAAATTATTTTCCCGCATATGTAACATTCTGCATTTTCTACATACCCCACTATGCCTGGTGAATAATTGTCTTTCAGTAAGAATTTGTTGAGTGAATGAATCTGTCCTTCACCAATTGGGATCAGGAGGCTGCCTTACAACCTCTGTGGTCTGCAGGTCACAGTGACTTGCTTATATTTTACATTGTCTACATGTTTGACAAGGACTTATTTAAGAAGCAGCCAAATCTATATTCATAAGTTATGTATTATCTAACCTTGTTTCTACACTAACTGCTTTTACTGCTGGGTTGTTTATATTATTGTATTTCTCTCACTGTGCAAGGAACATTAAGCATGGTGTGTTATTTAAACTCATATGAGAGAGCTATCACTAAAGAGCCACCTTATAGCAATACATTATTTTAAATGGCTTCATTCCAAATCAAGATGATGGAAGGATTCATTGTTCTCTTCTTTCCTAGAAATCCGGAAAGTTGATAATCACCTGCTTAGGCAACAGCAAAATGAAAGAAAGGTTGACAGCATGGAACAGTGCTATGAACATAATGCATCGGAAAATATTGTTCATCAGCACAAAAATCATTTTCCTTTAAGGGAAAATCATGCTGTATTTGACTTACATGAAAAAGCTGTGAAGTCAAATTTAACTTTACCGGCAGTCAACCAAAGCAGAAGCAATGAAATAAAGAACTCTGCTGAGCCTAATGGAGATAAGAAAAGCTTTCTCCATGCTGACCAGAAGCAATTTTGTACTGAAATGCAATTCCCTGAGAGTCAAAAATCCAACAGCACTGACTTTCAAATCATTAAGCGTCGGAAAACTCACAAAATACAGAAACAGCATGTATGCAATGAATGTGGGAAAGCCTTCCTGAGGAAGTTTTTGCTCACCGAACACCAGTTCATTCATACAGGAGAGGAACCCTATAAATGCAATCTGTGTGGGGAAATTTTCTTTAAAAAGTTCAAGCTTAGTGAACATTATCACACAACTCATAAAGGAGAAAAACCGTATAAATGCACAGAATGTGACAAAGCTTACCTGCATAAATCACACCTCAATAAACATCAGAAAACTCATATGGCAGAGAAACCCTACGTATGTGGTGAATGTGGTAAAGGCTTCAACCAGAAGGGACATCTCACTGTTCATCAGCGAACTCATACTGGAGAGAAACCCTATACATGCAGTGAATGTGGAAAAGGCTTTAACCAGAAGGGAAATTTTGTTAGTCATCAGCGAATTCACACTGGAGAGAAACCCTACATATGCAGTGAATGTGGAAAAGGCTTCATCCAGAAGGGAGATCTCACTGTTCATCAGAGAAGTCATACTGGAGAGAAACCCTTCATATGCAGTGCATGTGGAAAACGTTTCATCCAGAA
>NW_004444023.1:7564414-7621412 GCF_000243295.1 Trichechus manatus latirostris
TCATCAGAGAAGTCATACTGGAGAGAAACCCTTCATATGCAGTGCATGTGGAAAACGTTTCATCCAGAAGGGAGATCTCACTGTTCATCAGAGAATTCATACTGGTGAGAAACCCTACGTATGTCGTGAATGTGGTAAAGCCTTCAGTCAAAAGCCATGCCTCGTAGCACATAAGAGATGTCACACAGGAATAGTTTCCTTTGTATGCAATGAATGTGGAAAATCCTATTCTCAGAAGTCAAATCTCACTAAACATCAGAAAATTCACACAGGCGAGAAACCCTTTAAATGTGGTGAATGTGAGAAAAGCTTTGACAAGAAGGAAAAGCTCATTGAACATCAAAGATCTCATACAGGAGAGACTCCTTATGGCTGCAATGAATGTGAAAAAACTTTTGCCTCCAAGTCTTGCCTTTTATCACATAAAAGAATACACACTAGAGAGAAATGTGTAGATTCAGTGAATGTGGAAGACCCTTCCACAGCAAGTCACATCAAGTCACATACCACTGATCTCCAGCAGGAGAAAAGCCCTGTTAATACGGTAAGTAAGGAGATGCCTTCTCTGGCAGCTCAGACATCAGTAAACACCTCTGAGTGTCTAACAGATAAGAGCATAGTCCTTGAGGGACAGCCTTTTGCTGGATGTGAACCCTCAGGAGATAACAGAGAGTTTGTACAGGAGAGAAACCTTATGAATGCAGCGAATGGGGAAGAGCCTTCGGTGATCAATTACCTCATATTTTATGTCACATAAAACAGGTAGGATAAAGTGAGAAACACTCACTGGGGAAGAGGGTTGAGTGAAAATTTCTATCTCATTGTATGGCTACAAAGTGTATCCTGAGGGAAATCATATGAATGCAGAGACTGGGAATGCCTGATACACTCATCCTACATAAATATGTACTTTGATATCATGACATAATCTGATGTTAACACAAATACATACGCTTCAGTTGTTCTATTGTGCCAATAAAATGAATGAAAGTGTGAGTTAATCTCAGTGGAGGAAATAAAAGTGTGAATTTCAAAAACAGAAAAGATAATCAGTGTCTTGAATGTTGCCATAAATGAAAAAAGCCATGACAGGTGGTTGGTTGCAAAAGGATAATGGATTGGTGGGATTTGGAGCACATATAGATGAGTTCAGTTTCCCCAGATCAGGGTGAAGGAATAATCGAAAACCAGAATGTCTACCCTCAATTTTACAACTTTCTATTATGCAGAAGGACCTAAAAAACAATAACATTACATTGAGTTTATTCATTAATGCAACAAATGTTTGTCACATACTGCCTTTGTGCCTGGCCGTGTTTCCAGAACTAAGGATACAGTGGGGAATAAAAAAAGAGAAAAGCACATGCCTTCTTGGAGAGAGCATTGAGTTATTTGGATTATATTTAAGTGAAATCTTGACACTCCAACTAATCTAGTCAAAGGATGATACAATATCTACACTAGGTAAAAGAGACATGGAGTAATTGGTACAAGGGGTTTAGTTAGAATTTTTAGGAGTTAGAAAATCCTAAAAATTTCTTATGACAATTTCCTGTCAAAACTGGTTGCCATTGAGTTGATTCCCACTCATGGTGACCCCCTGTGTGTGAGTGTAGAACTCTGCTCCCTAGGATTTTCTGTGGCCCATTTTTTGGAAGTAGATCACCAGGTGTTTCTTTCAAGACACCTCTGGGTGGACTGGAGCCTGCTGTCTTTCAGGTTAGCAGCCAATTGTGTTAACCGTTGGCACTACCCACAGATTCTTGGGGTAAGGACTCCTTTTAATAGTACTTAACCATTGTAGGGAAAAAAAAAAATTTTTTTTTGGTCCCCATGTCTTACCTCCTCAAGGAGGTTATAGATTCCTTACTAGTTTTTTTGTTTTTCTATTGTATTGAAGTCAGTTCCTCTATGTGGCCTTCGGCCTTACATTTTTTGAAAAACAGCTTGAGAGATTTTTTTCCCCTAAGCGCTGAGGAGGTCTTATCTTTGCCCTAGTTTTTTGGAGAAGCAACATGGAAGGAAGAAGTGGGTTCCTGTTGTTTTCTACCCCAAAAGGATTGTTACTTATGCCCAGGATATTTTCCTGGTTGATTGACATTTTCTGGGTAAGCTGTAAACAACTTGATGGTTTGATAGTTTAGTCTTGCCTGGTAATTAAAAAGACCGGAGTTGGTGGACATCTCATGGGTAATTGAAGATTGGTTGAACTCTGGAATTGTGAGGGAGGCCCCGCCTTGCAACTAACTGATGAGAGTCAGGATATATATGTGTGTAGCTAAAATAGAGAGGTTTGGGGGAGGCCTTCTGGATTGCAGAAGAGATGCTGATTAAGAACAGGGATGGCAGAGAAGAAGAGCCATGTGAGAGTTGTGTGGTCCCATGTTTACTACACTGACTGCCAAAACTAAAACCAGTTGCTGTCGAGTCAACTCCGACTCATAGTGACCCTATAGGACAGAGAAGAACTGCCCCATAGAGTTTCCAAGGAGCACCTGTTGTATTCAAACTGCCAACCGTTTGGTTAGCAGCTGTAGCACTTAACCACTATGCCACCAGGGTTTCCAGTTTACTGAGAAGTCACCTCTGTCCAGACCCATGGACTTGGGACGTTCCAGCCTCTACAACCACGTGAGCCATTTCCTTGATATAAATCTATATATATATTAATATGTTTTACTGTTTTTTTTCTCTGGAGAACCCAGCCTAAGACATTTGGTACTGAGAGTGGTTCTAGAGAAACAAAATTGTAAGGATGAATTTTCTAAATTTGTTCTCAAGTCTGATTAGTCTTAAAGATGTTGATGACTCTGCTTCCAGTAGTAAAGAGGGCACTGCTAATCCATGGTATGAGGTGGCGATACAAATACACAAAATATCACCACCAACAGATCAGGTACTGGTGAAAGGCAGGCTCTGGGTGATTGCATGTGTGATACGTTTGTACAATTTTGTCATAATGAGAGGTGTAAGAAAGCTGGTTGGTTGGTTCTACTTTTCACTAGACAAACTGGTGAAAGAAAGAGATGAAGCTCAGGGCTTCAGAGCCAAAGCTCCAGCGCCGCATAAACAACCTAAAAGTTTCCACCTGTGCTTTGAAAGTCTTATTTTTTATAGTAACAGAGATTATATTGCCAAAAACCAAACCCAGAGTCTTATTGTAAGAATGGCTGAATTACAGCACCAACTCAGTTGCCAAATTTGAGAGGTATCTGAAATTAACGTGAGGGCATTGATTGGGAAGAAGTGGGATCCTGAATCTTGGGATGGGGACATATGAGCAGATAATCAGGAAGCTGGTGACAGTGAGACCCGGAATTCCATTGAATCACTCTTACCAACAGAACTAGTCCTCTCACTCCCATCTCAAGTGGTTACTCCATATTTGTCTGCTAAACTACCCTCCCCAGTAAAACTATTAGCCCCTCCACCCCCATCTAATGAGATTAACCCAGCTGCACCTAAAGAGCCCTTGTCTGAGTCATTGCCAGCATGGCTTGGAAGAGCCTGTCCTGATGGAAAAGCTGTATCCGTGAGTGTTCCTCAGCCTCAATCGTAACCTGTTATTTCTGTAATAAACCCCATAATTGTGAGTTCTGTGTGACCATTGCAATGAATTATCAAGCCCAGCATAGAAGTACGGAATGCTGTGGGAGGGATGGTTGGTGTCAGAATTGGTAAAGATGGCAGAGAGAGGAGGCATGTCTGACCCTCGCCTCATAGGAATCAGCCTTGGGCTATTGATCTTGAGTCTCCTTGCCCTTTGTAAAGTTAGAGGAGTTCAGACAATGACCCCACGCCATTTTTACACTTGGTAAAATAGAGGGTCAGCGAAAAAGAGGAAGATACTCAACGAGATGGATTGGCACAGTGGTTGCAACAGTGGGCTCAAGCATAATGATTGTGAGGATGGCATAGGACCCGAAAGTGTTTCATTCTGTTGTAGAGAGGGTAACTACGAGTTGGAACTGACTCGGCGGCACTTAACAACAACGTATGTGATTAAGGAAACAAACTCTGCATTAGAGATGACTATCCAAGAGCTCCATTCACAGCAAAGTGAGAAGGAATGGTGAAGATCAGAGAAATCACAGTCTTTATTCAGGTCACAGAGAAACTGGCATCTTTGAAATGGTGCTAATATCAAGGCTGACGTAAGGGTTCACCTGCAAGAAAATCCAACAGGATTTCACATCTTCCCATCTCCTATACAATGATCCATTGTCAGAGTCCCTGGGTGACAGAAATGTTTAATCACTGGAATACTAACAGAAAAATTCGTGGTGCAAACACACTCAGAGGCACCTCGAATCACCAGAGGCACCTTGAAAGACGGGCTTGGTGATCTGCTTCTGAAAGGTCACAGCCTTGAAAACCCTACGGAGCATTTCTACTCTGTATACATGGAGTCACCACGAATTAACTCTACGACAACTGACAACAACAACAACCTCCATTCGTAGAGACTGTTTTTTATTCTACTTATTCTGAAGACCTATCTCCTCTTCTGTTCTTCCATCTCTCTTTTCAGTTATTGAGTCTCTCAAATGTCACATGAAAATGTTTCTGTAGGAAAATTCCATTCTGTAAACTGCCTTCCAGTGGCTCATTCACTTCAATGATAAAGTCTTAAATTAGTTCATGGGATCATTCATCCATTTTCCAAATCAATATGTAATTAGTTATTTTTCTGTGTGCTGGTAATATAAAATCCTGTAAAACAGTGTTCTCCAATATACTTTTCTGGGATGATAGAAATGATGGAGCTTTCTCTCAGTACACGTTCCAGCCATATACAGAGCTAGAATGTCTTGCTCATTGTGCTGTCCAGTTTGGTAGGCACTAGTCACACATGGGAGCCCCAGTGGCACAGTGGTTAAGAGCTAGGCTGCTAACCAAAAGGTCAGCAGTTCGAAATCACCAGCCACTCCTTAGGAACCCTATGGGGCAGTTCTACTCTGTCCTGCCAGGTCACTAAGAGTTGGAATCAACTTGACGGCAATGGGTATTTGGTTTAGTCACACATGGCTACTGAACATGTGAAATGTGGATAGTGCAACTAAGGAACTGAATGTTTAATTTTAAAATTTAGTTACAAATTATATCAAGTTATATCTACTTTGATATAAATACTCAGAAAAACTATTAAGGAATTTGAAACACTGTAGGGTTAAATAGTTGTGGTGTAGCATGAGGATTTGTCTGAATACATGAGGGATAAGAATCAGGAACGGCACACAGCTGGTTTCTAAGAGCTGGTGGCCAGACAAACCTCCACTCTCCAACTTCTTCACCATTTCTGACATCAGCTGTTCCACCTACGGCACTCCCTATTTTCTGCTAGGTTTGATAATCCATCTCAATGGCCAAACAAAACTCACAAACCATACTCACAGTTATGTGTTTATTAGAGAAGCCACAGGCTACAGCTCAGGATCAGGATCAACTTGAAAGTAACTGGATATAACTAGGATGCAACTGATCAGTCAGGACAGTTTTTTTGAAGCTTAACCCTTGGAGCAAAAATGCTCCCTGCTGATGCAGTTCAGTGAGAACTTTGGACAGTTCTCTGCTGTTGGAGCCTCTCGGACCTAGGCCCTCTCCCGAGCCTATGGCTGTAACACTGAAGAAGAGAGAAGCTAAGAAGGGGGCCCAGCAGCAGAGAAATGGCAAAAGCAAACCAGAGCTGAGCGGCAGAGAAACAGCAGCAGCAAGAGCGGCAGGAACTGTGAGATCGGCAGACAGGCACAGTGGGTGAGTCAGCCCACGGAGCACAGCTGGGCACCATCTATCAGAAGGGCACTGATAGAGCTGGTTGCCCCAGAAACGGGAAGAAGTCACAGGCCAAGGCTCTGCAGTTGGACACCTAAGCAAAACAAACAGCAGCGTGAGGCCAAGCTGGCCTGCCTTTGACAACAGCAGATGCCCCGAGTCTGCTGAGAGCTGTAACCCTGAGACTGAAAGGAGGCCAGACCTGAGTGCCCAGAGGAAGACAAGAGGAGACTTGTCCTGATAGGGATGAGAGGGTGGCTGAGAGGAGGCCTGTCCTGATGGGACCGAGAGGAGACCTCTCCTAAGGGGGCCAAGTGAAGACCTACCAGAGGTTGCATGCAAGTCCAGAAGGGCCTACTTGCTTGCACAGCTGAGAATAGCTGAAAGAGCTGTTCTGTTTGGCAGCTGTCCTACACTGATGGAGGGATGTTTTATCCAGCTCAGGGGAGCTGTTTAACCTCATCTGTGTGCTTCCTGATCGTGATCCCTAGTTGTTACTTCCCTAAGAAACCACATAACTGTAAGTATGCTCTGTGAGTTCTGTGTGGCCATTGCAATGAGTTATCCAAGACAACAGAGAAGTATAAAGTACTGTAGAGGGAATGGCTGGTTTCAGAAATGGTAAAGAAGTTGGAGAGTGGAGGTATATCTGATGTCCACCTTATAAGAACCAGTTTTGTGCTCATCTTGATTCTTACACATCAGGAAGTTACGTGAATCCTGATGCTAGATAGCACCATGTCACATCTTTCCATTCCCTGAACTGATCAGTCAGGGTCCCAGGATAAGTTGAACAAGCCTGCTGTAAAAATGATGTGGGGCGGTATCTGACCTCCTCCAACTTCACAAGGGGGAAGGAGAATCAAGATCAACAGTTCAAGGCTTATTCCTATGAGACATGCCTCCTCTCTCCTCCATCTTTACCAATTTTGACACCAACCATCCCTCCCATGATGCTCTCTACTGCTCTGCTGGGTTTGATAATTCATTGCAATGGCCACACAGAACTCACAGACAGTACTCATGATTATGGGGTTTATTAGAGAAGTAACAGGTTACAATTTATGTTCAGAAACACTCAGGATACAGTTCTTCCATCAGGATAGCCTCTTCCAGGCTGTGCTCACAGGCATGCCTCGCTGGCCCTCACCATCTGCCCTGCTCAGGCAAGCATTACAAACCTCTTTTAACCCCTGCCAATAAGTCCCCAGAGGCACCCCAGGCACTCGGCTTTCTCAGTCCATCGGCCAGGAAGCCCACTGTAATGGTCTTCTGCAGATCTCTCCTGCTACCACTTCTTGCTATGTTCAGGGTTGCGGCTCTCTCTCTCTGTCTCCTGGTTCCAGGAGTGTCTCGTTGCAGGGATCATGGGTGCAAAGGATGCGCTGTCCTCTCCTGGGTGTTCTTCCTTGGTGGTAGTAGGATCCTCTCCCTCCAGCCTGTGGGATGGCTCACCTCAAGCCCACCAGGGTGGCAAAACTGACCAATCCCTTTGGTGGGCCACATTTACCCTATTTACACAAGACCATGGCAGGAAAGACCACACAAAAGTGATCCATCCGACTGCACCTGCCCTGAACACTGCACACCAGGTGCTGAACTCATCTCTCAAATGTTGACATCCCAGGTGAAGGAGGCCCAGTGTATACATATGCCTGGTACACACAGCCTCTGTTCCCATACCCAGGATCCTCATGGTCCCAGTGAAGATCACCCTTCACCTGTTACCATGGCCTCAGTTCCTCCTGCGCTGAGAGGCAGTATTATCACAGAGTGAGTCCTGAAGTCACACCGCCTGGATTTTAATCCTGCCCTGACATGAACCAGGTGTATGACAAGTTACTTAACTTACCTGTTGTCATGGTTTGAATTATGTCCCCCCAAAAATGTGTATATCAGTTTGGCTGCACCATGATTCCTGGTACTGTGTGATTTTCCTATATGTTGTAAATCCTGCGTCTATGATGTTAATGAGGGAGGATGGGTGGCAGTTCTGTTAGTAAGGCAGGACTGGATCTACAAGACTGGATTGTGTCCTAAGGCAGTCTCTTGAGATATAGAAGACAGAAGTGAGCGGAGAGTTGGGAGACCTCATACCATCAAGAAAGCAGTGCCGGGAGCAGAGCGCGTCCTTTGGACTGGGGTCCCTGCACAGAAAAGCTCCTAGTCCAGGGGAACGCCGAAGAGAAGAAGGCCGACAGAGAGAAAAAGCCTTCTCCTGGAGCTGATGCCCTGAATTTGGACTTTTAGCCTACTTTGACTGTGAGGAAATAAACTTCTCTTCTTTAAAACCATCCACTTGTGGTATTTCTGTTATGGCAGCACTAGATGACTAAGACACCTGTTGTCTTAGGCTGGGTTCTCTAGAGAACCAAAACCAGTGAAGTGTATAAATATATATAGAGAGAGACATATCAAAGAAACAGCTCACACGATTGTAGATACTGGAATGTCCCAATCTGTGGATTAGGATAGAGACTTTACCTGACTCACATAGCCGCAGGGGCTGGCGAACCCAAGATCAGCACGTTGGAAAGCCGGACTCCGCTCACAGGCTGTGAAGGTGGATGAATCCCAGGATAGGCAGATAAGCTGCTAGCTCAAGTCCCAAGAACCGGAGGTCAGATGAACAGGAGGCAGCCACAGAATCCAGAGTTAGCAAAAAGCCAGAATGTCTGCTTATGTTCAGATGCAGGCCACACCCGCAAGGAAACTCCCTTTCAACTGATTGGCTACTCACAGCATATTCAATCATGGGAGTGATCACATATAAACACGAAGAATCATGGCCCAGCCAAGGTGACACACAATCTTAACCATCACACCTGTGTTTCCATTTTATCTTTAAAATTATTATCTGCCTCATAGGGTGGTTGTGGAACGCAGTTAGAAGAACACTTGGCAAACAGGCAATTAATAAAGGTATTATCATTCTTTTTATTAGCGCTAGTGAGAAGAGGAGGGATAAGTGAGAATATAGGGTTGTTTGACCTTAATCATAAATCTGTAGCTTGATGAAAACAAGTGTTTTCATGACTGAGCCAAAGGTATTCCATATACTATTCAGTTTCATCTTTTGACTAATACTTTGGTGGTAGAGTCACTTGTTGGGGCCATTAAGGTGGTAAATTAAGCAGTAGTTCAGAACAATGAAATAAAGCAATGAGGACAGAGAAGAGGGAGTGATCCAATGATACTTTTCAGATAGCATCCATAGTACGTGGTGCCATTTGTGAGGACGACACATGGGTTGTGTTTTGAGTTGATTCTTTGGCCTTTTCTCATTATCCTCCAATACCCTATATTCAAGATAATATCTATATTTTCCAACCTTAATTGTTTGTGTTATAATGACTGTGGCTGAGAAATGGAATGAAGGAGAAGTAAGTTGAGGGCAGTGGTGATTCAGTGGTAGAATTCTTGACTACCATGCAGGAGATGCGGTTTGATTCCTGCCCAGTGCTCCTCAAGTGCAGCCACTGTCTGTGTCAGTGGAGGCTTGCCTGTTTCTGTGATGCTGAATAGGTTTCATTGGAGTAACCATACTAAGATGGACTAGGAAGAAAGGCCTGGCGATCTACTTGCCTTTCCCTGGCCTCAACATTAGCGGCCTTTCCCCTATGCCCCACTCTAAATATAACCTAGGCTCATCCCACCTGCTCTTTTGCACTGTTTGTGAATGCCACTCTCATACAGTACCAGTTTCTCCAAACCTTTTTCTGTCCTTAAAGCCCTTTCCTGAAAGCCGTTTTCAGTGAGAATATTTCCGTGGTGCTCAGCTTACCAGCTTTTTGCCTTTTACCTTTCCAGGTGCGTGTCTCTGCTGTACAGACCCTTGAACTCCTATTTATCCATTACCAAACTTTTTTCTTTCTTAAAAACAACTGTTTAAATGAGGGGCCATATTATTTTTCTGCCCAGCGCGGTCAATGTAATTTGATCGGTTCCATGATTTTCTTGTGAAGCTCAAACCACTGAAAATCTATCCATGTTTGGCAAGGGTAGAGAAGACAGGGAATCCAACAGTTTCGTTGACTTTCTCGTTTTCCTGGCCTTCCGTAGCTACCGGCACAAAAAAATAGTCCCTTTTGCTCTGTACGGCGGATATTCAAATATAGCTGCCTCCAGGAAGACGAGACAAAAGGGCGCAGACATATAACCTCATCAGGCAAAGCCGGAAATGCCATTATCCGCGCTCTTGCAGAAGGTCCAGACCCTCGCCGGCCCCCGTAGGCTGACAAAGATTTTGCGCGCGGGGTGAAAAAGTAGGAGCAGTTTACGGAAGTATTGCAACGGTTCGGAACTTCTGGTGATTAAGGAGAAAAAATGGTGAATGTGTATTTCTGTCCTTGAAACAGGGCGAGGTAGGTGTGTGGACGTGATGTCGTGAGGACCCATGGAATTCTTAAGGGGAGCGCCGTGATGGAGGTGCTTGAGGGGAAGCAGGTGGGAGTCTGGTACTTTTTGGGTCAGACCTGGGGTGACGCTTCAGTACAACGATTAAGGCTGTCTAGACTGACAGGGTACAGGGTATCTGTAGACCACTCTGCTTGTAAGGGGTGAAGGTGGTATTTATGATGAATCCGGTGTCTGGTAAGCCTGGATTGCCTTTAAGAGACTTGTAAAAATGGCGTGGGGGCAGCATCTGATCTCCTGTTACTTCGCTAGAAAGTGAGAGAATCAGCATCAGCGCAAGGCAAATTCCTATGAGGTGGAGCTCAAACATGCCTTCTCTCTCCGCCATCCTTACCAATTCTGACAGTAACCGTCCCTCCCGTGGCACCGCTTGTCCCCTAAGTTCGATAATTCCTTGCAGTGGCCACACAAAACTCACAACCATGCTCACATTTATGGGGTTTATTAGGTAAGTAACGTGTTACAATTCAGGAACTCAGGATATAGTTCTTCTTGCATCAGGACAGCGCCTTCTCAGCCTTGGCCGCAGGTACGCGTCTGTGGCCCTCGGCCTGTCGACCCCTGTGCCCCTAGGGACTCTTGGGCCAGACAAGCCTCTGCCCTCCTCCAGCAAGTGTTAGAAAGCTCTTTAGAGCCACTGATAAGGGCCCAGAGGCACCCCACCTCGCAAGGAAGTCTCTTGCTTGAAGGTTCTCAGCCTTCTCGCTCCGTGGGTTGGCTCCCATGCTGTCTAGCACCAGTCTCCTTGTTCTGCTGCTGTAACAATGACTTGAAGGCTAGTGTCTGACCTCTTCTAACTTCACAGGAGAAAGGAGAATCAAGATGAACAACCCAAGGCTGATTCCTATCAGGAGGAGGTCA
This sequence comes from Trichechus manatus latirostris, assembly GCF_000243295.1. NCBI lineage: Eukaryota > Metazoa > Chordata > Mammalia > Sirenia > Trichechidae > Trichechus > Trichechus manatus. Next base: position 7,575,464 of record NW_004444023.1, read on the forward strand.
GACACCACCTACACACAGTTTTTACAGTTGGTGTCAGAAGATAGATTTGCAATGGCTCCAGACTCCTGGAAGCATGGAACTTTGTGAAAGAAAGAACAAAGGGGCTTGGGAAGTGAATATTTAGATTCTTGGATAGTTGGTTTGATTGTTGTTACCTGTAATGACTGAAAAGTTGCAGCTGAAGTGGCCTGGGGCAAAATCCAGGTCAGATAAGTAGGATGATCGATAGGGGCCCAGGGTCTACTGGTTTCACCCAGCCAGAGGCCCAAGGCCATATACATATGAATGGGAAGAGTTAAGGTGTGGAGAAGATGCAACTGGAATGTTTTAAAAGAGGGTTATGAGTTTAGGATTAAGTGTTTATCTGAATGTAGTATGGATATTGAATGTTTCTCTCACCTAGTGTTGTGAAACAGACCTGAATGTATGGTAGAAATGAATATTGGGTATTATAGATTATAGAACATGTGTAACTCTGCCTTCAGCCAATATTTGATTGGATATGCTAAAAACGGGAACTAGGATTTGCCAGAGGGGAACAGGCTGTTGGTTTGAATGCTGTAGCCCTGTGTATAGAGTGGGGGCTTAGGTTGAAAACCGAGACCCACCCAGATTTGCACTGAAACCACATGCAGAACCACTCAGAACTGCTGAGAGAACAAGAGATTTGCATTTGAAAGCAGGACCTGCAGAAAGAAAGAAAAAAAAAGGGGACTGTTTTGCTTTTTGAATTTCAAGTAAGCAGCTTGCTGTTGGATTCATGGAGGTAGCAAAAGTCAGTGCCTATCAGAAGGAACCCCCTTCTAGGACTGGAAGTTAAAGGGAGCCGACAAGTAGACAGCTTGGTCTGCTTTCTTGTGACTATCTAGGTCCACTTATGAGTGGAAGTAGGGGAAGTGCAGCAGTGAAGAGAGGGGCTGAGTTTGGACATGTACCATTGGCACCCATTGACCTAGCCCATGGGGGCTAGGGATGAGAGAGAGAGAGAGAGAGAGGAAGGGCTGGCAGGTCAGAAGTAAAGGGAGTTATGTGGACTCCTGTGTTTATGTGTGGAACCCGTTGACCTAGCCCAAGGGGGCTAGGGATGAGAGAGTGTGAAGGGGCTTTCTGAAGTGCGTGGAGGTGTGTGTGAACTCCCAAGCCTAAGGCTGCTACCCATTGTGACCTAGCTTGGATGGCTTGGATGAGCTGACCAAAACCCCAGCCGAAAGAAGAGAAGGATGTTTGACACCATGAGCTGGTGTAGATTGCTGCAATTTGATGGCTTGCTCTGGACTGGACTTTGCTTATGGATGCAGAACCTGAAAGTTCCAACTGGAAAAGACGATTCTCTCTCAAGACCAGGGAACATGCTTGTCTCCTCAGTACTGGTTTGATAGGGACGGACAATTGAGAATTGGCTATCTAAAATGGAGGGAGATAAAGGCATGAAGTGCTGGTTTACATGCTTTCATGGGTGTGCTTACACTCAAAATGAGGGGGACAAGGGAGGATCCCCACTGAATTAGATTCCTCTTTTCCTGATAGGTCTGGGGAAGAGAGGTGAGGGAAGATGCTGATAGGATTATATGATTCAGCTGTGAGAGCTGATTGCTAACAAGGTTAACTGTGATTGTAAAAACTGTAACTCTAGAAGCTGTAGCTGTGAAAGAGTAGACTAAGGGGGAGGCACTGCTGGAATTCAGTACAGTTGCCAAACCTAAAGTCCCTTACAGGTCTTGCTACGCTGATACCTCAAATAAGGCTCAGAGCAAGGAAATAATCTTCCCTCAGTTAAATTTTATCAGAGGCCAGAAGATAAAGTGAAGGCGAAGATGACTTTTAGAGAACCTGATCAAATCAGATGAAACTTGCAGCCGACCTGAATAGCTAACTGAGTAACCTCACCCTGTGAACTCTTTGTCCTGTTGAAGGACTTACTGTTAATGACTGTTTTGTACTGGTAAAATGTTCGGGAAGGGGAAGTTATCCTCCAAATATGAAAGAACCATGGCTAGAAAAGCCAGGGGGTGGCCTGTGGTGTGATCAGTTACTTTTCTGTGGCCTTTCTAGCCCTGGTCTTGTAATTCCCACAGAAGTGATTGGGTGGGACTGTGTGATAGGGTAATTGTGGCCCACCAAAGGCATTGGTCAGTTTTTCCATCCTTCTAGACTTTGATTTAGAAATAGTATTGGAATCATTTATTCCCTCTCCTTGAGCATAGAGAATGTGACCCACCTGGAGCTGGGCTTGTAAGGACACGTCAACTGGGCCCTGAGGTATAAAGACAATAGCTAAGATAATCTTGGAAAATACCTTTTAGGGAAATTTTCACATAAAGCGAATTAAACAGAACGCAGAAGACTTTCTACTCTTACCTTCTTCTATTAGCATTTAGTGAGTAGAAATTTGTTGGACCAGTGAAGACCCTCCTGACTGTCATTACTGAAACCTGTACCAATGATTGTTAAGAAAGACAATTCAAAATGTAGGATTACAATTTCTAGCCAATCTGAAAAGGTGAAGCTTTCAATGGTTTTGCCCATTTGTAATGTTAATATATACTGATGGTTCTGTAATGATTGTGGGACTCTGGCAGACATAGCTATGGCAGCATGCTTGTCTGTTTTCCCATTCTTGCCTATTCTATAATATTCTTTGGACTTGGACAGACATGGCTCTATCAGCATGCTTGTCTGTTTTCCAACTTTTGTCTGTTCTGTGATATTTCCTTGGGCTCAGGCGGACATGGCTCTGGCAGCATGGTTGTCTTTTCCCACTTTTGCCTCTTTGAACATATGCCGAATAAAACTTTCTTTTTGCTTTACTCAACTTTGTGATGTTTTTACCCTACAACAGCTTGAAATGAGCCACCCCAGAGGCAGGAAAGGGAAAAATCCAACCACCACCAAGAAAGAACAGCCAGGAGTCAGCACGTTTTGGACCTGTGATCCCTGTACTGAGAAGCTCCTGGAACCAGGAGACAGAGATAGAGAAAGATATAAAACTGAAGGCAGAGACCCGTCAGCAGGAGACAGCACAGTAGGCTTCCCTACCCACGGAGAGAAAAAGTTGAGTGCCTTTGGGCAGACGTGGAGGGCCAGGGAGAGGCGTTCCTTGGAGCACATCTAGGAACAGGCTGTCCTGATGGAAGAACTATATTCTAAGGTGTCCTGAATCTGAATTGTATCTGTTAGTTCCCTAATAAACCCCATAATTGTGAGTATTGTCTGTGAGTTCTGTGTGGCCATTGCAATGAATTATTGAACCCAGCAGAGAAGTAGAGACTGCCATGTGAGGGATGGTTGGTGTCAGAATTGGTAAAGATGGCGGAGAGAGAAGACATGTCTGACTTCCACCTCATGGGCATCAGCTTGGGCTGTTGATACTGATTCTCCTTCCCCCTTGTGAAGTGAGAGGAGGTCAGATACTGCCCACACGCCACTTTTACAGCTGCCACAGTTTCTCTGCCGCTGCCTCACACTGTCTTGCACCGTCTCCAGTGTTACAGCTCTCTTTTTCTGTGTCCTGGGTGTAGGAGGTTCTCAGTGCAGGGACCCAGGTCCAAAGGATGCAGTTCACTCCTGTCTTGTCTTGGTGGTAGTGAGGTCCCCCCTCTGCTCTGAGATTGGCTCTCTTTTAAGCCCAGCAGATGGCAAAACTAACCAATCCCCTAGTTAGGGTTTCATGCATTTTATTTACATGGTCCCGTCCACACTTTGATGCCATGCACCTTATCTGCACTATTAACGAGCTCTCCAATCCCCATGATGGGGCACAAGCACCTTATTTGCATGGTCCCACTCAATCATTTGGTGAAAGTTACAAGACCATGGCTAGAAAGGCGATATAAAAGCTATCCATTTCACTGCATTGGGTTACTACGAATAATACTGCTTTAAATATGTTGGTATATGTCTTGTGGTTCAAATGTTGACTCATTATGTGGGGATATAAACCTTAGACTTAAATTGCTATTTCCAAGTGTGCCTATAACTTCAACCTAATAGATGATGCCCAAGAGTTTTCTAAAGTGGTTGTACAACTTTACAGTTTCTCCAGCAGAGTAGTCTTCATTTTATAGTTAGTTCATTATGTGGCATGTTTAAAACATGTTTCCAGACCCTGATGTAAACTTATTTTCTTAAAGCTTCATTGATTTTTCATTCTCACTGAGGCTCACACTTAACCGTGAATTGATAGTTTTGCATGTTGTGAGATAGGGATCAAGCTGTGTTTTTTTTTTTTTCTTTCACATGTATATCTGATTGTCCACCATTTTTTGAGAAGACACCTATTACCCATGTCTTTGCAAATTTTAGATCTTAGGTTGTATTGCCCATGGGTGTAAAATGTTCTGAGTCATCAACTAAGGGGACAGTCAGCAGTACTGAGGGTCTTGTATTAAGAAGAGTGCCACAAGCAGTGACAGAATCTGGGCCTAGAGGAAATGTACCACTCACATTGAATTTTTCCTTTAGCCTCCAGTTCCTGACTCCCAGGCAGCAAGAGAATCACTTGAAGAAAGGAGGAAGAGATTGTAGGATTTGAATATCATCATTTCTGGGGACACTCTTCATGGAAGACTGAGATTTCTGAACAGAAAATAGAGCTGATCCAGAAAACACAAGGACAGAGCATCCAAGTTGCTGGCAAATGTCCCAGGAACAAAAGAAAATGGTCGAGGCACAGGTGACTTTTGGTTTTATGCTTTCCTTTGTTTCCTAATGGATTTGCAGAGGCCTGTAAAATATCGGTGCAGTTCATCTGAGAAGTATAAATTTGGAAAAGTAGAATTTGGAGAAAAATAAACTTAGACTGTGACTTCAGAATCAGGCAGTATAGGATCAGGAATATATTGTTCGTGGGATTAACACTAAAGTATTGATGTTGAATATAATATGTGACTGGGGGTTCCTTGGGTTACATTACTGTCAACTTGCATTTAATATTTCTCTGACCAACAAAAGAAATTCATTATAATTTAAATGCTGTGTCCAGTTTTTAAGGAGAAAGTAGATCAATTCCTTGGGAGACTTCTGTATTCCATGGGAATTTTTTCTGAGTAAGTTTCTTTGATGTTTCCTCCTCGAGGTGATGTGGTGGTCAGTATCATGTACATCAGCATTCTCATAGATGCATGTAAAATGGGACTAGTAGTAATAGTAGTATAAAAATAGCAGGCAGATTCTGACATCTTCTAACTTCAGGGATAGGAGAGAGAATAACCATCAGCATCAACCAAAAGCTGATTCCTGTAAGGTAGAGGTAAAACATAACTTGCACCTTCCAACCTTTTTATGAATTCTGACACCAGCCGTCTCTCCCACAGCACTCTGTACTTCTTTACTAGTTTGGTAATTCATTGTATTGGCCACAGAGAACTCACAGACCATATTCACAGTTACAGTGTTTATTAGGGAAGTAAAAGGTTATTACTCGGGATCACAATCAACAGTCTACAAATTGGGATCAGGATCAGGAAGCATGTAGGCAAAGTCCCCTTTCTTCAGTGCAGGATAACTCTCTCTGTCTTGTCTCAGCCATGTAGGGCTCTCCTGGACCCCCTGAAGACATGCATCTTTTGGCCCCCTGAGAAGAGTCTCCTCTCAGCCCCCTGAGCTCAGTCTCCTCTTGGTCCACTGAGGACAGGCTCCACTCAGCCCCATGAGAACAAGCTCCTGTTAGCCCCCTCAGGACAAGTTTCCCTCTCGGCTCTCAGCCTGTCCTCTGCCTTGCTCGTCCAAGTGTTCTGCAGCTCTGTTACTCCGACAGGAAGTGCCTGGAGGCACCCCACTCTGCCAGTAAGCCTCCTGCCAGAAGGCGCTCCTGCCTGCTTTAGCTGCCACTCAGCACACCGCTGTGTCTCTTTTGCCACATGGCCCTGCAAGCCCACCACTCCTTCGTATGCCCATCTCCTGCTTCTGCTGCCACTGTTTCTCTGCCGTGCTTGCTTCCACCTCTCTCCCTCTCATGCCTTCTCTGGTGTTACAGCTTGCTGTCTCCTGGGTCTAGAATTTCTCAGCACAGGGAACTCAGGTCAAAAGGACATGTCCTGCACCCGCCTCTTCTTGTTGGTAGTGAGGTCCCCTCTTTCACTTCTGAGATGAGCTCCTTTTAAGCATAGTGGGATGACAGAACTGACCCAATTTCCTAGTTAGGGTTCCATACACCTTATTTGCATACTTCCACCCCCATAGCAGTTCCATGCACCTTATTTGAATTATTAGGTTGTCCAATCCCTTTGGTGGGCCACAAGTACCTTATTTGCATAGTCACGCCCAGTCATTGTGTGGGAATCATAAAGACGGTGGCTAGAAAGGCCATATGAAGTAATTAACTGCACTGCAAGTAGTAGCTTCAGAACCTGTCTAACTTTAGGGGAGATAATGACCAGGATCAGCACAAAGGTAATCCCTATGAGGTGGAGGTCAAATATAAGTCCACTTTCTGACATTTTTTTACCAGTTCTGACAATAGCTGTCCTTCTGATTAAATCTTCTACTTCTCTTCTGGGTTTGATAATTTGTTACATTGGACACAGAACTCACAGACCATAGTTACAGGTAAGTGGTTTATTAAGGAACAGGGTACAACTTGGGATCTGCTGCAGGAAGCATGTTGGCAGAGTTTCCCTTCTCCAGTGCAGGGTAGCTCTCTCACCTCTCAGCCATGCAGACCTCCTCTCAGCCCCCTCAGGACAGGCTTCTCAATCCCCTGAGGATAGGACTCCTTTCAGACCCTGAGGACAGGCTCCTTTCATCCCCCTCAGAACAAGCTCCTTTTGGCCCTGCTGTCTGCCACCACTGACTCTACTGTGGGGCCCCTTCCAGGCCTGTCGCCACCAGCACTGCCACTGTGCCCCTTTTACTGTCTTCAGTGTTATAGCCTTTGATCCATTTTTCAGCTCTTTTAAGAGATTCCTTGCCTCCTCTCTCTCTGTTTCTTCTCTCTTTTTTCTTCCTTCTGCTTTTCTTCCTGCTTTCTGTCTCTCAAATGTCTGTGGGTTTGGGTGCTTATATCTACAACTCCTTGTCAGTTTCATGGCTTGGCCGTCCGATGGACCCACAAACTGACAAAAATCCCCTTTGGGTAGACCACAGATACATCATTTGCATAGTATGCCACTGACACTTCATTTGCATAGTCTGTTGACCAGTCCCTGCATTGTGCTTATGTGGTGCAGTGAATTACTTAATATGGCCTTTCTAGCCATGGTCTTTGTGACTCACACAGGGATTGAGTGGTACTATGCAAGTAAGGTATGTGGAACCTGTAATGACTGGGGTTATGTGTCAACTTGGTTAGACCATGATTCCCAATATTGTATGATTGTCCTTCATTTTATATGTTGTGGATCCTGACGTCTACATGTTGATGAGGCAGGATTGGTTTGGGGTGTGTCTTTGGTCACAGCCTTGCAGGAGCCATGACTCAAGTCCCACCGTTACTCAAGTTATTCCTTTCTCTGCGGTGTGGCCTGCATCTAAGATATATGTGTGTGTCTTGGCGAGGCTCCTTCTCTCTCTCTCTGCATCTGGATCCTTTGTCTGGAAGGAGGTCGACTGACCTCTGCTTCTGGGTACTTGAGCTGGAGGCCTGTTATCTGACTTGCCGATTCTGGGATTCACCAGCCTCCATCATCTGACCTGATTTGCCAGCCTCTGCAGCTTTGTGAGCCAGCAGCCTGTGGTCTGAATGGCTGGTTTGGGTTCATCAGCCCCTGCAGCCTTGTTGGATCAGGAGAAGGCTGCACCTGACCCATGGATTTGGGACTTTTGCCAGCCTCCACAACCATGTGCTCCATTTCCTTTATACGGTTCTTGCGTTCTGTGAGATGTTACAGTGAATTAGGAAACCCAAAGACAGGAGGGAGTACTGAAGGTAGAGGGAATAGTTGATGTGAGAGATAATGGAGCGGTACAGCATTTCAGAAAGGTTGAACATTTGTGACATCTTTAACCGCGCTTCATAGGAACCAGCTTTGTGTTTATCCTTAAAAAAGAAATTATTTGTTTAGCTTACCAATCACAGGGCAGGCTGCAGTCCAGGGCCAGACAGAAAGTATTGAACCAAGTTGTTTACAGCTTACCCAGGAAATGTCAATCAATCTGGCAAAAAGTATGAAACCTTCTAGGGTAGAAAACTTGGGCTGAGGTAACTTCTCTGGATTTAGGGTGGAATTCTCTCAAGGTGTTTTTCCAAAGAACCAAGGCAAAAGCCACATAAAGAAATTCATTTGACCACGATTGAAAAGTAGGTTTCCTATGGCTGTTTCTTCCAGGGTCCCTCATAGACATTCATAGGACTAGACCAAGCAACCTCAGTGGTCACAGAAGATGGACTAGGGTCTCATCTGAGAGTCAGATGAGGAAGGATCTGATTTGAAGCTCATTGACTTGGTCGTGGGCATGATTCAGTTTCATGAGGGCCTCAGTTCCTCAGTGTGTGTTGGCCAGAGGAAGCCCTCAGTTACTTGCACGTGGCCCTCCCCAACATGGCAACTTGCTTGATCAATACCACTAAGACAGAAATAACACCAAATATGTAATCTATTCACAGAATAACATCGTATCACCTTAGCACATTCTGTTAGGAGGAATTAGGCCAGCCCATAGTCATGGAGAGGGGTCTGTACAAAGGTGTGAATAGGGCTATTTTAGAATCTGCCTGCCACATATCTTTTGTTCAGTGAAAAATTATTTTTGAGTGGAGTGAGATCTTTGAGTATTTCTTCTCCCTTAACTATTTTCTGTTTCAGAAGTTATGGATAGGCATATGTTAGTGTATGAATAACTTCAAGTATAAGAATCAATGCAAAGCCAATTCCTATGAGGTCAAATATATCCGAGATTTCCACATTTTCTAAGCCTCTGTGCCACTCCATCTCTGACACCAGCCACTCACCATCCCCTCAGCACTCTTCCCTCCCTGGTTTAGGGTTGGCAGTTCACTGCAACATCTCAGAAAATCACTAACTGTTCTTACAGTTAAGTGTTTTATTAAGGAAGTAAGAGGTTACAACTTGAGATCAGGATCAAGGAACATGTAGGTAAAGTCTGCCTTCTTCAGTGTAGAATAGCTCTCTTAGCTCCTCTCGGATGTAGAAACAAGGAGGCCTTTCTCTCTGTGTGCACACAGTCTCTCAGCTATTTAGGCCTCTTCTCAGTTCCCTCAGGAGAGGCCTCCTGTCAGCTGCCTCAGGACAGGCTTCTCTTGGCACCCACAGAACAGACTCCTTTTAGCCCTGCAGGCTGTTGCCACCAGCTCTGTCGCTGGGCCCGTTCCAGGCCTGTTGCTGCTGGCACTGCTGCAGGGCCTCCTCCTAGCTTCTCGCTGTCTTCACTGTTACAGCCCTTGTTCCATGTTACAGTTCTTTTAGGAGGTTCCTTGCTGTCTCCTTGCCTTTTCTCCTTTCTGCTTCTTCCTGCTTCTTGTCAGAAAAACCTGTGGCATTGGCTGCATATATTCACAAACTTCTCATTTCAAGGCATGGCCCTTCCTGCAGCGCCATGAACTGACCAGTCTAATCCTGGTAGGCCACAGACACTTCATTTGCAGAGTAGGCTGTAGTGACTTCATTTGTATAGCATATCGACCAATCAATGCAAAGTGTATGCCATTCATAGGGCAGATTGCCACCCAGGAGCAGACAAAAGGTATTGAACCAAGATGTTTACAATTTACCCAGGAAATGTAACAAACCCTCTGTGGTAGAAAGGTAGGGCAAAGGTAACTCTTCAGGGTTTAGGGGGAAAAATCTCTTAAACTGTTACTCCAAAGAACCAGGGCAAAAAGCCACGTAATGGAAATCATTTCACCACAGATAGACATTCTCACTCTATCCGTGTTTACTAATGTCTCCTTCATATTCTCTCTTTGCTACATTTTGTGTAATTTCTTCAATTATACATTAAAGTTGACTAATTATTTCTTTAGTGTATTTGATATATGTGGTAAAAGGAGTTCCTTCATGTGGCTTTTTGCCTTGGTTCTTTGGAAAAACAGCTTCAGAGATTTTTCCCGTAAGCCCTGAGGAGTTGCCTTCGCACTAGTTTTCTTTGCAAAGAGATTGTTACTTTTGTCCTGGTTGATTGACATTTCCTGAGTAAATTGTAAACAACTTGGTTTGATTCTTTCTGACTGGTCTTGGCTGTAGCTGGCCCTGTCATTGGTAAGCACCTTGCAGGGGTTGTTCAATAGGCTATACAAATGAGGTGAGTTGTAGCTTAGCTGCGCCTACTATCCAAATGAAGTGTTTGTGGCCTACCAAGAAGGGACTGGTCAGTTCATAGCCTTGCCTTGAAATTGATGAGGAATTTGTGGGTGTAAGCAGCCAGCACCACACAGGTTTGTCAGACAGAAAGAAGGAAGAAGAGAAGCAGCAGGAAGAAGCAGAAATAAGAAGGAGAGAGAGAGAGAGGAGGCAAGGAATCTCCTAGAAGAGCTGTAACATTGGTCAAAGGCTGTAACACTGAAAACACAAGCCTAAAAGGGGCCCAGTGCAGAGCTGGTGGTGACAGACAGCAGGGCCACAAGGAATCTTTCCAGAGGGGGCTACGAGGAGTCTATATCCTCAGAGGGCCAAGAGGAGCCAAGAGAGCTGTCCTGCACTGAAGAAGGGAGACTGCCTTCATGCCTCCTGATCCTGATCTCGAGTTGTACCCTGTTCTTAGTAAACTACTTAACTGTTACATCGTCTGTAAGTCTGGGTAGCCAGTGCAACATATTAATGAATCCAGAAGAGAAGTAGAGAGTGCCGTGGGAGTGGCAGCTGACAGAATTGGTAAAATGTTGTAGGGTGAAGGTATGTCTGACCTTGACCTCATAGGGTTCAGTCTTGAACTCATCTGGTTCATTATCCCCCTGAAGTTAGGTTCTGACAATGCTACTGATACTGCTACTATGTCTAGTCCCATTTCACAATATAATGTTAATTTTTCTGTTAATGTATATACATATGTATTTGTGTAGTATGTGTGTATGTGTGTGTGTAATTAATGTGAGATGTTTCTAGTTTAGACAATTTCACTGCTACACATTATAGAAAATACTAATTTCATGAGTGGGTGGATTATAGAATGCACAAATACAGAATAGTTTATTATGATTTTGCTTTTTCTATAAGATATTAAAAAACAAAACAAAAGTAGGTATATAGATGGCAGCAGCCTATATAGAGAAAATGAGCAGAAAAACTTCCTTCACATTTCATTCATATCATGAAAAGGAAATCACTTCATTAAACAGGATGCTCTTAATACAGGAATCACTGACGTTTAGTGATGTGGCTGTGAAGTTCACCTGGGAGGAGTGGCAGCTCCTGGACCCTGCTCAGAAGGACCTGTACCGGGATGTGATGTTGGAGAACTGTCGCAACCTGGTGTCTGTTGGTGAGGACAGCTCTCCTGCCATTGGTCTTTACTTTTTCAACTGCTGAAATCTTTGGAGTGTCTGTGGTGCTCTAAAATGCAGATTCTCAGTACAATCTGTGGCTCTAGATAAGTGGGTGTATTTTCCCTACTCGTGACAGAAAAATCTTTAGTTTGTACATTTGAAACTTGTTTTTTCACAGTCCAATATTCTGCAGTCTTCACAACCCAAAGTTAATTTCCTGAGTCTAAGATTCTGTGATTTCCCATGAACAGGGTGTCAAGTTAACAAACCAGATGCGCTTTCCAGGTTGAAACGAGAACAACCATGGACTGTATTAGACGAAAACCATAGTGGAATCTTTTCAGGTGAGTGAGCGAAAAGTGGTAAGTGGGGAAGGCTGTGGAAGTCCTGTACAAGTAAGAGAAGGTGTCACAGCTGGGGGGTTGTCTGAAGATACATAAAAGTACCTCTGTGTGAGACCTCTTTTTCTTTCTGGGAGTTTAGAGAAATATATACTCCTCTATCTATTCTGAGCTAGATCCTTGTTTATTTGATCTACTTTTTGATAATTTTGGTTCCATAATTTTCTTCCTCTTAGCATTCTGAAATCTTTCCGTTCTTCATATTCTTCCACCTTCCTTACTATGAAATTCTACCTTCCAGGCATCTCTCCAAGCATAGAACTTTGAATTTGTAACTGTCCTCAGAGTATGGCACCTAATCCCCCTTTGAGTAATACTGATTTTACTTCTTAGTATCCAACCCCATTTTGCTGTTGCGCCTGCACAGTAAACTGGTCTCTCATTGTTCTTTTATGTGCTTCCTTAGCTTCTCTTGTCCCCTACTCTGATACCCCAATTCTATTTTGTCATTTGTTTTCCTAACCCTTTAAAGTTTACGTCAGTCTTCTGAGTTAATCTTCTGTTTACTAGAGAAGATTGTCAAATTGACGTCTCCTTTGAAGTTGTCTAACATAGACTTTTTAATGTATATTTTACTCATCTTGATGAAACTTCCCTATGATTTCCCAATATGTGCAAGGAACTAGGATCATGTTCCCAGCAAGAAAACCCCTGTCAGCTTAAGTTATCCTTTAGTACAATACATCTGATATTCCAGCCATCCTGGCAGTTATCTTTAATGTTTCCTACCTGCAGAGCTCTTCATGATGATTTTTTAACTAGAAAAAACATTTTTAATATTCTGAATTCTCATTCTGTTGTAAACCAGATCATAACTCATATCTACTGAAATGATAACCCTGACTATAGGAATCAGCCCAAAGATGGTTCCTATGAGGCCGAGGTCAAATATATCCTAAATTCCCCACTTGTACACTATTTCTGATAACCATCCATTCTTCCTCAGCACTCTCTTTTTCTAGTGGGTTTGATAATCCATTGCAGTGGTCGTAGAGAATTCACAGAAACACCATACTGCAATAACAATTTTTAATATAACAAAGACGTATATGAACAAAGGATGTAAATGAAGAAGTGCATAGGGCAAGGTCCACAAGTGTTTGCTGCAGAGAACCTCAACACCTCAAGAACATCCACTTACTCTTCCTGAAACAGATGTTCACTTCATCAAGCAGGAAGCCTTTCACCCAGGAACTATGCCGTGATGTCATTCAGTGGGCTCTGCTGTCAACTGCTCTTCTCACTGGCTCCCAACTCCCCTTGGCTGGCTCTGGAATAGGTCTCAGACAGTCCTAGTTCTTGACTGTTTCTAGCTACTCTAGGTCAGCGACAGCTCTAGGCTGACTTCACGACAGCTCTTGGTACAGAACTACCTTAGTGGTGCGCCCTCTTCTGCGGGCAGCCCCTTGCTTGTGGTGCCCTATTCCTCAGAATGTTACATATTCTGGCCAGGGTTCAGTCTTTACACTCTGCTGCCACCATCGAAGTTCGCTTCTTTCTGCAGCTGCATGTCTTTATTGTAGGTGCTTCCTCAGTTATCATCGCAGCTCTACATGTTATACCTTTCTTAACCTGTCTGAGGGGGACTTAGCACCGGGCCCATGTATCCAAAGGATGAGCTCATTTCCTCTGGTTGGATCTCATCAATCAGGAGGCCCCCCAGAATCCTCAGTGCTTTTGCCCTTCATTTAGGCCTGTCCTTAAGACTGGGAGTGGGTCCCAAGGCAATACAAGTAAAGGTCAGATTGGACAGGCTCCACAGCCAATCCTAGTAAAGGGCAGACTGACCATTCTTTCCGGCCAATCCCAGTAACGGACCGACCAGGCCGCACTCCCCAGCCTATCTGGGTAAGGTCAGTGTAATGCTGTTTGTGAAGCCTGTTTTCTACTAGTGTCAGAGCTTGTCTAATTACAAGAGTAGGGATGAGAATCAGGATCAGCACGAAGCCGATTCCTATGAGGTGGAGGTCAAACACACCTCCATTTTCCAACTTTTTCACCATTTCTGACACCAGCTGCCCCCCCACCCTCAGCACTCTCTACGTCTCTGCTGTTTTATAATTCATTATGATGGCCACAAGAACCCACAGATCTTACTTGCTGTAAAAAGTGTGGGGCAACATCTGACCTTCTCTAACTTTACAGTGGGGAGGAGAGGAGACAGAATCAACATTAGTCCACAGTTGATTCTCCATCCTTTTTACCAATTCTGACACCAGCCGTCACTCTCACAGTGTTCTCTACTTCTCTGCTGGGTTTGATAAGTTGTTGCCATGGGCACACATAACTCATAGACCATACTCAAAATTAGGGTGTGTATTAGGGAAGTAATGGGTTACAATTCAGGATCAGAAAGCATGTAGGGAAAGTATCTCTTCTATGCAGGACAGCTGTCTCAGCTCCTCTCACCCCCCTGAGAACAGGGTGATCTCTTGTCCTTCGGCCCTCAGATATTGCCTAGCCTCTGCACTGCCCTGATCGGTGTTAAAAAGTTCTTTTAGGTTTGCTGATAAGTATCCAGAGGTACTCTATTCTGCCAGGAAGCCTCCCACCTGGAGGCACTCAAATCTCTTGCTCCGTGGTTCAGCATGCCCACTGTAGGCACCTCGCTCAGTTGACCGGGAAGCCCACTATAGCTGTCTTGCGTTGGTCCCCTGGTTTCGTTGCTGCTGTTTCTCTGCCACTGGATTCTGCCGTGTTTTCTGCCACTTCTTGCCGTCTCCGGTTTTTATAACTCTCTTTGTCTCCTGGGTCTAGTAGGTTCTCAGCGCAGGGACTCCAAGTCCAGAGGATGTGCTCCAGTCCTGGCTCTTCTTGGTGGTAGAACGTTTTCTCTCTGCTCTGGGATTAGCTCTCTTTTTAAGCCCAGCAGGATGGCAAAACAGACCAGTCCCCAGCATATACCTTATTTGGGTCCCATCCCCAGCAGGATTTCCATGCACCTTATTTGCATTAGCAGCAAACTGTCCAATCTCTTTGGTGGGCCACAAGCACTTTATTTGTGTAGTCCCACCCAGTCATCGTGTTGTAGTCACAAAGGCTATGGCTAGAAGGACTATATTAAGTAATTCTCTACACCACACTCAGAATTACGTTCTTTATTGGGGAAGTTAACAGGCTACAACATGAGATCCTATCAACTTGGAAGTAATGGAATACAATTCAGGAGACAGCCATACAGTTCCTCAGCGAACCGAGACAGCCCTCAGCTCCTTTTCTTGCAGTGCTCGCAGGCAGGCAGCCCTTCTAGCTGTGCCAACCACTAGACCTTACTGGGCCACTGCCCTGCTTGGCAAGCGTTACAACTCTTTTAGCTTCACTGACAAGTGTACTCCACTGGCAAGCCTTCAGCTCTTAGGAGCTCGATTCTCTGTTGCAAATCCATTACAGATGTCTCTTGCTGCCGTCTCTCATCATCTTCGGTATTATAGCTCTATTAGGAGGTTCTCTTACTATTTCTCTGTATGTGTCTATCTCTGAAAATCACTGTCGGGTTGGCTACTTTTTATAAGTAAGTCACTCAGTACTGTTGAGTGGTTTTATGCACCCTATTTGCATAGTACACTAACCAATCCTAGAAGATTGTGGCCCAGTCAATCACTTTTGGCGGAATTAAAAACCTAGGGCCAGAAAGGCCACGTATAAGAGCAAGCCGTTGTACTGCAGCCACATAAGGAGCCTGCTGGACCACACTACTTCACTTGAATTCCTTTGTATATTTACTAATTGTGCTAACTGCACTAAAAAAAAAAATGGGCAATTAAGGCAAATCCTGTCTTCACTGGTAACTATTTGGTTACGATCAGCATGAAACCAATTTCCACTGTCCCATGTCTCCATTATCATTTTTGCAAACCACTTAATGTGGCACTTTGTCCTCCCTAGCCACCTGAAACCAAATCCTCTCCTCCCTGACTGCCCAGAGCCAGGTCCTCTCATCCATGGCTGCCTGGCGCCCGGTATTCTGTGTCCTGCACATCCTGAGCCGGGTCAAAATACACAAGTTAGAAGCTTGCAGTCCTTCTGATCAACTGCCTGCTCAGTCCCTCTCAGAGTTAGCCACCTGAGCACTGTCAGAGTTTACAAGTTAGCATGACTCTGTTCTCTGACTGCTAAAAGGGCAGACACCAGCCCTGCAGGCTCATTGCCCCCTTTGGGTTTGTTAATTCTTTAGAAAGACTCACAGAATTCACCAAGACTGCCTATACTTACAGCTCCAAACCAAACCAAACCCATTGCCGTTGAGTCAATTCTGACTCATAGTGACCCTATAGGACAGTAGAACTGCCCTGTAGGGTTTCCAAAGCTATAATCCTTATGGAAACAGACTACCATATCTTTCTCCCACAGAGCGCCTGGTAGGTTTGAGCCACCGACCTTTCAGTTAGCAGCCAAGGTGCATAACCACTGCATCACAAGGGCCCCCTCATACTTAGAGTTAGCCATTTATTATAACCAGAGAGGATAGAAATGAAGAGATACCTCAAGCATGGTCTAGAAGAGGTCCCAACATGACACTTCATTGCCTCCAGCTACATCCACCTTCTTCCATGCATGGATGTCCTCAGCAGTCCAGGAAACCTCAGACTTCCTCTTGCATTGCGTTTTGCTGGCTTCATTTTATACTCGTGATTGGCAGCATCAATTGAAAAAATGAATATGCGTGATTGCTTGCATCAAGCCCCCCTCACATCTTCAGGTTAGTTGACAGGTATATTTGTGTAGCCCCCAATCATTTCCTCACATTCTAAAGTGTTTATCCTAACTGTTATAAAAAAACATGGGCACCTTGATTGCTGGAAAATTGCAAGGGCTGTCTTTCAAGGAAGGAGTCGTGGTTTTGCAGTGGTTAAGCACTCGGCTACTAACCAAAAAGTCTGTGGTTTGAACCCAGCAGCCTCTCTGCTAGAGAAAGATGTGGCAATCTGCTTCCATAAAGAATACGGCTTTGTAAACTGTATGGGGCAGTTCTGCTCTGTTCTGTAGAGTCACTAGGAGTCAGAATTGACCCAGCATCAACGGGTTTGGTTTTTGTTTTGTTTTTTTAATCTTTCAAGAGACCAAAGACAAAAGCCAAATTGAGTTCTTGTTCTTGTTAGGTGCCATCAAGTCGCTTTCAACTCATAGCGACCCTTTGTACAACAGGACAAAACACTGCCCAGTCCTGCTCTGTTCTCAAAATTGTTGCTATCTTTGAGCCCATAGTTGCAGCCAGTGTGTCAGTTCATCTTGTCGACAGTCTTCCTCATTTTTGCTGACCCTCTACTTTACCAAGCATGATGTCCTTCTTCTCAGGCACTGGTCCTCCTGATAACATGTCCAAAGTATGTGAGATGAAGTCTCACCATCCTCGCTTCCAAGGAGTAATCTGGCTGTACTTAACTCCAGAACAGATTTGTTCCTTCTTCTGGCAGTCCGTATTCAGTATTCTTCGCCAGCATAATAGTTCAAAGGCATCAATTCTTCTTCAGTATTCCTTATTCATTGTGCAGCTTTCACATACATATAAGATGGTTGAAAATACCATGGCTTGGGTCAGGTGCACCTTAGTCCTCAAATAGACATCTTTGCTTTTAAACACTTTAAACAGGTCTTTTGGAGCGGATTTGCCCAATTTAATATGTCATTTGAGTTTCTGACTGCTGCTTCCATGGGCGTTGATTGTGGATCCAAGTAAAATGAAATCCTTAACAACTTCAACATTTTTTCCATTTAGCATGATGTTGCCTATGGGTCTACTTGCGAGAGTTTTTGTTTTCTTTACCGAAGGCTGTTGTCTTTGATCTTCATCAGGAAGTGCTGCAAGTCCCCTTCACTTCCCATAGGCAAGGTTGTGTCATCTGCTTATCGTAGGTTGTTAATGAGTCTTGAGTTCTTAGTCCCACACTAATTCTAATCTTTCTCTCAGTTCATTGTAAATATTATAACTGGATTCACTTCAGTCCCTCGGTGGACTTTTCCAGTTCCAAAGGCCTAAATGTTAGAATGATTCAAACTTCGGTGTTCATCTTCTGTAAAAACAGTGTGGGGGCAGTATCTGACCTTCTGTAACTTCACAAGGGAGAAAGAGAATCAAGATCAACAGCCCAAGGTTGATTCCTATGAGGCAGAAGTCAGACATGCCTCCTTTCTCCACCATCTTTACCAATTCTGTCACCAACCGTCCGTCCCATGGCACTACTTCTCTGCTGCGTTCAATAATTCATTGTAGTGGCCACACAGAACTCACAGACAGTATTCACGATTATGGGGTTTATTAGGGAAATAATATGATAATTCAAGTTCAGGAACACTCGGGATACAGTTCATCCATCAGGACAGTCTCTTAGCCGTGCTTGCAAGGCTGCCTCTGGCCCTCAGCCTCCGCTCTGCCCATACAAGTAGATACAAAGCTTTTTTCGCTCTGCCAGTAAGTGCCAGAGGCACCCTACTCTGCCAGCAAGCCTCCTGCCCAAAGGCACTGAGCTTTCTTCTCGCTCCATGGGCCAGAAATCCCACCACTCTCTCTCCTACTGTCTCCTGCCATCATTTCTCTGCCGCTGCTTCTCAGGACCTCTCTCTCTCTCTGTCTCTGTCTCTCCCGTTCTTTCCCTCTGTGTCCTGGTTCTAGGACCTTTCTCAGTGCGGGGGTCCCGGGTTCAAAGGACACACTGTCCGCTCCTGGCTGTTCTTCCTTGGTAATGGTGGGATCCTCTCCTTCCCACTTCTGGGGTGGAGGCCCAGCAGACTGGCAAAACTAACCAATCCACTTGTTGGCCCACAATTACCCTGTTTGAACAGTCCCACTCTTATCACTTGGGTGGGAGTTACAAGACACAAGTGATCCATTGCACTGCATCTACCAAATGTAACAGTCTGCATTCTTCACATACTGTGCCTAGTGAATAGTTGATTTTCAGTGAAGATTTGTAGAGTAAATGAATCTGTCCTTTACCAGTTGGAATCAGGAAGTGTTAAAACTCTGTGGTCTGCGGGTCCCAGTGAATTGCTTATATTTTACATTCTCTACATGTTTTGCAAGGCCTTATTTAAGTAGCAACCAAATCTGTATTCATTCTTTATGTGTTATCTAAACTTATTTCTACACTAACTGCTTTTACTCTTTAAGTTGTTTATGTTATTGTATTTCTATCAATGTGCAAGGAATATTTCACGTGTTTTATTTACACTCTTATCAGAGGGTTGTCACTAAAGATTTGCCTTACATCAATGCATTTTTTTAAATGGCTTCATTCCACATCAAGACGATGAATGGATTTATTCTGTTCTTTCCTAGAAATCATGAACATTGATGATCATCTGCTTGGACACTCACAAAAAGAAAGCAAGGTGAACAGCAAGGAACAGTGCTATGAGCATAATGCATTGGTAGATATCGTTCATCGGCACAAAAATCATTTTCCTTTAAGGGAAAATCATGCTATGTTTGACTTACATGAAAGAGCTGTGAAATCAAATTTAACTTTACCATCAGTCAACCACAGCAAATGCGATGAAATAAAGAACTCTGCTGAGCTCACTGGAGATGAGAAAACCTTTCTCCATGATGCCCAGGAGCAATTTTGTTTGGAAATGAAATTCCCTGAAAGTCAAAAATCCAACAGCACGAAATCTCAACTCATTCAGCATCAGAAAACTCACAAAACAGAGATATCACATGTATGCAGTGAACGTGGGAAAGCTGTCATTAGTAAGTCTTTCCTCACTGAGCCCCAGGTCATTCATACAGGGGAGAAACGCTATAGATGCAGTCTGTGTCGGGAAACCTTCTTTAAAAAGTTCAAGCTCATTGAACATCATCACACAACTCATAAAGGACAAAAATCGTATAAATGCATGGAATGTGGCAAAGCCTATCTGCATAAATCACAGCTCAATAATCATCAGAAAGCTCATCTGGCAGAGAAACCCTATATATGCCATGATTGTGGCAAAGGCTTCATCCAGAAGACACATCTCACTATTCATCAGCGAACTCATACTGAAGAGAAGCCATATATATGCGATGAATGTGGTAAAAGCTTCAACCAGAAGGGACATCTCATAGTTCATCAGCGAACTCATACTGGAGAGAAACCCTATATATGCAGTGAATGTGGAAAAGGCTTCATCCAGAAGGGAGATCTCACTATTCATCAGCGAACTCATACTGGAGAGAAACCCTATATATGCAGTGAATGTGGTAAAAACTTCAGTCATAAGGGAAATCTCATTATTCATCAGCGAATTCATACTGGAGAGAAACCCTATATATGTGGTGAATGTGGTAAACAATTCAGCCAGAAGTCACGCCTCATAGCACATCAGAGATTTCACACAGGGAAGATGCCTTTTTCGTGCAGTGAAAATGGAAAATCTTACTCCCAGAATGCAACTTTCATTAGACATCTAAAAATTCACGCAGGAGAGAAACCCTTTCAATGCAGTGAATGTTCGAAAGCCTTTGAAACGAAGCTAGAGGTCATTGAACATCAAAGATCTCATACAGGAGAGACACCATATTGCTGCAAAGAGTGTGGACAAACTTTTACCTGTACTTCTTCCTTTTATTCACATAAAAGAAAACACAAAAGAGAGAAAGGTGTAGATTCAATCAAGTTGGAAGACTCTTCCACAACAAGTCAGATCTCATCACATACCAGTGAGCTCATGCAGGAGAAAAGCCCTGTTAATACAGCGACTGTGCAAATGCCTTCTCTGGCACCTGAGACATCAGTAAACATCAGTGGGCTCCTAACTAATATGAACTTAGTCCTTGTGGGAGAGCCTGTTGCTAGATGTGAACCCTCAGCAGATAATAGAGAATTTGTACGGCAGAGAAACCTTGTGAATGCAGTGAATTTGGTGGTGCCTTCAGTGGTCAATTATGTCTTATTTTATGACAAATAAAACCTATAGGATAAACTCATACATACACTGGGGACCAGGATTGAGCAAAAATTTCTACCTCATTATATGGCTACAAAGTATATCCCAAGGGAAATCATGTGATTGCAGAGGCTGGGAAGGCCTGATACGCTCATTCTGCATAAATATGTACTTTGATATTGGGACATAGTCTGATGTTAACACAAACACATATTCATCAGTTCTGTTGTGCCAGTTAAATGTATGAAAGTCTGAGTTAATCGGAAATAACTGAATTTTTAAATCACATAAGATCATCAGTGTCTGAATGGTGCTGTAAATAAAAAACCAAATAGGGGTTGGTGGGAAAGGGGCAATATTAAATTGATGGGGTAGAGGGCACATATGTATAATTTTAGTTTGCCCAGAGCATTGTGAAGGATTAACCCAAAACTATATTGTCTGCTATACATAGTAGAACTTTATATTATTGAGATGGACCTACGAAACAATGGTCTTACATTGAGTCTATTCATTAATAAACCACTTTAACTATAGCCTGTCAGTTCTGTGTGGACACTAAAATGATTTATCAAACCCAGAAGAAAAGTAGAGGGTACTGTGGGGAGGTCACCTGTTGTCTAAATTGGAGGTAAGTCTGACCTCCTCCTCATTGGAATCAGCTTTGGGCTGTTGGTGATTTGCTCTTGTGAAATTACAGGACTTCAGTTGCTACTAGAACTGTAAAGTTGGTGTCAGAAGTGTGATTCGTTGTCATGGTTCCTGACTTATGGAAATATAGGGTTTTGGAAGAGAAAGGATGAATGGGCATGGCATGAGAAAATTTTGATTCTTGGGTGATTATTTTGATTTTTCCTATATGTAATGGCTAAAATGCAAGAGATGATATGCTGCAGCAGTGGACAGGAAAGCTCCATGTGAAGTGGATTGGGGTAAAAGCCCAGCAGGCTAAGCAAGATGATTAATAGGGGGCCAGGGCCTTCTGATTCAACCCAGCTAAAGACCTAAATCCATATGCTTACTAATGGGTAAGATAGATGCTGGAAAGCAGAAGATGAAACTGCAATGTTTAAAAAGGTTATTTATCTGAATGTACTATATTTGCCTGACTAAAGGTGTTTTTTTCCCTACCTGGTGGTGTAAAACAGACCTGAATGTATGATGGGAATGAATATTGGGTATTGTAAAAAAAAAAAAAAAAAAAGCATGTTACTCCACCCCTCGGACAATACTTGATTGGATATGCTAAAATGGGGTACTAGTAAATGGGGCTTCTGCCAAAAGCCTGTGAGATTAGGAGATTGCATTTTGAGAGACAATTGTACTGTGAGAGTACTAGGATGATTGAAGTCTTGTAGACCAAAGAACTACTTGTTGAATGAATAGTAAAAGAATGTTCATGTAAGGTACAGCCCTATGGAATCTGAAAGGTATGTTCAATAGGACATGTCAGTGCCCACCAGAAGAACTCCCTTTCAAAGGACTGGAAGTTAATGGAAGCTGGTGAGTAGATAGCTTGGTATGCTTGCTTGAGGTGACCACTTGGGTCTACACGATGAGTGTACGTGGGTGAGATGCATCAATAAAAGGATGGGACAAGTTTGGACATGTTCCTTTGGCACCTGTTGACCTATCCCTGGGTGGGTAGGGATGAGAAAGAGAACGGGATGGCTGGTATAAAGTGCAGTGGGGACTTCTGAGCCTACAGGTGGTAACCCATTGACCTAGCTCATGGTGACTAGGGATAACCTAAGCTGACCCCAAGTGAATGGGATGAAGATGAGCTAACCTTAACTGAATGGGTATGAGATAACTTGACCCTGGGTAAAGGGGATAAAAGAGAGAGGTTTAATAATGTGAGTTGGTATAGATGGCTGCAGTTTGGTGGTGTCTTAGTCATGTAGTGCTGCTATAACAGAAATACCACAAGCGGATGGCTTTAACAAAGAGAAATTTATTCTCTCACAGTCCAATAGGCTACAAGTCCAAATTACAGGGCATCAGCTCCAGGGGAAGGCTGTCTCAGCTCTGGAGGAAAGTCCTTGTCAGTCTTCCCCTGGACTAGGAACTTCTCCACACAGGAACCCCAGGTCTGAAGGATGCACTCTGCTCCCGGCACTGCTTTCTTGGTGGTATGAGGTTCCCATGTGTCTCCGCTCACTTCTCTTATTTCTCAAAAGAGATTGGCTTAAGACACTAATCTTGTAGACCTCGTCAATATAATTGCCGCTAATCCATTTTATTACAGCATAGGGATAGGATTTACAACATATAGGGAAATCAATCCTACAATACTGGGAATCATGACCTGGCCAAGTTGACAGATATTTTGGGGGGACCCAACTCAATCCATGACACTCCACCCTTTGGCCCCCCAAAATTCATGTCCTTGCCACATGTAAAACATTCATCCCATCATATCATAGCAGAAGTCATAAATCAACTGCAAGTCCAAAATCCAAAAATTTGTCTTCGCCTGTGAAATCTAGAATACAAGTCATCTGCTTCCAAAGGTACAGTGGTGCAACAGGCAGGCACAAGCTAGACATTTCCATTATAAACGGGAGAAACTGGAGGGAAAGAAGGGGTAACCAGCATCCAGCAAGTCAGTAGAACACATTACATTAGCCCTCAAGGCTTTAAAAATAATCCTCTGTTCTCTGAGACAATTTACACAATGGCCCTGCCCTCCAGACTCTAGGTATTGGCCACACTCCAGATTCTGAGTGGAGGCCCCTCAGTCCTGGGCTTCAGCTCTGCCTTCTAGGCCCACTGGGACAGCAACTCTGTTCCCTCGGCTTCAGGCAAACTATTCTAGTGAGTGGCAACTCCACCCTTAGAAACACCAGAGGCCATGGGTCCACCCTTTGAAACCCCAGAGGTTCTGGCCATGCCTTTTGAGACAGAGGCAGCTCGGCTTCTTGTCTTTCTTGTCTATTCAGCTTCTGCTTCCTGTGGCCTCTCAGCCCTTGGGCCTCATGCCTACATGTGCCCTGCTGGGGCAAGTGTTCCAAAGCCCTGTAGCTCCACTAATAAGTGCCTAGAGGCACCCTGCTCCACCGGGAAGCCTCCTGCACCAAAGCATTCGGCTCTCGCTCCATGGGTCAGCTCCAGTGCTGTCTGGAGCTGGTCTCCTAGTTCTGCTGCTGCCAGTTCTCTACTGCTGCAGGTCGTCTGCTGCTGCTTCTCACCATCTGTGCTGTCTCCAGTGTTAACAGTTCTCACTTCCTTCTGAGTTTTCTATCCATTCAGTTTCAAAACCACTTCCACATTTTAGGTATCTGTTAGAGCAGCACCCCACTTCCGGTACCAAATTCTGTGTTAGTCATCTAGTGCTGCTATAACAGAAATACCGCAGGTGGATGGCTTTAACAAAGAGAAGTTTATTCTCTCACAGTCTAGTAGCCTACAAGTCCAAATTGAGGGCATCAGCTCCAGGGGAAGGCTTTCTCTGTCAGCTCTGGAGGAAGGTCCTTGTCTGTCTTACCCTAGAATAGGAGCTTCTCTGCACAGGAACCCCGGGTCCAAAGGACATGCTTTGCTCCTGGCACTGCTTTCTTGGTGGTATGAGGTTCCCATGTCTCTCCGCTCACTTCTCTCTTTTATATCTCAAAAGAGATTGGCTTAAGACACTAACTAATCTTGTAGACCTCATCAATATAACTGCTGCTAATCCATCTTATTACAGCATAGTGATAGGATTTACAACACATAGGGAAATCAGTCATACAATACTGGGAATCATGACCTGGCCAAGTTGACAGATATTTTGGGGGGAAACAATTCAATCCATGACAGTCCACCGTTTGGCCCCCCCAAATTCATGTCCTTGCCACATGTAAAACATACCTGTTTTCAGAGAGAATATTTCCGATGTGCTCCGCTTACCAACTTTTTGCCTTTTCCCTTCACAGGAGCGTGTCTCTGCTGTACAGACGTTTGAATTCCTACTTGTCTGTTTACAAACTTTATTTTTTTTTAAACATACTGTTTTAAGGTGGGGCCATATTATTTTTCTGCCTAGCTTACTAGAAGCAATTTGACCTGGTCCATGTTTTCCCTGTGAAACTTGAGCCTCTGAAAATCTATCCATTTTCATCAAGGGTAGAGGATCAAGGAAACTGGACAGTACCAGGGCGTCCTCCAGGCAGTCCTTGCCTAAACAAACAAAAAAAACTTGTTTTCAGAAGCAAACCGCCACATCTTTATCCCTTGGGTGCTTTCTGCCTTGGGGGAACTGGTAGGGGAACAGCTGACCTGTGTCACCAGGCCTCCTATGTTCCTTGCCTACTAACCTGAAAACCAAGCCCATTGCCGTTTGGGTCGATTCAGACTCATAGCAACCCTATAGGACAGGGTAGAACAGCTCTGTAGGGTTTCCAAGGAGCTGCTGGTGGATTATGAACTGCCGACCTTTTGCTTAGCAGCCAAGCATTTAACCACTGGGCCACCAGGGATCTGCACCTTGGTTAACCTTTTGCCGTCTAGTCTATTCTAACCCATAGCAGGCGCGCTCTTAACCACTGCACAAGCAAGGCTCTTTCAGTCCTTCCCTAAACTAAAACCCAAACCCAAACCCACTGACGTCGAGTGGATTCCGATTTATAGCGACTCTGTAGGTGTGCTGTTCGAATCTGCCAGGCGCTCCTTGGAAACTCTGTGGGGCAGTTGTACTCTGTCCTACACACACACACACACACACACGCACACACACACACACACACGCACACACGCACTCACACACGCACACGCACACACACGCGCGCGCGCTGCCGTCGAGTCGATTTCGACTCATAGCCACCGTATATAGTATAGGCCAGGGTAGAACTGCCTCACAGAGTTTCCAAGGAGCTCCTGGCGGATTCGAACTGCCAACCTTTTTGTTAGAAGCCGAGCTCTGAACCACTGCGCAACCAGTCCTCCTTGACTACTGTCTTCAAACACAGCCACTGGGCCTTCTGTACGGCTAGTTTTCAAACATGGCTGCTTCCAGAGGGACATGGAGAGTACGGCGCAGACATATTACCTCCTAAAGCTATGCCGGAAACGCCCTATTCGCGCTGACCCTCGCCGCCGCCGTCGTAAGCGGACAAGGTTTCTGCGCGACAAGTCGAGAAGTAGTAGCTGTTCACGGAAGTCGGTGAAACTTCTCCGAACTCTTCGCGGTTCTGGAGTAAAACAGAGATTGGTGTGTGTTTTTGTCCTTGGAATTGGGCTAGGTAAGTGTGTGGACGTGGTGTCGTGAGGACACATGGAGTTCCTGAGAGGAGCGCAGGGGTGGAGGTGCTTGAGGGAGTCCAGTGGCTTTGGGTGAGCATGGCTTGAGCACTTCTGTAAAAAGATTAAGGCTGTCCCGACTGTCAGGGTACGGAGTCTTTGCGGATCTCTCTGCTTATAAGGGGATGGTGTTTACCATGAATGGGCTGTCTGGTTCAGGATTTAATATGGGGCTGAGTGAAGTTGGAGTCGGGGGATGGACTTTGTACGGCAGTGTCTGGTCCACGTTTCGCTTTAATACGCGTCTGAGGTTGATCTGTGTCTGGTACAGAGGCTGGTGAGGCAGTCTGCTTCCGTAAAGATTACAGTTCTACTCCGTTCTGTAGGGTCACTTTGAGTCGGATTCGACTGGATTGCAACGAGTTTAGTTTTTTTTTTTCTTTTCTGGATGTATATAAAATCTGCTTAGGGGTTTCTTGAGGGTACTATCGCTTTTAAACAGGCAATTCCTTGAATCTCTTTTTCCATGTAGGTGATCATATTGTTTGAAAATAACCTCAATTTTCCATCCTACTTTAATATTTATACCTTGTGCTTATCATGATATATTATTATTGGCTCAGCTCTTCCATACAAAGTCGATATGTAAGTTGGTAGTTTTTGCTACGATATCTTTGTCTTGTTGCCCACTTACAAAATGCACTTGCTGTAATGTTTATTCAGGATGTAGGATCATATAAATTCATCCAGGATTTCAAGTTTAATGAAATAAAGAGGTTCGAGGTTTTATTTCAAGAATAAAAACTGTTTATTTTATGTAGATCATTTTTCCTATTAATTCCTTGTATTGTTTGTGCCACTTCTCTTTTGATCTCTCTCAAAACGAATGTAAAAAATGGCTTCAGGGCGTCATCGCACCTCCTTGTCTAACTTCACAAAGGGAAAGAGAGAGACTCAAGATCAGCAGCATCAACCCAGAGCTGATTCCTATGAAGTGGGGGTCAGATATATATCAGTCTCCCCTTACTAGGAGGATACATTCCAAGACTCCCAGTTGGTGCCTAAAACCGCGGATAATACTGAATCCGCAGATAGTGCTGAACCCTATGTATACTATGTTTTTTCATATACACGCATACCTATAATGAAGTTTAATGTCTCTCATGGATTGAATTGTGTCCCCCAAAAATATCTGTCAACTTGGCTAGGTCCTGATTCCAAGTACTGTATGATTGTGTAATCTGATGTGATTTCCTTATGTGTTGTAAACTCAATCACTATGATGAGGTTATATGTCATCTCCTTATGTGTTGTAAATTCTATCACTGTAATGAGGTTATGCTGATGAGGTTTACAAGATTAGATAGTGTCTTAATCCAATCTCTTTTGAGATATAAAAGAGAGATGTGAACAGAGACACATGGGAACCTCATACCACCAAGAAAGCAGTGCCAGGAGCAGAGTGCATCCTTTGGACCTGAGGTTCCTGCTCTGAGATGCTCCCAGACCAAGGAAAGACCGATGACAAGGACCTTCCTCCAGAGCCAACAGAGAGAGAGAGTCTTTTCCTGGAGCTGATGGCCTGAATTTGGACTTATAGCCTACTGGACTGTGAGAGAATAAATTTCTCTTTGTTAAAACCATCCACTTGTGGTATTTCTGTGAGAGCAGCACTAGATGACTAAAACAATATCTAAATTAGGCACAGTTTCAAGGATAGTAGTTTTCTTCTTACTGTAGATCTGAGCAACTTCAGCATATGATTTTTCTTTCCTTATTAAGTCGAAAACTTTCACTTTTTCACATATCACTACTCTTGCACTTTGGGGCCATTATCAAGTAAAATAAGGGTTACTTGAACACAAGCACTGTGATACCTCTACAGTCAATCTGATAACCAAAATGGCTACTAAGTAACTAATGGGCGAGTAGCATATACAGCGTGGATATGCTGAACAAAGGGATGATTCATGTCCTGGGTGGGAAGGAGTGGGACAGTGAGGCATTTCATCATGCTACGTAGAAGCGCAATTTAAAA
Source organism: Trichechus manatus latirostris (assembly GCF_000243295.1). Lineage (NCBI taxonomy): Eukaryota > Metazoa > Chordata > Mammalia > Sirenia > Trichechidae > Trichechus > Trichechus manatus. The sequence goes on from NW_004444023.1 coordinate 7,603,365, forward strand.
TTTATGAATCGTTTATTTCTGGAATTTTCCATATAATATTTTTGGACCACAGTTGACTACGGGTAACTGAAACTGTGGAAAGCGAAACTGCAGATAAAAGGGAGGACTACTGTATCTCCTTTCTCCAACCTTTTTACCAATTTTGACACCAGCTGTGCCTCCCACAGCACTCTCTACCCCTCTGTTGGTTCAATAATTGGTTGCAGTGGGCACACAGAACTCACAGACTAGACTCACAGTTTTGGGGTTTATTAGGGAAGTAACAGGTTACAACTGAGGATCAGGAACGACTCAGGATATAGTTCTCTGATCAGGACAGCCTCTTCTCAGTCATGCTTGTGGGTGGGCCTCTGGTCCTTGGCCTCTTGGCTTCCCAGCCCCTCAGCTTGACCTCTGCCCTGCTCAGGCAAATGTTACAAAGCTCTTTAGCTCTGCCAGTTATTGCCCAGGGGCACCCCAGTCCGCCAGGAAACCTCCTGTCTGAAGGCACTCAGCTCTTTTACTCCTTGGTTTGACATGCCGTCTGTGGCTACCTTTCTCTGTGGGCCAGGAAACCCACCACACCATCTTGCACTGGTCTCCTCGTTTTGCTGCTGCCATTTCTTTGCTGCTGCTTCTCATCATCTTACACCATCTCCAGTGTTACAACTCTTTTTGTCTGTCTCTCTTTCTGCTGGGTCTAAGAGGTTCTCAGCATTGGGACCCTGTGTCCAAAGGACTCATTCTATCCTGTCTCTTCTTGATGCTAGTGAGCTTCCCTCCTTTCCCGTCTCTGAGATGGCTCATTTTAAGTCTAACGGATGGCAAAACTGACCAGTCCCCTCATTAGGGTTGCATATACTTTATTTGCGTGGTCCTATTCCTGCAAGTGTTCCATGCACCTTATTTGCATTGTTAGCAAGCTGTCCATTCCCTTTGGTGGACCACCCAATCACTTTTTGGGAGTTATAAGACTATGCATGGCTAAAAGGGCTATATTAAGTAATTCACTTCACCATGAATGTATAATTTATTGATTGTTTCAATGAACAAGCTTTTTGTATTTTTGGGCTCTTCTAGTCTTTAATTTTTCTAAATTTATCCTTTTTTTTTTTAATGTACAACTGTACAAATAACTTCAAACATAAGAATCAGCACAAAATCAATTCCTATGAGGTGGAGGTCAAATGTACCACAAATTTCCACATACTCCAAACTGCTGTACCACTCCATCTCAGACACTGGCTGCTCTCCCTCCCCTCAGCACTCTTCCCTCTCCAATTTGGGTTCAGCAAATTGCTGCAAAGTCTCACTCAGGAACTGTACTTACTGTTAAGTGGTTGTAAGAAAAGCGTTGTCAGAGCATCTGGTGAAATAAAACTTGCTTTCCCAAATTGATACAGTATCTTTTGTTCCAATCCCTTAATGGAGTTTTTGGCATCTGTATCTCTTATCGGATATGCAAAGCCCTGTCCAGAGTAAGTATCTATTCCTGTGAGGACCCATTTATAGCCACTTTGTGCCTCCAGCATCATTGGTCCAATATAATCAACTTGCCAGCTACGTGCAGGGCCTTCTCCCTGGGGAATCTCTCCCATAGCCATCTGCGACCTCTGTCTTTCTTGCTGGCAGACAGAACAGTCCTTATTGGCATTTTGTGCCTCAGAGGGTGCAAGACGGATGTGCCTAGATTCAGCTTATCTCTGCGTTGCTGCATCACCCCCATGTCTGCTCATTTCATGGACCCAGTTGGCTGCCTTAAGTGAGCATGCCAACAGATCGACTTGCTGATTCGGTTTGCCTTCCAGTCCAGGAAGGAACTTTTGTTTCTCATGGCTGTAAAGTTTTCTGTGGGCACCAGATAAAGGGACAGTCAACAGTATTGTGGGCCTCATGTTAAGGTGATTGCCAGGAGCAGCAACATCATCTGGGCCTAGAGAAAATGTATCACTCACATTGAATTTTCCCTTCAGCCTGCAGATCCTTACTCCCCAGCAGCAAGAAAACCAATTGAAGGAAGGAGGAAGAGCTTGCAGAATTTGAGTACTGTCATTTCTGGGGACACCCTTCACAAGAGACTGAGATTTCTGAACAGAAATTTAGAGCTGATCCAGAAAACACAAAGACAGAGCATCTCAGTTGCTGGTCATGTCTCAAGAACAAAAGAAAACGATCGAGGCCCAGGTGACTTTTGGTTGGTTTTATGCTTTCTTTGTTCCCTAATGAATTTGTAGAGGTCTGTAAAATATCAGTTCAGTTTATCTCTAAAGTATAAATTTGGAAAGTAGGAGCTAGACAGAATTAAACTTAGACTCTGACTTCAACATCCGACAAAATAGGATCAGGACTATATTATTCATGAGATTAACACTAAATTATTGACACTGAACATGATATGTGACTAGAGGATCCTGTGGGTTACATTAACTGTCAACTTGCATTTAATTTATTGCTCTGGCCAACACAAGAGAATCATTTCAATTTAAATGATATTCCCTGTTTTTTGAGGAGAATGGAGATTATTTTCTCCCAGGATGTCAATATTTCATGGTACTTTTTCTGAGTTTCTTTGATGTTTGTTCCTAGAGGTGATGTGGTGGATGATGTCCTGAACAGCAGCATTCTCATAGATACAAAAGCAGGTTTCCTATGGCTGCTTCTTCCAAGATCCTTCCAGTGCAGTGAATTACTTAATATGGCCCTTCTACCATAGAGTTTATGAGTCCCACACAGTAATTGGGTGGGTCTATGCCAATAAGGTGGTTGTTCCCATCCAAGGGGATTGGACAGCTTGCTGCTAATGCAAATAAGGTGTGTGGAACCCTTGTGGGGGGTGGGACCATGAAAATAAGGCGTATGAAACCCTAACAAGGGGATTGGTCAGTTTTGCCATCATGCTAGGCTTAAAGGGAGGCAGAGAGAGGGTAGCTGTAACATGGAAGACAGTGAGAGACAGCAGCACTGCAGTAGCAAGAGTGATAGATGGCAGGAACCAGGAAACTGGTGCAAGACAGCTGCAGTGCACTTGCTGACCCACAGAGCTAAGAGTTGTAATGCTTGCTCAAGAAGGCTCTGAGCAAGGCCTGTCAGCAGAGGGTGAGAAGAAGCTTTCCTGCTCAAGAACTGTATTCTGAATTGTTCCTTTTACTTCTGAGTCATACTCCATTACTTCACTAATAAACCACTTAACTGTAAGTACAGTTTGTGAGTTCTGTGAGATGTTGCAACAAATTATGGAACCCAAAGGCCAGACCGAGAGTATGAGGAGAGGGAGAGTAGTTTATGTTAGAGATGATGGAAGGGTACAGCAGTTTGGAGAAGCTGGACATTTAGGACATCTTTAACCTCTGCCTCATAGGGACCAGCTTTGTGCTGATCCTTATAAAAAAAATCAGTTCATTTACTCCCTCATAGACCCCTGTGAGAATAGACCAAGCCAAGTCAGTGGACAGCGGAGATGAGCACATGTTAGCCCATGGACTTAGCCTCATGGTGGTCTAGGTTTATTTAGGAATTAAACCTAAACATACTTGTTAAGTGGAAGCAATGCACAGCTGTCAAATGATTCTCAATGAACTAGTGTTTGAGTACAGATCTGGAAGCAGGGAGTAGCTCTGTGACCTGCACACACCATTTATGACTGTTTTATACCTGAGGTTTCACATCTGTAAAATAGTGATGATGATAATGGTGCCAATCTCATATAGTTATTGTGGAGATGAAATTAGTTAATGTATTTAAAGCATTTAAAAGAGTGTCTAGTACATGATATAAAAGAGCATCCAATGTCCCCAGTCTTTCCAATACTTGTTATTAAAGTGTTATCAAATGTCATACCTTTCAACAATCTGCATGGTCACGTAGTTCCCTGTCTTGCTTTCTTTTGTATTTTTCTAATAACTGGTGAGATTGAGATCTTTCTTGTATTGGTCAGTTAAATTATTCATTTTCTGGAATTCTTGTCCATATCCTTTGCTCATTTATAAATTCTAATTTGTCTTACTGATTTAAAGGAATTATTTATATGTAATGTGTATTGATCTTTTTTGTAAAAATCTCCTTTGGAAAATATTTTTTCTAAACTGTCGCTTGTCTTTTCCCATGCAGAAGTTTTAATTTTAATTAATTTTTAATTAAAACTTTGTCGTAAAATTTCAGATTTTTCCTTCCCCTGGCTTTTGACTTATAAAAATGGTGTGGCAGTGGAATCAGAACTCCTCTGACTTCACAAGGGGGAGAGAGAATCATTATCAGCATCAACATCCCAAGGCTGATTCCTATGAAGCAGAGGTGAAACATACCAACACCCTCCAACCTTTTTTTTTTTTTTTAACCAGTTATGACACCAGCTGTCCGTTTCACGGTACTCTTTACTACTCTGCTGGGTTTAATAATTCATTGCATTGGCCACACAGAACTCACAGACAATACTGACAATTGTTGGGTCTATTAGGGAAGTAACAGGTTACAATTCAGGATCAGAAACAACTCAGGATACAGTTTTTCTATCAGGACAGCCTCTTCTCAGCTATGACCTCAGGCAGGGCTCTCCTTGACCCTCAGGCACTCAGGCCTGTTGGCTGGCACAGCCCAGCCTCTGCCATGCTCAGGCAAGTGTTAACAAAGCTCTTTAGCTCCACTGATGAGTGCCCAGATGTGCGCCACTCTGCCAGTAAGTCTTGGCCTGAAGGCACTCGGCTCTCTTGCTCTGTGGGTTGGTGAGCCTAGCTCCGCCACATGCTTGGAGGCATCCCACTCCATAAGCAAGCCTCCTGCCTGAAGGCGCTCAGCTCTCTAACTCCGTTCTCCTGCCAGGTTCCTGGTTCTGCTGCCTCTGCTGTTGCCGTCTCACTGTCGCTGCTTCTCAGTGTCTCTCTGTCTCCTGGGTCTAGGAGCTCTCAGTGCAGGGATCCTTGTTCCAAAGGACGTGTGCCATTCCATTCTCTTCTTCTTGGTAGTAATCCGATCCCCCCTTTCCACCTCTGGGATGGCTCATTTTAAGCCTAGTAGGATGGCAAAACTGACTGATCCCCTCATTAGGGTTCCATCCACCTTCTTTGGGATTCGGGTTCCATGCACCTTATTAGCATGATCCCACAAAATCATTGTGTAGGAGTCACAAAGACTGTGGCTAGAAAAGCCATATTAAGTAATTCACTGTACTGCATTTGTGTCATAAATATATTCTATATTTTCATACTTTTTTTTTTTTTTAAGTTCTTTGAATTATCTGTTGGTTCCCACCAAAGTGTTCCAACATTGTAGAGGCTTAAAAGAGCTGACATTTATTATATCGCAGCTTCTGTGGTCAGGAATCCAGGCACAGCATCTCTTGGTGCTCTCTGCTCTTTGGTCTCTCACAAGACTGCAGTAAAGTTGTTGGCCAGAGCTGGGGTCTGATTGAGGCTCGAATGGGGAAGGGTCTGCTTTCAAGTTCACTTGGTTGTGGGCAGGATTCAGTTCCATTAGGGCCTCAGTTCCTCACTGTGTGTTGGCCAGAGGCAGCCCTCAGGTACTTGGCATGTTGGCCTCCCCAACATGGCAACATCCTTCATTAAAACCAACAAGATGGGAGTGACATATCTAATATGTAATCTAATCGTGGAATGGCATTCCATCACCTTTGTCATTTTATTAGATAGGAGCAAGTCACAGGAACAGCGCATGCTGAAAGAGAGGGAACTATATAAAGGTGTGGATATGATCACGGGACTATCTTAGAATCTGCCTGCCACAGGTCTTTCATTCAGTAAAAAATTATTTTTGAATGCAGAGTGAGGTCTTTGGATGTTGCTTCTCCCTTACTCTACTTTCTGTTTTGGAAGTTAACGATGGGCATGTGTTAAGCCATTTTTATTCTACCCATGTTTACTAACCTCGTTTTTACATTGTCTCTCACTCTCTGCTACATTTTCGTTAATTTCTTAGACTGTAAATTACAGCTGATCATCTGTTTTAGTGTATTTGATATGCTGTAAACTTGTGCGTTAATATGCATACATGTGTATTTGTCGTTAATGTCTATATCTAGGTGTTTGTGTGTGTATGTATTTATTTTTCCCAAATCCACCCAATTATCTTGTCTCTTGTTCTTTAAAGATTTTTGATAGTTTCTTTAATTCCTTTCTACGGCTTAATGTATTAACTTATTAAATGTGTCATTTCTTGTAATTTAGATAACCTGGGGTCTTTTCTCTGTAGATTCTGATACTGGCTCTGAAGGCTCATGTTGAATATAGGAACATGTTTTATTCTCCTGGCTGACACTAATATTTATCTGTTAGCATATAGGTGATCAAATACACATATTCACGTATGTATACATATATATACACACATACACTCACGTATATCCACATATATACAGATACATATATATATTCACACATTTGTATGTGTGTGCATGTGTGAATGCGAGATGTTTCTAGCTTAGTAAGAGGATTTCACTGCTACTTATTATAGAAACTTCTAATTTGATGAATGGATGGATGATCGAATACATACATTCAGAATATTTGTTAAGATTTTGAGTCTCTTACAAGGTGTTAAAAAAAAAAAACACTAGACATGTAGTTGTAGCATATGTAGAAGAAATCAGCAGAACAACTTTCTTCACATTTCACATATCATCAGAGGGAAATCAGTTCATGAAATGGAACCCTGTTATTACAGGAATCACTGACATTCAGCGACGTGGCTGTGAAGTTCACCTGGGAGGAGTGGCAGCTCCTGGACTCTGCTCAGAAGGACCTATACCAGGACGTGATGTTGGAGAACTACAAGAACCTGGTGTCCTTGGGTGAGGACAGTTCCCATGGGTCACTCAGAGGGTGGCCAGTGACCTTTCCTTTCTCACCTGTTGAAAGCTTAAGAGTGTCTTGTGGTGCTTTGAAGTGGTAGATTCTCAGTCCGCTCTGTGCCCCTTAGACAAATAAGTGTATTCTCCCTACTCCTGAGAGAAAAACCTTTACTTCGTATATTTGAATATTGTTTTTTCACAAATATAGCATTTTGCAGGCTTCACAAATCCAAGGCCAATTTAGTTTGTCTAACTGCTTTATTTGCATTAGCAGACTGTTTGATCCCTGCATGTACCTTATTTTCATAGTCCCACCCAGTTATTTAATAGGAGTCACAAGACTATGCTAGCTAGAAAGGCTATATTAAATAATTCACTATACCACAAGGTCAGACATACCTCCGCTATGCAATCTTTTTACCAATTCTGACGTCAGCCATCCTCCCCACGGCACTACTTCTCTGCTGAGTTCTATAATCTGTTGCAAGAGCCACGCAGAGCTCACAGACAATACTTACTTAAGTGGTTTATTAAGGAAGTAACAGGGTGCAACTTGGGATCAGGATCAAGAAGCATGTAGGCAAAATCTCCCTTCAGTGCAGACAGCTCTCTCAGCAACTCTTAGCCGTGTAGGCCTCCTCTCTGCCCTCTCAGGACAGGCTCCTCTTGACCCTTCCATTTGTCACCACCAACTCTGTTGCATAGTCCCTTCCAGGCCTTTCGTCACTGGCTTTGCCACTGCGCCCATTCTGGGCCTTTCGCTGTCTTCAGTGTTACATCCCTTGACCCCTGTTACAGCTCTTTTAAGAGGTTCCTTAACCTCCTGTCTGTCTGACTCTTCTCTCTTCTCACTTTCTTCTGCTTCTTCCTGCTGCTTCTCTTCATGTTTCTTTCAGTCTGAAAAACCTCTGTGTGGCTGGCTGTATATATACACAACTGTTTGTCAGTTTCAAGACATAGCCCCTTCCAGCAGGGGCCACAAGCTGACCAATCCCCTCTCTGTAGGCCACAGACACTTCATCTGCAGAGTAGATTATAGTCACTTCATTTGCATAGTCTGTTTACGGATCCATGCAATGTGTATACCAATCACAGGGCAGGCTGCAGCCCAGGACCAGACAAAAAGTATCAAACCACAATTGTGTACACCTTCCCCAGGAAATGTCAATCAACCTGGACAAAAGTAACAAACCCTCTGAGGGAGAAAAAGGTAACTCCTCAGGGTTTAGGGGAAAAATCTCTCAAGCTGTTTTTCCAAAGAACCAAGGCAAAAGGCCACGTAAAAGGAACTCATTTCACCACAGCTTTGGAAGTCACATTCTAGTCAGAGAACGCATCACAACTGTGACGGGTGCCTGAGGCTACATAACAGTGTCTCCATGTATCCCTCTCCCATGTGAGACCTCCTCTTTGTAGGAGTTTAGAGAAAAATATACCCTTCTATCTCTTCTGTGATCATATCCCTGTTTCTTTGACATCTTGATATTTTTATTTGTATAGGTTTCTGCTTCATAGGGTTCTTCAGTGTTTAACTTCTTCATATCCTTCCATCACTCTTGCTGTGAAATTCTACCTTCCAGGCCCTCTCCAAAGAGAGAACTCTGAATTCATAACTGTTCTCTGAGTACAGTGCGTTCCTTCCCCATTGGGAAATACTGATTTCACTTCCTAACATGCAGCCCCACCTTGGATGTTGTACCCCCACAGTAAATTGGTCTCTTATTGGGCTTTTATCTGCTTCCTTACTTCTTTTTCCCCACTCTGAGGTTCTGTTAAGGTCATCATTTTCTTTTCTTATTTGTTCTCTTAACCCTTTAACGATTCCTCCATTCTAATGAATTACCCTCCTTTGCTTCCCTAGAGGAGGCTGTCAAATTGACATCTCCCTTGCTATCATCTAACAAACTTTTTCAAAATATATTTTACTCACCTGAAGAAACATTTCTTACATCCTGCATTCTCAGTTCCAGCATAAACTCCCTCATAACTGTTGTCTACTTCAGTTTAACTCTCTGTATATTTAATAATTCTGATCTTTCTCCTAGTTCATTGTAAATGTTACCACTGTGTTCACTTCGGTTCCTCAGGGGCTTTTCCCATTCTAAAGCTCTAAATGTTAGAATGATTCAAACCTTGGTGTTCCTCTAATTTTAATGTACATGTTCTTTTGTACTGTGAACGTGATCTTCTGTTCTCTGTCCTTAAATCATTTTTATATAAAGTTTTCTGAATTCTTTCCTCCAGCCAAGGTTTTCTCAAGATTTATGAATCTTTCTGAGATCTTCATTTCTGTACTTGGGTATTTAATAACCATCTAGAAGTTGATACGCTTCAGAATGTTTGCTTGAACATTCTGCACTTCAGTGATATCTTTATCTCATTGATAGACATTGCTTCCCATTACTCAAGTCAAATACTTAGCAGCAACTCTAAATACCTCAATTAATAGCCCACCCCAGTGAGCCTTCTCTTCCTCCAAAATGTATCCTCACTTCCTCCACCTCTTCCCAGCATCTCTTTCAAACCACGTTTCACAGCCTATGGTTATTTTCTTTGTCTTTCGTCACTTTTATTAATGATTTTTACTGAAGGATAATGTAGGCTTTGTAAACATAAGGAATATGTTTGTGTATTTAAAAATGGCATCAGGGTCATCTGATCTCCTCTAACTTCATGAAGTAGAGGAGAGAATCACCATCAGCATCAGCCCAAGGCTGATTCCTATGAGGTGGAGGTCAGACATGCTTCCTCTTCAACCTTTTTACCAATTCTTACACCAGCCGTCCCTCCCATGGCACTCTCTACTTCTCTGCTGGTTTTGATGATTTGTTGCAATGGCCACATAGAACTCACCATAATTATGAATATTGGGTTTATTAGGGAAGTAACAGGTTACAATTCAGGATCAGGAACAACTCAGAATACAGTTCTTCAGACAGGACAGCTCCTCCACCGTGCCTGCAGGCAGCCCTCTCCCTCGGCCCCTGGATCCCTTGGGCTGGCCTCTGCCCTTCTCGGGCAAGTGTTACAAGACTGTTTAGCTCCCTGGTAACTACCCAGAGGCACCCCGCATCACCAGGAATCCTCCTTCCCAAAGGCACTCACTCTTTTGCTCCATGGGTTGGCAAGCCTACTGTAACCACCTTGCTCTGTAGGCTAGGAAGCCCACTGTACTGTCTTACACTGGTCTCCTGGTTCTGGTGCCAATGTTTCTCTGACACTGATTCTTGCTGTTTTGTGCCATCTCCGATGTTACGACTTTCTGTCTCTTGCATGTAGGAAGTTCTCAGCACGGGGACACTAGGACCACAGGATGTGCTCTGCTCCAGTCTCTTCTTGGTGGTAGTGAGGTCCCCCATTTCCACCTCTGGGATAGCTCATGTTAAGCCTAGTGGGATCACAGAACTGACTGGTCCCCTCCTTTGTTAGGGTTCCATCACCTTATTTGCATGGTTCCACCTCCACAGAGGTGCCACGCACCTTATTTGCACTATTAGCAAGCTGTCCAATCCCCATGATGGGCCCCAAGCACCTTATTTGCACAGTCCCACCTGGTCATTTGGTGGGTGTCTTAGTCATCTAGTGCTGCTATAATAGAAATACCACAAATGGATGGCTTTAACAAAGAGAAGTTTATTCTCTCATAGTCCAGTAGGGTATAAGTCCGAATTCAGGGTGCCAGCTCCAGGGGAAGGCTTTCTCTCACTGTTGGCTCTGGAGGAAGGTCCTTGTAATATATCAGTCTTCCCTTGGTCTGCGAGCATCTCAGCACAGGAACCTCAGATCCAAAGGACGTGCTCTGCTCCCAGTACTGCTTTCTTGGTGGTATGAGGTCCCCCATTCTCTGCTTGCTTCTCTTGGCCTTTTATCTCTTGTAAGATAAAAGGTGGTACAGGCCCCACCCTAGGGAAACTCCTTTTTCATTGGATCAGGGATGTGACCTTAGTAAGGGTGTTATACAATCCCACCCTAATCCTCTTTAACGTAAAATTACAATCACAAAATGGAGGACAACCACGCAATTCTAGGAATCATGGCCCAGCCAAACTGATACACACATTTGTGGGGGGACATAATTCAGTCCATGACAGTGGGAGTTACAAAACGATGATGAGAAAGACTATATGAAAGGGATCCATTGCACTGCAGTGTAATACCAATACCTTTACTTTGTATATGTGAAATTTGTTTTGTCCCAGGTATAACCTTTTGCATTCTCCACAAACCCAACTATGCCTGGTGTATAGTTGTCATTTAGTAAGGATTTGTGGAATGAATGACTCTATCCCTTACCAGTTTGTATTAGATGGCTCTCCAGTCTCTGTCGTCTACTATTCACAGTGATTTACTTGTATTTTACAGTCTCTACAAGTTCCTCAAGGCCTTCTTTAGGAAGTGGCCAAATCTGTATTTATTTGTTGTCTATGATCTAACCTTGTTTCTATACTAACTGCTTTTATCTTTATTTGTTTATATTATTGTGTGTTTACCCGTGTGCAAGGAACATTAAATTTATTTACATTCGTACCATAGGGTTGTCACTAAAGAACCACTTTACATCCAAACATTTTTTAATCAGTTTATTCCTAATGGAGATGATGAAAGGAGTCACTGTTCTGTTCTTTCCTAGAAATCTGGAAAGTTGATGATCATCTACTTGGGCCCTGGCAAAATGAAAGCAGGATGGACGGAATGGAACAATGCGATGAACATAATATATTGGAAAATATTGTTCATCAACACAAAAGTCTTTTTCCTTTAAAGCAAAATCATGGTATGTTTGACTTATATGAAAAAGCTACGAGATCAAATTTAACTTTAATCAACCAGAGCAGAAGCTATGAAGTGAAGAACTCTGCTGAGCTTAACAGAGATGAGAAAACCTTTCTCCATGCTAACCCTGAACAATCTGGTACTGAATCTAAATTCCCTGAGAGTCAAATATCCAACACCGAATCCCAGCTCTCTAAGTACCAGAAAACTCACAAGATAGAGAAACCACATGTATGCAGTGAATGTGGTAAAGCCTTCATCAAGAAGTCTTGGCTCATTCATCATCAGATAATTCATACAGGAGAGAAACCTCATAGATGCAGTCTATGTGGGAAAGCCTTTTCTAAAAAGTACAAGCTCACTGAACATCATCAAAGAACTCATAAAGGACAAAAACCTTATGAGTGCACGGAATGTGGCAAAGCCTTTCTCTATAATTCACAGCTCAATAAACATCAAAAAATTCATATGGCAGAGAAACCCTATATATGCCATGAATGTGGAAAAGGCTTCACCGAGAAGTCATTTCTCATTATTCATCAGCGAACACATACTGGAGAGAAACCCTATATATGTAGTGAATGTGGAAAAGGCTTCATCCAGAAGGGAAATCTCATTATTCATCAGCGAACTCATACTGGAGAAAAACCCTATGTATGTGGTGAATGTGGTAAAGGCTTCAGCCAGAAGTCATGCCTCATAGCACATCAGAGATTTCACACAGGAAAGAGTCCCTTTGTGTGCAGTGAATGTGGTAAATCTCTTACCCAGAAGGCAAGTCTCATTAGACATCAGAAAAGTCATAGAAGAGAGAAACTCTTTCAATGCAGTGAGTGTTCAAAAGCTTTCCTCACAAAGCACAAGCTTATTATTCATCAAAGAACTCATACAGGAGAGAGACGGCATGGCTGCGACGAGTGTGGAAAAACGTTCCCCTACATGTCTTGCCTTCTTAGACATAAAAGAAAACACACAAGAAAGAAACATGTAGAATCAGACAAGGTGGAAAACCCTTCTGCAGCGAATCACACCTCATCACCTACCAGTGATCTCATTCAGGACAAAAACCCTGTTAGTACAGTGACCATGCAGATGCCCTCTGTGGCAACTCAAACATCAGTAAACACCAGTAGGCTCCTAACAAATAGAAACGTAGTCCTTGTGGGACAGCCTGTTGCCAGAAGCGAACCATCAGGAGATAACAGAGAATTTGTACAGCAGAGAGTCCTTCTGAATGCAGTGAATGTAGTAGTGCCTGTAAATGCAGTGAATGTGGTAGTACCTTCAGTGTCCAATTACATCTTATTTTATATTCCACAAAACCCGTAGGATAAACTCGGATACATTTCACTGTGGACTAGTGATTAGCAAAAATTTCTGCTTCCTTATATAGCTATAAAGTGTATCATGAAGGAAATCATGAATGTAGGAACTGGGAAAGCCTAGTAAGCTTATTGTACTTATGTGCGTGATGTTGTTGGTATGTGCTGTCAAGTCGATTCTGACTCATAGTGACCCTATATACAACAGAATGAAACACTGCCTGGTCCTGCACCATCCTTACAATCGTTGGTATGCTTGAGCCCATTGTTGCAGCCATTGTGTCAGTCCATCTCGTTGAGTGTCTTCCTCTTTTTTGCTGACCCTCTAGTCTACTTACCATGTTGTCCTTCTCCAGGGACTGATCCTTCCTGATAATATGTCCCAATAGTCTTGCCATTCTTGCTTCCAAGGAACATTCTGGTTGTACCTCTTCCAAGACAGATTTGTTTGTTCGTTTGGCAGTCCATGGTATATTCAATATTCTTTGCCAACACCACAATTCAAAGACGTCAGTTCCTCTTTGGTCTTCCTTATTCATTGTCCAGCTTTCACATGCATATGAGACAATTGAAAACATCATGGCTTGTGCATTGATATCAAGACATTATCTGATTTTAACCAAAACTCATGCACATTGATTGCTGTACTGTGTCAATTAAATGAATGAAAGTCTGAGTTCATGTCAGTGGACTAAATAAGTAATGGGAATTTTGAAAACAGAAGAGATCATTGGTATCTGGAGTGTTGCTTCTTTTGTTACTTGCCATGGAGTCAGTTATAGCTCATGGGGACCCCATGTGGTATAAATGAAAAATCACTTAGGGGAGAAACCTAAGGTGCAGTATTGGATTGGTGGGATTTGGGCAGATATACGTTAGTTCAGATTCCCCAGATCAGTGCGATGGAACAATTGAAAACCAGAATGTCTGCCACCAGTTTTGGAACTTTATATTATGCAGAGGGACCCAAGACACAGTACACTTAAACTGAGTCTATTCAAGATTGCAAGGAATATTTGTCACATACTACCTTTGTACTTGGCCCTATTTCGAGGAGCTGAAGATGCTGTGGTGAATAAAAAAGTCCATGCCTTCTCAAAGAGAACATCGACTTAGTTGGATTATATTTAAGTGGAATCTTGACACTCCAGCTAATGTAGTCAAAGGATGATGCAATATCTACATCAGATTAAATAAATATCGAATAATTGGTAGAAGGGGATTAGATAGAAGTTTCAGAAGTTAGAAAATCCTAAAAACTTCTTGTTAAAGTGGCATATCAAACATCTGACCTACTTGTCTGCAAGGGGGAAGGAGAATTAAGATCAGCAGCTGAAGGCTGATTCCTGTGAGGAAGAGGTCAGACGTGCCTCTACCCTCCAACCTTTTTACCATTTTGACACCAGCTGTCCCTCCCACAGCACTCTCTGCTTTTCTGCTTAGTTTGATAATTTGTTGCAGTGGCCATACAGAACATACAGAACTCAGTAGTCACAATGATGGGGTTTATTAGGGAAGTAACAGGTTACAATTCAGATTCAGGAATGCTCAGGATAACAGTTCTTCAATCAGGACTGCCTCTTCTCAGCCAGGCCCTCAGGCATGCTTCTGTCTGGCCTCTTGGCCTCTGCCCTGTTTGGGTAAGTTTTACAAAGCTCTGTTAGCTCTGCCAGTAAGTGCCCCAGGGGACTGCACTCTGCTGATAAGCCTCAGCCGAAGGAGCTCAGTTCTAGCTCTGTGGGTTGGCAAACGTATCTCCATCAAGTGACTGGAATCACCCTACTTGACCAGCAAGCCTCCTGCTCAAAGGCACTCAGCTTTCTTGCTTCATGGGCCAGGAAGTCCACCATGCTGTCTGTCATCCTGTCAGTCTCCTGCCTCTGCTGCCGTCATTTTTCTGCCATCACTTCTCTCCAACCTCGGGTCTCTCTCTAGGTCTCCTGGTTCCAGGAGCTTCTCAGAGCAGGGATTCCAGGTCCAAAGGATGCATTCCACTCCTGGCTTGTCTTTCTTGGTGGTGGCGAGATCCTCTCCTCCCGCTTCTGGGGTGACTCATTTTAAGACTACTGGGATGGCAAACGCGCTCAATCCCTTTGTTAAGATTCCATACACCTTATTTGCATAGTCTCAGTGTGTGTGAGTCACAAAGGCTGTGGCTAGAAGGGCCATATTAAGGAATTCATTGCACCACACTTATAATGACCATTTCTTGTCAAAATCTAGTTGCCATTGAGTTGATTCCTACTCCTCATGTGTGAGATTAGAACTCTGCTCCCTAGGGTTTTCCGTTGCTGATTCTCAGAAGTGCATTCACTGTTTGCACTATCCATGGATTCTTTGGGTAAGGACTCTTTTTAATGGTACTTAACAATGTCAGAAAACAAGTTAGTTATTTTAATGTCCGTGTACTATCTCCCCATGAAGATTATATGTTCCTTGATAGTTTATTGTGGTAAAATGTGTTTCTTTATGTGGCCTTTTGCCTTGGGTTTTTGGAAAAGCAGCTTGGGAGATCGTAAGAATGGTGTGGCAGAGGCATCTGACTGCCTCTAACTTCACAAGAGGGAGAGAGAATCACCATGAGCATCAACCCAAGGCTGATTCTTATAAAGTGGACGTCAGACATGCCTTTACCCTGCAGCCTTTTTACCACTTCTGACGCCAACCATACCTCCCACGGCACTCTACTTCTCTGCTGCGTTCGATAATTCATTGCAATGGCCACACAGAACTAACAGACAATACTTACGATTATGGAGTTTATTAGGGAAGTAAACATTTCAATTCAGGTTCAGGAACACTTAGGATACAGTTCTTCCATTAGGACAGTCTCTTCTCCGCCATGCCCACGGGCATGGCTCTTTCTGGATCCTCGGCCTCTGCCCTTCTCGGACAAGATTACAAAGCTGTTTTAGCTCTGCTAATAAGCGCCCAGAGGCACCCCACTATGCTAGTAAGCCTCAGCCCGAAGGCGCTCAGCTCTAGCTCTGTGGGTTGGCAAACCTAGCTCCATGAAGTGCCCAGAGACACCCTACTCCTCCAGTAAACCTGCTTTCTCACCGGGAGGTCCATAATACCATCTGCCATTCTCTTCCTGCCACCGTTTCTCTGCTGCCACTTCTCGCTGTGTTCAGTGTTACAGCTCTTTCTCTTGGTCTCCTGATTCCAGGAGCTTTTCAGCAAAGGGATCCTGGTTCCAAAGGATGCACTCCACTATTGGCCCTTCTTCCTTGGTGGTGGTGCTATCCTCTCTTTCCTGCCTCTGGATGGCTCATTTTAAGCCTAGCATGATGACAAACCTGGCCAGTGCCCTTTGTGGGCTACAATTACCTTATTTGCACCAAAAACCAAACCTGTTAGCATTGAGTCAATTCCGACTCCTAGCACAGTCCTACCCAATCACTTGGGTGGGAGTTACAAGACTGTGATCATTAAAGTTGTGTGTCAACTTGGCTGGGCAATGATTCTCAGTGATTTGGCAGTTTTGATGTCATTTGGCAGTTGTATGATGTTGTGATCACATCCTTGATAAAATTTAGTGTAATGTGATCACTTCCAAGATGGGATCTGCTCTAAGCAGCCAGTCACTTGAAAGGGAGTTTCCTTGTGGATGTCGCCTACATCCAATATTGGTGGACTTCCTGCTCGCTCTGAATCTTATAGCTGCCTCCTGTTCATCTGACCTCTGGTTCTTGGGACTTGAGCTAGCAATTTACGTGCCATCTTGCTTGCTGATCTTGGGATTCTTTGGTCTTCACAGCCTGTGAGCAAGAGCCCTGCTGTCTGACCTGTAGATCTTGGGTTCGCCAGCCACTGTGGCTACATGAATTACAGAAGCCTCCAGCCTAACCCACGGACTTGGGAAGTTCCACCCTCTACAATTTTGTGAGCCATTTCCTTGATATAAATCTCTCTATATATATTTATTAACTGGTCTTTCTTGTAGGCATATGAATATTATCCTATCACCAACAGTGTTGCACTTCAGGATAGATCTTGAAATGTTCTTTTTGACGACAAATACAACGCCATTCCTCTTCAGGTAGTCATTCCCAGCGTCATAGACTATATGATTGTATGATTCAAAATGCGCAATACCAGTCCATTTCAGCTCACTAATGCCTAGGATATTGATCTTTATGTGTTCCATTTCATTTTTGACAATTTCCAATTTTCCCAGATTCATACTTCATGCATTCCACGTTTCAGTTGTTAATGGATGTTTGCAGCTCTTCTCATTTTGAGCCATGCCACATCAGCAAATGAAGGTCCCAAAAGCTCGACTCCATCCGCATCATTAAGATTGACTCTACTTTGAGGAGGCAACTCTTCTCTCTTCCCCAGTCGTATTTTGAGTGCCTTTCAACTTGAGGGCTCATCTTCCAGCACTATATCAGATAATGTTCCACTGCCATTCATAAGGTTTTCACTGGCTAATTTCTTTTCAGAAGTGGACTGCCGGGTCCTTCCTAGTGTATCTTAGTCTGGAAGCTCAACTAAAACCTGTCTGCCATGGGGGATCCTGCTGGTATTTGAATACTGGTGGAATAGCTTCCAGCATCACAGCAACACACACGTCCCCACAGTATGACAAACTGACATACGCAACAACTGTTAAGGCCAAAGATGAAGAAATTGAGGATTTTAACCAACTTCTGCAGTCTGAAATTGATTGAACATGCGATCAGGATGCATTGATAATTACTGATGATTGGAATGGGAAAGTTGGAAACAGAAAAAGGATCAGTAGTTGGAAACTATGGCCTTGGTGATAGAAACAATGCCAGAGATCGCATGATAGACTTTTGCAAGTCCAATGACCTCTTCATTGCAAATACCTTTTTTCACCAACATAAACGGTGACCGTGCATGTGGACCTCACCAAATGGAATACACAGGAATCAAATTGACTACATCTGTGGAGAGAGACAATGGAAAAGCTCAATATCATTAGAAAAAGGCCAGGGGCTGACTGTGGAACAGACCATCAATTGCTCATACACAAGTTCAGGTTGAAACTGAAGAAAATTAGAACAAGTGCACAAAGCCAAAGTACAACCTTGAGTATATCCCACCTGAATTTAGAGACCATCTCAAGGATAGATTTGACGTGTTGAACACTAATGACCAAAGACCAGACGAGTTGTGCAAGGACATCATACATGAAGAAAGCAA
>NW_004444023.1:7621512-7653336 GCF_000243295.1 Trichechus manatus latirostris
TTCAAGCCTCGAGTTGCAATATTGAAGGGTTCTATGGGGAAAATATGAAACGACACAGGAAGCATCAAAGGAAGATGGAAGGAATACACAGAGTCACTATACCAAAAAGAATTGGAGGTACCATACGATCAGGAACCAATGGTACTAAACGAAGAAGTCCAAGCTGCATTGAAGGCATTGATGAAAAACAAGTCTCCAGGAATTGATGGAATACCAATTGAGATATTTCAGCAAATGGATGCCGTGCTGGAAGTGCTCACTCGTCTATGCCAAGAAATTTGGAAGACAGCTACCTGGCCAACAGACTGGAAGAGATCTATATTTATGCCTGTTCCCAAGAAAGATGATCCAACCGAATGCAGAAATTATTGAACAATATCATTAATATCACACACAACTAAAATTTTGCTGAAGATCATTCAAAAGTGGCTCCAGCAGTATATCAACAGGGAACTGCCAGAAATTCAAGCTGGATTCAGAAGAGGACGTGGAACCAGGGATATTGTTGCTGATGTCAGATGGATCTTGGCTGAAAGCAGAGAATACCAGAAAGATGTTTATTTGTGTTTTATTGACTATGCAGACGCATTTGACTGGGTGGATCATAACAAATTATGGATAATATTGCAAAGAATGGGAATTCTAGGACACAACTGTGCTCACGAGGAAACTGAACATAGACCAGGAGGCAGTTGTTCAAACAGAACAAGGGGATACTGTGTGGTTTAAGGTCAGGAAAGGTGTGTGTCAGAGTTGTTTCCTTGCACTATACCTATTCAGTCTGTATGCTGAGCAAATAATCTGAGAAGCTGGTCTATATGAAGAAAAATGGGGCATCAGGTGGAGGAAGACTCATTAACAACCTGCAGTATGCCAATGACACAACCTTGCTTGCTGAAAGTGAAGAGGACTTGAAGCACTTACTCTTAAAGTTTGAAGACCACAGCCTTCAGTATGGATTACACCTCAACATAAAGAAAGCAGAAATCTTCACAACTGGCCCAATAAGCAACATCATGATAAACAGAAAAGATTGAAGTTGTCAAGGATTTCATTTTACTTGCATCCACAATCAACACCCATGGAAGCAGCAGTCAAGAAATGAAAAGATGCATTGCATTGAGCAAATCTGCTGCAAAAGACCTCTTTAAAGTTTTGAAAAGCAAAGATGTCACCTTGAGGACTAAGGTGCGCCTGACTCAAGCCATGGTGTTTTCAATCACCTCACATTCATGTGAAAGCTGCATGATGAATAAGGAAGACTGAAGAAGAATTGATGCCTTTGAATTGTGGTGTTGGAGAATATTGAATATACCATGGACTGACAAAAGAACGAACACATCTGTCTTGGAAGAAGTATGACCAGAGTGCCCCTTGGGAACAAAGATGGTGAGACTATGTCTCATATACTTTGGACATGTTATCAGGAGGGATCAGTCCCTGGAGAAAGACATCATGCTTGGTAGACTAGAGGGTCAGCAAAATAGAGGAAGACCCTCAATGAGATAGATTGACACAGTGGCTGCAAGAATGGTCTCAAGCATAACAATGATTGTGAGGATTGCGCAGGAACGGGCAGTACCTAGGGTCACTGTGAGTTAGAACTGAGTCGACAGCTTCTCACAACAACAATATGTATATGCTTTACTGATTTCGCTTCTCTAGAGAACTCAGCCTAAGACGTTTGGTACCGAGAGTGGTTCTAGAGAAACAAAATTGTAAGGATGAGTTTCCTAAATTGTTTCTAAAGTCTAGTTAGTCTTAAATACATTGATGACTCTGCTTCCAGTAGTAGAGATAGCACTGCTAATCCATGGCATGAGGTGGCAATAGAAATATGCAGAATATCACCATCAATGGATTAGGAATTGGTGAAAGGTGAGGCTCTGGGTGATCGCACGTTTGATACCTTTCTACAATTTTGTCATAATGTGAAGTATAAGGAAGCTTGTTGGTTGGTCCTCCTTTCACTAGACAAAGTGGCAAAAGAAAGAGATGATCTCAGAACTTCAGTGTCAAAGCTGAAGCGCTGCATAAATGACCTCAAAGTTACCACTTGTGCCTTGAAAGAAAGCCTTATTTCTTGTGGTAACTGAGCTGATATTGCTGGAAATCAAACCCAGAGTTTTATTGTAAGAGTGGCTGTGTTACAATGCCAACTGAATTCCCAGCCTTGAGTGGTGTCTGAAGTTAAAATAAGGGCCTTGATTGGGAAGAAATGGGTCCTGAAACTTGGGGTGGGGACATTTGAACAGATAATCAGGAAACTGAGGATACTAAGCCCCTAAATTCCATTGAATTACTCCTGCCAACAGAACCAGCTCTCTCACTCCCATCTGAAGAGATTACTCCATCTTTGCTAAGCCACTCTCCCCACTTAAACCATTAGCCCCTCTACTTCCATCTGATGAGATTAATCCAGCTGCATCTAAAGAACCTTTGAGTCATTTCCTGGGGCATCACCTGAGGCAGTTGCCTTGCAAGACAATGCTGAATGTTCTCAAAACATATTGCCAACATCCATTTTGGCTTCTAGACCAATAACTAGACTTAAGTCCCATTGAGCCCCAAAAGGTGAAGTGCAAAGTGTGACCCAGGAAGAGGTATGCTGCACTCCAAAAGAACTGCTTGACTTTTCTAATATGTAAAAACAGAAACCTGGGGAATATGTGTGGGAATGGCTATTAAGAGTGTGGGATAATGGAGCAAGGAATATAAAGATGGATCAGTCTGAGTTTATTGATATGGGCCCACTAGGCACAGATTCTTCATTCAGTGTTTCAGTTCAAGAGGTTAGGAAAGGGTCTAATAGTTTATTTGGTTGGACCACTGAAGCATGGATTACCCAGTGGCCCACACTAAATACAGTTGAAATACCAGACCTCCTTTGGTATACTGTAAAGGAAGGTATCCAAAGGCTTGGGGAAATTGGCATATTAGAGTGGATTTATCAGGTTAGACCCAGAGACCCACACATGAGTTGCCAAGAGGACACACCTTTTACAACAATGATGAGGAACAAATTTGTGAAGGGAGCCCCAGCATCCTTGAAGACTGCTGTGATTGCTGTTTTATGTAAGTCAGATTTGACAGTGGGAACTGCCTTAACTGAATTAAGACACCTAACTACAGTGGAGCTGACTGGACCCCATGGTAGTAGGGACCAAGTGGCGGCATTCAATCTACCTAAGCCCACTCTATGCACGGGGCTACTGGCTTGAAACAAAAGTCCTGTGTTTCTCCAAGGCAAATCCTAGTTCCTCTTTTAGCATATCCAATCAAGTATTGGTCTGAAGGCAGAGTTACACGCTCTCTGTAATCTGTAATACCCAATATTCATTTCTGTCATACATTTAGGTGTCTTTTACACTAGGTAGGAGAACTGTTCAGTATCCATAGTATATTCAAATAAGCACATATCCCTTTTTAAAAACATTCCAGTTTCATCTTCTCCACCCCCTGATTATCTTCTGTTCACATGCATATGGTTTTGGCCTCCGGCTAGATGGAACGAGAAGATGCTGGCCATCTATCAGTCATCCCCTTTAACTGGCCTGTCTCTTGCCAGTGCCTCTCCAGATGTGGCTTTTCTCCCCTCAGCTGTAGCATAACTTTATTTTCAGCCATTATAGGTAATAACTAACCATCTAAAAATCATAAATTTCACATCCCAAGCCCCTGCATTCTTTTTCTTACAAAGTCCCATGCTTCCATGAGTTTGGAGCCATTGTAATGAATCCCACTCCCGATGCCAACTGTAAAAATGTCATGGGAGTGACATCTGACCTCCCCTTCACAAGGGGGAAGGGGAATCAAGATCAACAGTGCAAGGCTGATTCCTATGAGGCAGAGGTCATACATGCCTCCTCTGCCATCTTTACCAATTCTTAACACCAACCATACCTCCCACAGCACTCTTCTCTGCTGGGTTCGATAATTCATTGCAATGGCCACACAGAATTAACAGGCAATAGTCATAATTATGGGGTTTATTAGGAAAGTAAACACGTTTCAATTCTGGTTCAGAAGCACTCAGGATACAGTTCTTCCATTAAGACAACCTCTTCTCAGCCATGCCCAGAGGCACACCTCTCGCTGGCTCTTGACCTCTGCCCTTCTCAGGCAAGTGTTACAATGCTCTTTTAGCTCTGCTGATAAGTGCCCAGAGGCAACCCACTCTGCCAGTTAGCCTTGGCCTGAAGGCACTGAGCTCTAGCTCAGTGGATTGGCAAACCTAGCTCCACAAAGTGCTCAGGGACACCCTACTCTGCCAGCAAGCTTCCTGCCCGAAGGCTCCCAGTTTTCTCACTGGGAATGCATACCACGTCTCCTGCTACCATTGCTCTGCTACCATTTCTTGCCATGTTCAGTGTTACAGCTCTCTCTCTCGGTCTCCTAGTTCCAGGAGCTTCTCAGAATAGGGATCCCAGATCCAAATGATGCACTCTGCTCTTAGCCCTTTTTCCTTGGAAGTGGTGCTATACTCTCTTTCCTGCCTCTGGAACAGCTCTTTTGAAGCCTAGAGGGATGGAAAAACTGACCAATCCTTTTGTTTTGTTGTTCTATGCCATCAAGTCAGTTTCCACTCAGAGCGACCCTATGTATAACAGAATGAAATGCTGGCCAGTCCTACACCATCCTCAAAATCATTATGCTTGAGCCCATTGTTGCAGCCACTGTCAGTCCATCTCGTTGAAGGTCTTCCTTTTTTTCAGCGACCCTCCACGTTACCAAGCATATCATATTCCAGGGACTTGTCCCGCCTGATAACATGTTCAAAGTATGTAAGATGAAGTGTCGCCATCCTTGCTTCTAAGAGCATTGTGGCTGTACTTCTTCCGAGACAAATTTGTTCATTCTTCTGACGGTCCATTGTATAGTCAGTATTTTTCGACAACGCCGTAATTCAAAGGCGTCCATTCTTCTGTGTTCCTTATTCATTGTCCATCTTTCACATGCATATGAGGCGATTGAAAATATCATGGCTTGGGTTAGGCACACCTTAGTCCTCAAAGTGGTGTCTGCTTTTCAACGTTTTAAAATGGTCTTTTGCAGCAGATTTGCCAATGGAACATGTCTTTTGATTTCCTGACTGCTGCTCCCATGTGCGTTGGTTGTGGATCCAAGTTAAATGAAATCCTTGACAACTTCAGTCTTTTCTCCATTTATCATGCTGTTGCTTATTGGTCCAGTTGTGAGGATTTTTGTTTTCTTTATCTTGAAGTGCAATCCATACTGAAGGCTGTAGTCTTTGATCTTCATCAATAAGTGCTTCAAGTCCTTTTCACTTGCCACAAGCAAGATTGTGTTATCTGCATAACACAGGTTGTTAATGAGTCTTCCTCCAATCCTGATGCCGCGTTCTTCTTCATATAGTCCAGTTTCTTGGATTATTTGTTCAGCGTACAGATTGAATAAGCATGGTGAAAGGATACAACCCTGACACATACCTTTCCTGATGTTAAACCATGCAGTATTCCCTTGTTCTGTTTGAACAACTGCCTCCTGGTCTAAGTTCAGTTTCCTCATGAGCACAATTAAGTGTTCTGGAACTCCCATTTTTCCCAATGTTAGCCTTATGTTTCATGATCCACCCAGTCGAATGCCTTTGCATAGTCAATAAAACACAGATAAACATCTTTCTGGTATTCTCTGCTTTCAGCCAAGATCCATCTGACATCAGCAGTGATATCCCTGGTTCCATGTCCTCTTCTGAATCTGGCAGTTCCCTGTGGAGGTATTGCTGCAACCGCTTTTTAATGATTTTCAGCAAAATTTTACTTGCGTGTCAGGGTTGAATCTTTCACTATACTTATTCAATATGTATGCTGAGCAAATAATCCGGGAAGCTAAACTATAGAAGAATGCGGCATCAGGACTGAAGGAAGACTCATTAACAACATGCGTTATGCAGATGACACAACCTTGCTTACTGAAAGCGAAGAGGACCTGAAATACCAATGAAGATCAAAGACTACAGCCTTCAGTATGGATTACACCTCAACTGAAAAAAATAATTTCCTCACAACTGGACCAATAAGTGACATCATGATAAATGGATAAAATATTGAAGTTGTCAAGGATTTCTTTTTACTTGGCTTCACAATCAACGCCCATGGAAGCAACAGTCAAAAATAAAACAACGAATTGCATTGGGCAAATGTGCTGCAAAAGACCTCTTTAGATGTTAGAAAGCAAAGATGTCACTTTGAGGACTAAGGTGTGCCTGACCCAAGCCATGGTCTTTTTAATCTCCTCATATGCATGCAAAAGCTGGACAATGAATAAGGAACACCGAAGAAGTGATGCCTTTTAATTATGGTGTTGATGAAGAATATTGAATATACCATGTACTGTCAGAAGAACGAACAAGTCCGTCTTGCAAGAAGTACAGCCTGAATGCTCCTTAGAAGCATGGATGGCAAGACTTAGTCTCATGTACTTTGTACATGTTATTAGGAGGGGTCAGTACCTGGTAAGGACATCATGCTTGGTAAAGGGTCAGCAAAAAGGAGGAAGACTCTAAATGAGATGGATTGACACAGTGGCTGCAACAATGGACTCAAGCATAACAATGATTGTGAGGATGGCTCAGGACTAGGCAGTGTTTTGTTCTGTTGTACATAGGGTCGCTGTGAGTCGGAATTGACTTGATGGCATCTAATAACAACAATAGCAGTAAGTGTAGAGATGGGGAGAAGCTATTTTAGTAGGAATTTTCAGGGAAGGCTTTTCTGGACAGATATATTTTGAACTAAGACTTAAGTGTACTGAGCAGAGCCAAGCATCATCATATTTTAAAGCAGAGAATGCAAGCAAACACTGAGAACTGTTTCTTAGTGTTGTCTGTGTACTTCTTGCCTAAACATTTTCTCAGAAGTTTGCAAAAGAATGCACATTCCTTCTTCACATCCCAGACTTTCTACAGTGGACCATCGTGGCTTGGGGCCCAGGCATATGCTCTTATATCAAGAACTTCCTCTTGCACACTTAATTTTTTTCAATCATGGTGAAAATATACACAGAAACAATCACCAACACAAAAAATGCCACATTTACAATTCAAGGACTGATTATATTTTTTATATTGTGTCATCATATTGCTATCGTTTTCCAAAATATTCCACCACCATTAAAACTCACTTCCCCCTCCTTCTCACCCGTCCTAATGATTAATAATCTTTGGTGTCTGTATGTTTATTTCATGTAAGTGAGATCATACATTATTTGACCTCTTGTAACTGACTTATTTCACTAAGCATAATGTTTTCAAGGTTCATCCGTGTGTGGCATGTATCAGGACTTCATTTCCATTTAAGGCTGAGTAATATTTCATTGCATGTATATACCACTTTTTGATTATCCGTTTAACTGTTGATAACATTTCAGTTGTTTCGTCACTTTGGCTCTTGTGAAAAGTGCTGTTTGTGTTCCTTTTTTAATTTCTGGTTATATACCTAGGACTGGGATTGTTAGGTCATGCACACTTAATTTGGAACATCTCTACCCTGAAGTTTGGATTACTGCTCCCCTCACCACCCCTACACTATAACAGAATGAATTCACGACACACACTTTCCAGCAAAGAATCTGAAGTGAGTGCTCAACCAACCATGCCCTCCACTCCACTTGCCCTGTGAATCTGCATGTGTGGAAATCTCAGTATCCCCTCTATTTTGTCATTAACAGTAAGGATAAACTTCAGATCAACTCCAAATCCTCATTTGTAAGTGCTGTTCAGTTTGACACCAGCCACCCATGCAGCACTTCTGTGACTCTAGCTGCTCAGAGCTAGGTCATCTCAGTAATCAAAAGGACACCGTCCTTCAGCCCAAGACATGCAGTGCCACAGGGCTCCCCTGACTTCTGACCTGCTGGGTACAGATTCAGGGTTTTCCTACTACCACTTTAGGATACCAACCATAAGCCTGGGGACTCCCACAGGCCTTCCTCACTTCTCACCTACTGACTACAAATTCAGGGGTTCCCTCTACCCTCTTAGCATTCCAGCTGCAGCCTCAGGGTTTCCTAGTGCCTCACTTCTGCCTTGGTCACTCACACTAATCCCTTGGGTTTCATACTTTGCTAGAATGACTCACAAAACTCACAGAAAGTGCAATACTTAGAATTAAAGCTTTGTTATAGCAAAAAAGTAGAAAAACAAAAGCATGCATAGGTTGAGGTCTAAGAGGATATCTACCATGAAGCTTCTATGTCTCAAAGGCTATGCTACCGTCATTCCATGTGCATGGATGTATTTCACTGCAGTGCAGTGAATTACTTAATATGGCCCTTCTAACCATAATCTTTGTGACTCTCACACAATGATTGGAAGGGTCTATGCAAATAAGGTGTTTGTGGCCCACCAAGGGGTTTACACAGCCTGCTAAGAATGCAAATTAGGTGCATGGAACCTCTGTGGAGGGGACCATGCAAATAAAGTATATGGAACACTAACAAGGGGATTGGTCAGTTTTTCCATATGCTGAGCAAATAATCTGAGAAGCTGGACTATAAGGAGAAGAATGGGGCATCAGGATTGGAGGAAGACTCATTAACAACCTGTGTTATGCAGATGACACAACCTTGCTTGCTGAAAGTGAAGAAGACTTGAAGCACTTATTGATGAAGATCAAAGACCACAACCTTCAGTATGGATTACACTTCAACATAAAGGAAACAAAAATCCCCACAAATGGACCAATAAGCAACATCATAATAAATGGAGAAAAGACTGAAGTTGTCAAGGATTTCATTTTACTTGGATCCACAATCAACACCCATGGAAGCAGCAGCAGTCAAGAAATCAAATGACACATTGCATTGGGCAAATTTGCTGCAAAAGACCTCTTTAATGTATTCACTCTGGTCAGCCAGGAAACCTTTCAGCCAGGAACTGTTCTGCTCTGTCACTCAGTGGGTCTGCTATCAACTAGTCTTCAACTGGCTCTCAACTCCTGCCTGGCTCCAGGATAGCTCTCAGATGGTCCCAGTTCTTGGGCAGACCTAGCTACTCTAGGCTGGCCACAACTCTAGGCTGACTTCACAACAGCTCTGGGTGCAGAACTACCTTAGTGGCGCCCCCTCCTCTGCAGACAGCCTTGCATTCGTGATGCCCCATCCCTCAGAGTGTTACATGTCTTGTCCAGGGTTCGGCCTTTATACTCTGCTGCCATTGTCCAAGTTCGCTTGTCTTCAGGTTCTCATCTCATCATAATTGCTTCCTCCATTGCTGTCAAGACTCCAAATGTTAAAGCTCTCTTATCTGGGTGTGAGAGGGCCTCAAAACCAGGCATCCGTATCCAAAGGATGAGCTCACTTATTCCTCTTGGCTCTCATCAGTCAGGAAGCCCCTCACTGTTTTTGCCCTTCATGTAGGCCAGTCCTTAAGACTGCGTAGGGCTTCCCAGCCAGTTAAGCTGGGAAACCTAAGCAGGTCTCCTCCCACTGATTTGCGTATAGGTCAGTTACTGGACAGGCTCCACAGCCAATCCTAGTAAAGGTTAGACTGGCCATTCTTTCCAGCCATGATTCCCGGTATTGTGTGATTTTCCTGTATGTTGTAAATCCTGCCTCTGTGAAGTTAACGAGAGAGGATGGGCAGCAGTTGTGTTAGTGAGGCAGGACTCAATCTACAAGATTGGTATCCTGAGGCAATCTCTTGAGTTATAAAAGAGAGAAGCCAGCAGAGAGACAGGGGGACCTCATCCCACCAAGAAAGCAGTCCCAGGAGCAGAGCACATCCTTTGGACCTGGGGTCCCTGCGTGGAGAAGCTCCTAGTCTGGGGAAAAACTGATGAGAAGAAGGCCGACAGAGAAAGCCTTCCCCTGGAGCTGATGCCCTCAATTTGGACTTTTAGCCTACTTTACTGTGAGGAAAAAAAAACTTCTCTTTGTTAAAGCCATCCACTTGTGATATTTCTGTTATAGCAGCACTAGATGACTAAGACAGACCATATTCATTGTAAAAATGGTGGGGGCAGCGTCTGATCTCTAACTTCACGTGTGGGAGAGAGAATCATTATCATCAGCCCAAGGCTTATTCCTATGAGGTGGAGGTCAGACATATCGCCTCTCTCCAACCTTTTTACCAATTCTAACACCAGCTGTCGCTTCCACGGCACCTTCTACTTCTCTGCTGGGTTCAATAATTCATTACAATGGCGACACAGAACTCACAGACCATACTCACAGTTATGGGGTTTATTAGGGAAGTAACAGGTTACATTTCAGGATGAGGAAGCATGTAGGCAAAGGCTCCCTTCTTTAGTGTGGGACCACTCTCTCAGCTCCTCTCGGCCATGCAGGGCACCTCTCAGCCCCCTCAGGATAGGTTCTTCTTGGCTCCCTAGGACAGTCTCCTCTCTTGGCCCTTGGACTGGCCTCTGCCCCGCTCAGGCTAGTGTTTCAGAGCTCTTTTGTCTTGGCCTATAAGTGACTGGAGGCACTCCACTCCGCCACCAGGCCTCCTACCTGAAGGTACTCAGCTCTCTCACTCCGTGGGTCAGCGCACCCACTGTAGCTTCCTTGCTTAGTTGGCTGGGAAGCCTACGGCAGCCATCTCTCGTTGGTCTCCTGAAGTCTGTTGCTGCCATTTCTCTGCCGCTGGATTTTGCCGTGCTTAATGCCACTTCTTGCCGGTCTGGTGTTACAGCTCTTTCTCCTGGGTCTAGTAGGTTCTCAGCCCAGTGATGCCAGGTCCAAAGAATGTGCTCCACTCCTGGCACTTCTTCTTCTTGGAGTAGTGAGGTCTTCTCCCTGCTGTGAGATTGGCTCTATTTTTAAGCCAAGCAGGATGGCAAAACTGACCAATTCTCTCGTTAGGGTTTCACACACCTTATTTTCATAGTCTCACTCCTGCAGAGGTTCCATGCACCTTATTTGCATTAGTACCAAGCTGTCCAAGCTCCTTATTTGCATAGGCCCACGCTATCATTGTGTGGGAGTCAGAAAGACTATGTCTAGAAAGACCATGTCTAGTAAGACCATATTAAGTAATCACTGCACCACACTCATGATTATGTGGTTTATTAGGGAAGTAACAGGCTACTACATAGGATCAGGATCAACTTGGAAGTAACAGGATACAACTCAGGAGACACAATACAATTCTTCAACCAGGACAGCTTCCAACTAAGACAGCTCTCAGCTGCTCTCCAACTGCTCGAAGTCGGGCAGGCCTTGTCTTGGCTGTGCCCACTGCCAGGCCTTGCTTTGACTCTGCCCTTCTCAGCAAATGTTACAGCTCTTTTGGTTCCATTGAAAAGTGCTCGGAGTCACCCCATTCCTCCAGCAAGCCTCTTGCCCTTAGATGCTCAACTCTGTGTCGTAATTCCACTGCAGCTCTCTCGCGCCATCTCTCACCATCTTCAGCATTACAGCTCTTAACCCGTGTTACAGTTCTTTTAGGAGCTTCTCTTCCTCTCTCTCTCTGTCTATGTGTGTCTCTCTGAAAACTGCTGTTGGGTTGGCTGCCTTTATAAGTAAGTCACTCAGTCTTATTGGGTGGTTTTACACAACCTATTTGTATAGTAGACTAACCAACCCCCTGTAAAATTATGGCCCAGCCAATCATTTTTGGCCAAATTATAAACCAGAAAGGCTACATATAAGAGCAAACCAGTGCACTGTAGCTATGGAAAGGAGCCAATTACACCACACTACTTTAATTGAATCCCTTTATGTATTTAATAATTGTACTAACTGCACTGAGAAATCCTGCCTTCAATTTCAATCTTTTTTTCCATTTATCATGATGTCACTTATTGGTCCAGTTGTGAGAATTTTTGTTTTCTTTATGTTGAAGTGTAATCCATACTGAAGGCTGTCGTCCTTGATCTTCTTCAGTATGCGCTTCAAGTCCTCTTCACATTCAGCAAGTAAGGTTGTATCATCTGCGTATCGCAGATTGTTAATAAGTCTTCCACCAATCCTGATGCCATATTCTTCATATAGTCCAGCTTCTTGGATTATTTGCTCAGCAGACAGATTCAATAACTATGGTAAAAGGATGCAACCCTGACGCATACCTTTCCTGACTTTAAACCACGCAGTATCCCTTTGTTCTGTTCAAATGACTGCCTCTTGGTCTATGTACAGTTTCCTCATGAGCACAATTAAGTGTTCTAAATTTCATTCTTTGCAATGTTATCCATAATTTGTTATGATCCACACAGTCGGATGCCTTTGCATAGTCAATAAAATACAGGTAAACATCTTTTTGGTACTCTCTGCTTTCAGCCAGGATCCATCTGACATCAGCAATGATATCCCTGGTTCCACATCCTCTTCTGAATCCAGCTTGAATTTCTGGCAGCTCCCTGTCGGTGTGTGGTATTCATTCTACTTGTGTGTAATATTAATGATATTGCTTGATAATTTCTGCATTCTGTTGGATCACCTTCCTTTTGAATGGGCACGAATAGGGTTCTCTTTCAGTCAGTTGGTCAGATAGCTATCTTCCAAATTTCTTGGCATAGAAAAGTGAGCACTTCCAGTGCTGCATCCATTTGTTGAAACATCTCAGTTGATATTCCATCAATTCCTGGAGTCTTAGATCATATGCTACCTCCTAAAATAGTTGACTGTTGACCAGTTTTTTTGGTATAGTGACTCTGTGTATTCCTTCCATCTTCTTTTGATTGCTTCCTGCATCGGTCAATACTTTGCCGATAGCATCCTTCAAAATTACAACCAGAGGCTTGGATTTTTTCTTAAGTTGTTTCAGCTTGAGGAATGCCAAGCGTGTTCTTCCCTTTTGTTTTTCTAACTCTAGGTCTTTGCACATTTCATTGTAATACCTTACTTTTTCTTCTGGAGCCTCCCTTTTAAATCTTCTCTTCAGCTCTTTTACTTCGTCATTTCTTCCATTGACTTTAGCTACTGTACGTTCAAGAGCAAATTTCTGAATCTCTTCTGATATCCATTTTCATCTTTTCTTTCTTTTTAATGATCTTTTGCTTTCTTCATGTATGATGTCCTTGATCTCATCCCCCAACTTGTCTAGCCTTCAGTTGTTAGTATTCAGTGCATCAAATCTGTTCTTGACATGGCCTCCAAATCCAGATGGGGTATACTCAAGGTTGTATTTTGGTTCTTGTGGCTTTGTTTTTATTTTCTTCAGCTTCAACTTGAACTAGCATATGAGCAATTGATGGTCTGTTCCACAGTAGGCCCCTGGTCTTGTTCTGACTGATGATATTGAGCTTTTCCATCATCTGTTTCCACATATGTAGTTGATTTGATTCCTGTGTTTTCCATCCAGTGATGTTCACATGTATAGCTGCTATTTATGTTGTTGAAAAACAGTATTTGCAGTGAAGAAGTCATTGGTTTTCCAAAACTCTATCATGTGATCTCAGGCATTGTTTCTATCACCAAGGCCATATTTTCCAATTATCGATCCTTCTTTGTTTCCAGTTTTCACATTCCAATCACCAGTAATTATCAATGCATCTTGATCCCACGTTTGATCAATTTCAGACTGCAGATGTTAGTAAAAATCTTCAGTTTCCTCATCTTTGGCATTAGTGGTTGGTCTGTAAATTTGAATAATAGTCATATTAACTGATCTTCCTTGTAGGCTGTTTAATCTTTTGAATATTCTTTTGGTTTCAGAGTCACTTGTCAGGGCCAGTAAGGTGATAAATTCAGCAGTAATTTAGAGCAATAAGTAAAGCAATGTGGACAGTGAAGAGAGTGATCCAATGTTATTTTTGAGATAGCATGAACGGGAACTGGTGCCAAGTGTGAGGATGACACATGGGTTGTGTTTAGACTTGATCCTTTGACCTTTTCTCATCACCCTCTAATATTCTATAATCAAGATAATATCCATATTTTCCATTCTCAATTGTTCGTGTTATAATGACTGCTGGCGGAGAAGTTGAATGAAGGAGAAGTAAGTTGAGGGCAGTGGTAATTCAGTGGTAGAATTCTTGCCTTCTGTGCAGGAGATGGGGTTCGATTCCTGCCCAATGCACCTCAAGTGCAGCCACCACCTGTCAGTGGATGCTTGTGTGTTTCTATGATGCTGAACAGGTTTCATCAGAGCATCCTTACTAAGATGGATGAGGAAGAAAGGCCTGGCAATTTACTTGCCTTTTACTGGTGTTGTAGGGGAAAAACATCAGAAAGTTTAGTAAAAGCAAAAAGAAAGTTTTATTTGGCATATATTCAAAAAGGCAAAAGTGAGAAAAAGACCACCATGCTGCCAGAGCCATGTCTGCCCGAGTCCAAAGAACAGACAAAAGTGGGAAAATGGACAAGTATGCTGCCAGAGCCATGTCTGTCCAAGTCCAAAGAAATACCACAGAATAGGCAAGAATGGGAAAATGGACAAGTATGCTGCTAGAGCCATGTCTGTCGGAGTCCAGGGAACGTTACAGTCATCAGTATATATTAACATCACAAATGGGCAAAACCATTGAAGCTACACCTTTTCACAGATGGGCTAGAAACTGTGATTCTACATTTTGAATTTTCTTTCTTAACAATCATTGGTACAGGTTTCAGTAATGACAGTCAGGAGGGTCTTCACTGGTCCAACAAATTTTCTATTCACTAAATGTTCATAGAAAAAGATAAGAGCGGAAAATCTTTTGTGTTCTGGTTGATTGGCTTATGTGAAAGGTTCCCTAAAAGATATTTTCCAAGATATCCTAGCTATTGTCTTTATACCTCGGGGCCCAGTTGATGGGTCTTTGTGAGTCCTTGTGAGCCCAGCTCCAGCTGGGTCACATTCTCTATGCTCAAGGATAGAGAATGATAGCTCCAATATTATTTCCTAAATCACTGGCCTCACCTTTAGTAGCCTTTTCCCTATGCCCCATTCCAAAGTAACCTAGGCTCATCCCACCCACTCTTTTGCCCTGTCTGTGATGTGCACTCTCATACAGTACCAGTTTCTCCAAATCTTTTTCTGTCCTTAAGCCACTCCCTGAAAGCTGTTTTGGGACAGAATATTTCCATGGTGCTCCACTTACAAGCTTTTTTTGCCCTTTCTGTTCCTAGGAGCACATCCGTGCTGTACAGAAACTTAAACTCCTACTCTCCATTTCCAAACTTTCTTTCTTTTTTCATATTTTTTTTAAAAAATATTGTTTTAAGTTGGGGCCATATTATTTTTCTGCCCAGCCCGCTAAAAGCAATCTGATTGTTTCCATGATTTCCTTGTGAAGCTCAAGCCTCTGAAAATCTATCCATTTTCACAAGGATAGAGGATCCAGGCAGTCCTTGCTTAAACCAACAAAACCAAACCCGTTGCCATGTAGTCTATTCTGACTCATATGGACCCTATAGGACAGAGTAGAACTGCCCCATAGGGTTTCCAAGGCTGTAAATCTTTACAGAAGCAGACTGCCACCTCTTTCTCTGGAGGAGTTGGTGGGTTGGAACTGAGACAGAGCCCCCACAGTGTTGCATTAAAAATTCTTTGCTTGGCTTCCTCCCCCACAGTGTTGGATTAAAAATCCTGTTTCCTTTGTTGGGCTTCCTCCCCCACAGTTTTGCATTTGAATCCTGCTTTTGCTTGGAGGTTATATGTAAACCCCATTGCACCTGCATAGTATGAGTAAGCATGTTGTTGACATAACTTGTATGAACTCCCTACTTGTAAACCCCTTAAAAGTAGCTTGTCTCCTCGCCCTGGGGGAGCAGTCTTGGTGGCAGCAGCTGTGACTGACTCCTTTTCCTTGCACAACGAAATAAAAGTGCCTTTCCTGTTCTCCCACCTTGGTCTCTCTTTTAATGGCCAATACAAGTCATGCCGAGCAAGAACCTGGGGTTTCCACCTGGTAACAGAACCCCCGAACTTAAAGTTAGCAGCCGAGCACTTAACCACTGCGCCACCAGGGCTCCTTCAGTCCACTGTGCCTTTTGTAGGGAACTCTGGAGGCATAGTGTTTAAGTGGTTCGCTGCTAACTGAAAGGGCAGTGGTTCAAACCCACCAGCTGCTCTGTGGGAGAAAGATGAGGCAATCAGCTTTCTTAAAGATTTACAGCCTTGGAAACCCTCTGGGGCAGTTCTACTCTGTCCTATAGTGTCGCTATGAGGCTGAATCGACTTTATGGCAAGGGGTTTGGTTTTTTTGGTTGGTGCCTCCTGTACGCCAGGTATTCAAATATGGCCTCTTCCAAAGAGATAATGTCTCACAGGGCGCAGACATATTACCTTCTAAGGCCATAACGGAAACGCTGTTGTTCATGCGCCTTTAAAAACCCCTAACCCTCACCGGCTGCCGTACTGGGTCAAGCTGTTACAGCAATAAGGCGGGTTGGAGCTGCCTGCTGCAATAGCCAATCCTGAGACGGGGTGAGGTGAACAGCAAGACGTTTATTATATATTGATATATGGGAGACAGAGGGGAATAGATTCCTACAAAAAACCCATCTCCCCTACTGGGGATCAGCTGAAGTCTTTTATAGCGACAGTATTATGGGTCTTAGAAGTTCGTGTTAGTTTCCCCTCGAGGTGGTGATGTCTCAGATGAGTTAATCTTCTACTGGTATTCTTGGGGGTGATCTGTTGACATCCTTGGGGATTATCTGGCGACATCCTGGTTTTTCTTGTCACAAGATGGGTGCTTTGTTTGGTTTTCATCCTTAGATCATTATCATTTGTTTTCTACCCTCCAAGGAGGAACATCGGTTAATCTTAAACCTTTTGTAGAGACTGGAGAAACAAGATCATGAGACAATGTGGTGGTTAGCAATGGGGAGTAAACAATAGTGAGCCAGGCCTGTGCGGCCTCTTCCAAAGCTACTTTGAGACTTATCCAGTAGTAGAAGCAGTTTACCGAAGTAAGTTCAACGTTTTGGAACACTTCGTGGTTCAGAAGACAAGCAGGTCACTGTGTGTTTTAGTTCTCGGAACAGGGTGAGGAAGGTGTGTTGACGTGGATTAGTGAAGACCGATGGAGTTCTTGAGGGTAGTGTCCAGGTGGTAGTTTTGGGGGCAAGTAGGCGGGAGTCGGTGCTGTTGAGGTTAGTCAGGAGGGGTGCGCCTTTGTACAACGATTAAGTCTGTCCTGATGGTCAGGGTACCGGGTCTTTGCCGGTCTCTCTGCTTGTAAGGGGTGGAGATGGTATTTATGATGAATGCGGTGTCTGGTTCGTGTTCGGGATTTCATACCGGACTCAGCGAAGTTGGAGCCGGGATGATGGACTTCCTACGGGGTCCAGGTCCAGGTTTTGCATTAATGGGGGGTGGGAGTGGTCTGTGTCTGTGGTACAGAGACTTGTGAAGCAGCCCGCTTCTGTAAAGGTTACAGCCTTGGAAACCCTATGGGGAAGTTACACAGTCCTATAGGGTCACTGAGTGGGAATCGATTAGACTGCAAGGGATTTGGGTTTTTTGGATGTATGCAAAAACATCCAAATTGCTTGGGAGTTTCTTGGGGAGCATTTTCACTTTTAAATAGGTAATTCCTTGAATCTCTTTTTCCATGTAGATGGTCATATTGTCTGAAAATAACCTTGATTTTGTCTCCAACTTTGTAATGTTTATACCCTTTGCTTATCACGATGCATTGACTCTGCTCTTAATACAAAATCGATAAATAATAGGTTGGTAGTTTTTGCTACAATTTCTTTCTCTTCTTGCCCACTCATAGAATGCATTTGCTATATTTTCAGAACGTTGTCACAGCTCCACCTGTGTCAAATATATCCCAAATGTCCAGATTTTCCAAGCTGTTTTACCACTTTATCTCTGACACTGGCCACTCTCCTTCCCCTTAGCACTCTTTGCTCCCTCGTTTGGGTTTGACAAATTGCTGCAAAGTCTCACAGAACTCAAGAACTGTACTTACAGTTAAGTGGTTGTAAGAATGGTGTGGCAGGAGCGTCTGATGAAATATAACTTAGTGGCCCAAATTGGTACAGTATCTTTTGTTCCAGTCCCTTAATGGTGTTTTTCGTATTTGCATCTCTCACAGGATATGCAAAGCCCAGTCCAGAGTAAATATCTATTCCCATGAGGACCCATTTGTAGCCCTCTGGTACCACCAGCATCCTTGGTCCAATATAATCAACTTGCCAGCTATGGCAGGGCCTTCCCCCCAGGGAATCTGCCCCATAGCTATCTGCAACCTCTGTCTTTTTTTTTGCTGGCACACAGAACAATTCTTATTGGCATTTTGTGCCTCAGAGGGTGCAAGAGGGGTTTGTCTAGATTCAGCCTATCTCTGCGTTGCTGCAGCACCCCCATATCTACTCATTTCATGGACCCAATTGGCCACCTCAGGTGAGCATGCCAGCATGTCTGCTTGCTAATTCTAATCACCTTCCGATCCAGGAAGGGGTTTCTATTGTCCATGGATGTAAAATGTTCTAGGGCACCAAATAGACAGAGAGTCGGTGGTATTGGGGGCATTGTGTTAAGAAGAATGACATAAGCAGTGACATCATCTGGGACAGAGGAAATGTACCACTCACATGGAATTTTCCCTTCAGCCCACAGATCCTGACCCCCCAGCAGCAGGAGAACCAATGGAAGGAAGGAGGAAGAGTTTGTAGGATGTGGATATTGTCATTTCTGGGGAGACCCTTCACAGGAGATTGAGATTTCTGAACAGAAATTTAAAGCTGATCCAGAAACCACAAATACAGAGCATCCCAGTTGCTGGCCATATCTTAAGAACAAGAGAAAATGATCAAGGTGCATGTGACTTTTGGTTGGCTTTATGCTTTCTTTTGTTCCCTCATGGATTTGTAGAGGCTTGTTAAATGCATAATTTCTTTTATAATGATCAGCACAAAGCTGGTTCCTATAAGGTGGAGGTTAAAGATGTCCCAAATCTGTCACTTTTCCAAACTGCTGTACCACTCCATCATCTCTAACATCAACTATTCCGTTTCCCTCGGTACTCTCTTTGGTCTTTGGGTTCCATTATTTGCTGCAACGTCTCACAGAACTCACCAGCTCTGTCAAGGAAGTGGCTCACAAGGTTGCAGAGGCTAGCAGGTCCCAAATCCATGGGTCAGGTGTAGGCTTCTCCTGACCCACATGGCTGCAGGGGCTGATGAACCCAAACTGGCAGGTCAGACCACAGGCTGCTGGCTCACAAGGCTATGGAAGCTGGTGAATCCCAGAATCAGCGGGTCAGATGGCAGGCCTCTGGCTCAAGTCCCAAAAACTGGAGATTAGATGATCACGTACTAGATGCAGGATCCAGATGCAAAGAGAGGGAGAGCCCTGCCAGGGCACACACATATATACCATAGATGCAGGCCATACCCCAGGGAAGGACATAACTTGAGTAAGGGTGGGATTTGAGTCACACCTTCCGCAAGGCTGTGACCCAAGATATGCCCCACCCCAATCCTGCATTATTAGCATTAGAGGTTACAATTTACAACACATAAAACGTAGGACAACCACACAATACTGGGAATCATGGCCTAGCTAAGTTGACACATAACCCCAACCGTCACAAGTTACATATACCTTATTTGTATAGTCACACTCAGTCACCGTGTGTGAGTCACAAAGACCATGGCTAGAAGGGCCATATTAAGTAATTCATTGCACTGCACCTGTAAAATACCACTTCAGTTAATCTCAAAAGTTTAAATTTGGAGAAGTAGGAAGTAGAGAGAAATAAACTTAGGGTCTGACTTTAACATCAGGCAAAATAGGATCAAGACTATATTGTTCATGGGATTAACACTAAATTATTGATGTTGAAAATGAAATGTGTTTGGAAGATCTTGTGGATTACATTAGCTGTTGACCTTCGTTTAATATTGCCCTGGCCAGCACAAGAGAATCATTGTAACTTAAATGATATGCCCTGCTTTTTGAAGAGAATGAAGATCAGTTCCTTCCAGGAAGTCAGTATTTCATGGGAATTTTTCTAAGTTTCTTTGATGTTTGTTTCTAGAGGTGATGTGGTGGGTGGTGTCCTGAACAGCAGCATTCTCCTTGATGCAAAAACAGGTTTTCTATGGCTGCTTCTTCCAGTGTCCTTCATAAACCCCTGTAGGAGTAGACCAAGCAAACTCAGCGGTCACAGGAGACAAACACATTAGCCCGTGGACTTAGCCTTGTGGCTGTCTCTAGGTTTATTTAGGAATTAAGCATAAACATACTTGTAAAATGAAAGCAATGCACAGATGTCAAACAATTCTCACGATACTGGTGTTTGAGTACGTATTTGGAAGTAGGGAGTAGCTCTGTGACCTTGCACACGCCCTTTATAGCTGTTGTACACCTCAGTTTTCTCATCTATAAAATAGTGATGATGATAATGTGCCTATCTCATACAGTTATTATGGAGATGAAATTAATGTTTTTAAAGCATGTAGAAGACTGGCTAGTATGTGATACAAAGGAGCATCCAGTGCCCCCAGACTTTCTGATTCTTGTTATTACAGTGGTATCAAATGTCATCACTTTCAGCAATCTGCATGATCACATATTTTCCTGTCTTGCTTTCTTTTGTATTTTTCTTAATTACTGGTGAGGTTGACATCTTTCTTATGTTGGTCAGTTAGATTATTTCTTTTCTGAAATACCTGTCCATTTCTTTGCTCATTTAGAAACTCTGATTTGTCTTATTGATTTATAGGAATTGTTTCTATAGACCTTTCTTTTATATATGGCAGATATTTTTTCCAAACTGTCACTTATCTTTTTCCATGCAGAAGATTTAATTTGTTATTAACACTTTGTCACAAAATTTCAGATTTTTCCCTTTCTGGCTTTTGACTTGTGTCATAATTATGTTCTGTATTTTCTTCCATTATTTTCATACCTTTTTTCCTTTTCTTTTTCATAACTTTTTTAAGTTTAGGTCTTGTATGACTTATCTGTTGATTCCTAGCAAAGTGTCCCAACATTTTAGAGGCTTAAAACGGCTAACCTTTATTATCTCACAGCTTCTGTGGTCAGGAATCCAGGCACAGCATCTCTTGGTGCTCTGCTTCTTGGTCTCTCTCAAGACTGCAGTAAAGGTGTTGGCCAGAGCTGGTGTCTGATTGAGGCTCGAGGGGAAGGGTCAAACTCACTTACTTGGTTGTGGGCAGGATTCAGTTCTGTAAGGGCCTCAGTTCCTCACTGTGTGTTGGCCAGAGGCAGCCCTCAGGTACTTCGCCACATGGGCCTCCCCAACATGGCAATTTCATTAAAACCAGCAAGATGGAAGTAACATATCTAGTATGTAATTTAATGACAGAATGGCATTCCATCACCTTTGTCATATTCTATTAGATAGAAGAAAGTCACGAGGGCAGCCCATGCTGAAGGAGTGGGGACTGTACAAAGGTGTGAATATGACCATGAGGCTGTCTTAGAATCTGCCTGTCACAGGTCTTCTGTTCAGTAAAAACTTATTTTTGAGTGCAGGGTGAGATTTTTGGATATTGCTTCTACTTTACTCTGTTTTCTCTTCCAGAAGTCATGAACAGGCATATGTTAGAAATTCTCACTCTATTCATGTTTACTAACCTCTGCTTTATATTCTGTCTCACTGTCTGCTACATTTTCCATAATTTCTTAAATTGTAAATTACAGCTGACAATGATCTGTTTAGTATATTTGATATGCTGTGAACTTGTCTGTTAATATGCATACGTATGTGTGTGTTCATGTATGTGCCTGTGTATTTGTGTGTCTGTCATGGATTTGTGTCCCCCAAAAATATCTGTCAACTTGGCTAGGTCATGATTCCCAGTATTGTATGATTGTCTAGCATTTTCTAATCTGATGTGATTTCCCTATGTGTTGTATATTCTATCACTATGGTGTAATAAGATGGATTAGCAGCAGTTATATTGATGAGA
Source organism: Trichechus manatus latirostris (assembly GCF_000243295.1). Classification (NCBI taxonomy): domain Eukaryota; kingdom Metazoa; phylum Chordata; class Mammalia; order Sirenia; family Trichechidae; genus Trichechus; species Trichechus manatus. The sequence continues at coordinate 7,643,296 of NW_004444023.1, forward strand.
TCTACAAGATTAGATAGTGTCTTAAGCCCATCTCTTTTGAGATATAAAAGACAGAAGCAAGCGGAGAGACATGGGAACATCATATCACCAAGAAAGCAGTGCCAGGAGCAGAGCGTGTCCTTCAGACCTGAGGTTCCTGTGCAGAGAAGCTCCTAGACCTAGGGGAAAACTGATGACACGGACCTTCGAACCTTCCTCCAGAGCTGACAGAGAAAGTCTTCCCCTGGAGCTGACATCCTAAATTTGGACTTGTAGCCTACTAGACTGTGCGAGAGTAAATTTCTCTTTGTTAAAGCCATCCACTTGTGGTATTTCTCTTATAGCAGCACTAGATGACTAAAACAGTGAGTATTATTTATTTTTCCCAAATCCACCCAATTATTTTGTTTCTTGTTCTTTACATATTTTTGATAACTTCTTTAATTTCTTTCTACATATTAAACTCACTAAACCATGTCATTGTTAAACATGTTTAACAACATAGGTTTTTGTCTCTGTAGATTCTAATATTGGCTCTGAAGGGTCATGTTGAATGTAGGAACACGTTTTATTCTTGCAGCTGCCACTAACATGTACTTATCTCTTAGCATGTTGTTGTTGTTAAGTGCCGTTGAGTAGGTTCCAACTCATAGTGACCCTGTGTACAACAGAACGAAACACTGCCTGGTCTTGCACCATTCTCATTATCGTTGTTATGCTTGAGCCCATTAATGCAGCCAGGGTGTCAGTCCATCTCCTTGAGGGTTTTCCTCTTTTTTGCTGACCCTCTACTTTACCAGCCATGATGTCCTTCTCCAGGGACTGGTCCCTCCTGATAACATGTCCAAAGTATGTGAGACATAGTTTCCTTGTCCTTGCTTCTGAGGAGCTTTCTGGCTGTACTTCTTCCATGACAGATTTTTTTGTTCTTTTGGCAGTCCATGGTATATTCGATATTCTTCGCCAACACCATAATTCAAAGATGTTAATTCTTTTTCAGTTTTCCTTATTCATTGTCCAGCTTTCACATGCTTATGAGGCAATTGAAAACACCATGGCTTGCGTCAAGTGCACCTTAGTCTTCAAGGTGACATCTTTGCTTTTTAACACTTTAAAGAGGTCTTTTGCAGCAGATTTGTCCAATGCAATGTGTCGTTCGATTTCTTGACTGCATATAGGTAGCCAAATACATATACATACTTACACACATACATATATGTATACACGTACACTTACCTATATCCACATATATACAGATGCATATACATATCCACACATTTGTATGCCTGTACATGTGTGAATGTGAGATGTTTCTAGCTTAGTAAGAGGATTTCACTGCTTCTCATTATAGAAAGTTATAATTTGATGATGGATGGATGATTGAATGCACAAATACAGAATATTTTATTAAGATTTTGAGTCTCTTACAAGGTGTTAAAAAAATTAGACATGTAGTTGCAGTGTATATAGAAGAAATCAGCAGAACTACTTTCTTCGAATTTCAACCATCTCATCAAAAGGAAATCACTTCATGAAATGGAACCCTGTTATTACAGGAATCACTGACATTCAGTGATGTGGCTGTGGGGTTCACCTGGTAGGAGTGGCAGCTCCTGGACCCTGCTCAGAAGGACCTGTACAGGGACGTGATGTTGGAGAACTACAACAACCTGGTGTCCACAGGTGAGGACAACTCCCCTGTGTCAGAGGGTGCCTAGTCAGTCACCTTTCCTTTCTCACCTGCTCAATGCTTGGGAGTACCTGTGGTGCTCTGAAGTGGTAGATTCTCAGTCCACTCTGTGCCCCTAGACAAGCGGGTATACACTCCCTACTCCTGAGAGAAAAACTTTTGCTTTGTACCTTTGAATCAGAGCTTCGAACCGGTTCATTCCATTTTGAACCCCTGCTGAGTATTTGCATTTGTAACAAGTTCCCAGGTATAAAAATGGCATGGTAGAGGTGTCTGACCTTCTCTAACTTCATGAGGGAGAGGGAGAATCACCATCAACCAGCATTAGCCCAAAGCTGATTCCTATGAGGTGGAGGTCAGACATACCTGCTCTCTCCAACCTTTTTACCAATTCTGACACCAGCTGTCCCTTCCATGGCACTCTCCTCTGCTGGATTCGATAATTCATTGCAGTGGCCACACAGAACTCACAGACCTTACTCACAGTTATGGGGATAATTAGGAAAGTAACAGGTTACAATTCAGGATCAGTAGTGACTCAGAGCACAGTTCTTTGCTCAGGACAGCCTCTTCTCAGCTATGCCCATGCCAGGCCCCCCTCTCTAGCCCTCGGCCCCTTGGCCGGCTTCTGCCCTGCTCAGGGAAGTGTTACAAAGATCTTTAGCTCTGCTAATAAGTGCCTGGGGGCATCCCGCTTCGCCAGGAAGCTACCTGCTTGAATACACTCAGCTCTCTGGTTCCATGTGTCAGCAAGCCTAGCTCCATCGACAAGTGCCTGGGGGCACCCCACTCTGCCAGCAAGCCTCCTGCCAAAAGGTGCTGAGCCTTCTCGCTCTGAGGGCCAGGAAGTGTACTGCACCATCTCCTGCCGGTCTCCTCGTTCTGCTGCCTCTGCTACTGCTGTTTCTTTGCTGCTGCTGCTTGCCATCTCCAGTGTTGTAGCTCTACCTCTCTATCCTGGTTCTGCTGCCTCTGTCTTCCATGTTACAGCTCCTCTCTCTCTCTCTCTCTCTCCATGTGTCCCTTTAAGCCTAGCGGAATGGCAAAACTGACCAATCCCCTTGTTAGGGTTCCATATACCTTATTTGCATGGCCCCATCCCCACAAGGGTGGCAGATACTTTGCTTACATTATTAAGAAACTATCCAATCCCCTTGGTGGGCGACAAGCAGCTCATTTGCATAGTCCCACCCAGTCTTTTGGTGGGAGTTATAAGACCATGGTGAGAAAAGCCGTATAAAAGTGAGCCATTGCAGTGTACCAGGTGATGCTAATGCTGCTGGTTAGGGACCAATTCTGAGAACCACCAGCAGGACAGTGGTTCTCCAAATTTATTATACACAAGAATCACCTGGAGATCTTGGTAAAATATAGATTCTGATTTATTATATTTGGGGGTGGAATCATTAGCATAACCTAGAAACTTGTTAGAAATGCAAATTCTCAGCAGGGGTTCAAACCAGAATGAACCAGTTTGAAGCCCTGGTTTGAACATTGTTTTTTCACAAATGTAACATTCTGCAGTCTTCACAAACCCAAGGCCAATTTGGTCTAAGATTCTGTGATTTCCCATAAATAGGATATCAAGTTGGCAAACCAGATGCGCTCTTCAAGTTGGAACGAGGAGAACGACTGTGGACTATATTAGGTGAAAGCCATAGTGGAATCTTTTCAGGTGAGCGAGTGAAAAGCGGGAAGAGGGGAAGGCTGTAGAAGTCACATTCTAGTGAGAGAAGGACTCACATGTGTGAGGAGTGTCTGAGGATACACAAAAGTACTTCCAGGTATCCCTCTCCCCATGTGAGACCTCTTTCTCTTCCTAGGAATTTTGAGAAATATATACTCCTCTATCTCTTCTGAGATCAGATCCCCATTTATTTGATCTACATCTTCATATTTTTTGTTCTGTAATTTTCTTCTTCCCAGCATTCTCAAATCTTTCCCTTTTTCTTATCCCTCTACCTTCCTTGCTATGAAATTCTACCTTCTAGACCTCTGTCCAAAATGAGAACTTTAAATTCATTACTGAGTACAGTACCTTCCTCCTTCATTGGGAAATACTGATTTCACTTCCTAACATATAACCCTACCTTGGATGTTGTGCCCCCAAAGTAAACTGGTCTCTCATTGTGCCTTTTTCTGCTTCCTTAGCTTCTCTTTTCTCCTATTCTCATGTTCTCCAAAGGTTCTGATTTCCATTTTCTCATTTGTTCCCCTAACCCTTTAAAGTTTCCTTCATTCTGATGAGTTAAGCTCCTTACGTTTCCTAGAGGAGACTGTCAAATTGACTTCTCCCTTGGAATTGTCTAACATAGACTTTTTCTATGTGTTTTACTCTTCTTGATGAAACTTCCTATGAGTTCCCAATATCTACAAGGAGCTAGGATCCTCTTCCCGGCAAGAAAACTCTTATCAGCTTAGGTTGTTGTTTAGTACTGTACCTCTGAAATCCTAGCCCTCCAGCAGTTACCTTGGATGTTTCCTACCTATAGGGCTCTCCTCTTTTAAAGTCTCTGCTCTTCCTGATGATTTTTTAACTAGAAAAAAGATTTTTAACCTCCTGCATTCTGAGTTCTATCATAAACCAGATCATAACTCATGTCTACTGAAATGATCACTTTGAGTATGAGAATCCATGCAAAGATGGCTCCTGTGAGGCAGAGGTCAAATATAGCCCAGCATCCCCACTTTTACATTATTTCTGACACCAGCCATTCTTCCTGTGCACTCTTTTTTTCTATTGGGTTTGTTAAACCATTGCAATGATCACAAAAACATCACAGAAACACCATATCTGCAATAACAACTTTTAATATAACACAGAGGAGTATAAAGAAAGATATAAAGGAAGAAAGGCATAGGACAAGGTCCACGAGGGTTTCCTGCACATCAGCTCAACACCTCAAGGGCGTTTGCTTACGCTCTCGGGAACAGATGTTCTCTCTCATCTACCAGGAAACCTTTTAAGCAGGAACTGTTCTGCGATGTTACTCAGTGGGCTCTTCTTAGCTGGCTCCTACCTTCTCCTGGCAGGCTCCAGGATAGTTCTTGTATGGTTTCAGTTCTTGTATGGTCCTAGCTACTCTAGGCTGGCTACAACTCTGGGCTGGCTTCATGACATCTCTTGGTGCAGAACTCCTTTCGGGGTGGCCTCTCCTCTGCAGTGGCCGTTTGCTCAATGTGCCCTATCGCTCAGAGTGTTACAGGTCGTGGTTGCGGTTCAGCCTTTACACTCTACTGCTGCTGTCCAAGTTTGCTCGTTTCCAAAGCTTGTTGTCACATCATAGGCACTTCTTCCATTTCATCGCAGCTCCATGTCTGTTCTTACCCAGGTCTGCGAGGGTCTCAACACAAGGGCCCCATGTCCAAGGATGAACTCACTTTTCCTTCTTGGCTCTCATTGATCAGAAGGACCCCCAAAATCCTCCGTGTTTTCGTCCTTCATGTAGGCCAGCCCTTGTGATAGGGCGGGGCTCCCCATGCAATCCAGGTAAAGGTCAGACCGAGTAGGTCTCCTCACCAGTCTGGGTGAAGGTCAGTCATTGGACAGGTTCTTGAGAGAATCCTAGTTAAGGTCAGACTGGGTGATTCTCTCCCCTATTCCCAGTAACAGATGGACCTGTCAGGGCTCCGCAGGCAATCCTGGTAAGATCAGTGTAATCCTGTTCATGATGCCAATTGTATTCTAATAGTGTGTGACCTTGTCTTCAAGAGAAGGGATGAGAATTAAGATCAGCACGAAGCTTATTCCTGTGAGGTGCAGGTCAGACATACCTCCACTCTCCCAACATTTTCACCATTTCTATTACTAGCTGTCCTCCCCCTTCCCACAGCACTCTTTACTTCTCTGCTGAGTTTGATAATCCATTGCAATGGCCACACAGAACTCACAGACCATACTTACAATTATGTGGTTTATTAAGGAAGTAATAGGCTACAACTCGGGATCGGGATCAACTTGGAAGTAACAGGATACAACTCAGGAGACAGGACACAGTTCTTAAACCAGGAAAGCTTCTAACCAAGACATTTCTCAGCTCCTTCTCTTGCCGTGCCTGCAGGCAGGGGGCACTTCTCTCAGGTATGCCTACTGCCAGGTCTCGCTGGGCCTCTTTCTGGTTTGGGCAAGTGGTACAGCTCTTTTGGCTCTGCCAACAAGTGCACAGAGGTACCTCACCCTGTCAGCAAGTCTACTACCCAAGGGTGCTCAGCTGTCTCTCACTCCTGTAGTCAGCCATGTTGCGCCGTGTCTCACTGTGTTCAGTGTTATAGCTCTTGACCTGTATTACTGCTCTTTTAGGAGATTCCCTTCCTCTCTCTGTCCATGCCTTTCTGAAAACCTCTGTCTGGTTGGCTGCTTATATAAGCAAGACACTCAGTCCTATTGGGTAGTTTTGTGCACCCTGTTTGCATAGTACACTAACCACTCCCTTTTATAATTATTGTGGCCCAGCCAGTCATTTTTTTCAGAATTATAAACCCAGGGCCAGAAAGACCACATATAAGAAACCCATCCCACTCCAGCTATGTAAAGGAGCCTATTGCACTGCACTACTTTAATTGAATTCCTTTGTATATTTATTGTGCTAACTGAACTAAAAAGTGAGCAAGTAGGGCAAATCCTGTCTTCATTGATAACTGTGAGATGGATCAACGTGAAACCAATTTCCACCTTCCCATGTCTCTATTATTGTTGTTGCAAGCTACCCATGTGGCACTTTCTCCTCCCTGGGAACCCAGAACCAGATCCTGTCCTCCCTGACTGCCCAGTACTAGGTCCTCTCATCCCTGGACACCTGGTGCCAGGTCTTCTCCTCCCTAGCTTCCTGGGCCTTGATCCTCTGTGCCCTGGCTGTCCTGAGCCAAGTCAAAATACATTAGTTAGAAGGACTGTTCTTATTGCTTGCTTGCACAACTCATCGCTGAATTAGCCACCCTGAGCTCTGTCATAGTTTATAAATTAGAATGACTCTGTCCTTCTGACAGCCAAATGGGCAGATGCCAGCCCTGCTGGGTCCTTGCCTCTTTTGGGTTCATTAATTCTCTAGAAGGGCTCACAGAATGCAGGGAAACTACCATTACTTACAGTTACCCATTTATTATAACCAGAAAGCATACAAATGAAGAGACATCTCGGGCATGGTCTGGTCTGGGAGAGGTCCCAGTAGAAGATGTCCATTGTCTCCAGGGATGTCCACACTCTCCCATGCATGGATGTTCTCAGCATTCCAGGGAGCCCAGAACTTCCTTCTTCATGACATTTTGTTGGCTTCATGACATTTTGTTGGTCATGATTTTGGCCTCATTGCATAAGCATCATCGAGTGAAAAAATGGATATGCATGATTGATAGCATCATGCCCCCTCGCCTCTTGAGGTTAGTTGCCAGGAATATCTGTGTGGCCCACACTCATTTGCACACATTCTAAAGTGTTGCCTGAAAGTTTTAGAAATCAAAGGCACCTTGATTGCTGGAAAATTCCAAGGGCTGTCTTTAGGGGACAAAAGCCAAATTGAGTTCTTACTCCCACACTTATTCTAATCATTCTCCTAGTTCATTGTAAGTGTTACGATCGTATTCCCTTCAGTCCCTCAGTGAACTTTTCTAATTCCAAAGCTCTAAATGTTAGAATGATTAAAATCTTGGTGTTCGTCTTCTTTTAATGTACGTGTTCTCTTATCTTATTCTATTCTCTGTTCTTAAATCATAGTTAAATACTGAAGTTTGGTGGATTTTTACCTCCAGTCAACACTTCACTCAAGATTTATGCATCTGTCAGGTTGTTTCGTTTCTATACTGGGATATGTAATAACCATCTTGAATTTTATATACTTCAGAATGTTCTCTTGAACATTCTGTACTTCAGTGCTATTCCTCATCTCATTAAAAGACACTGCTACCCCATGAATCAAGTGAAATACTTAGCAGCAACCCTTTATTTTTCACTTTCTATACCCCACCCCAACAATAATGAATTCATCAGTGACCCTTCCCCTACTTCAAAATGTATCCTCATTTCCCCCATCTCTCCCTAGCCCTCTCATAAAAACCACTTTCCACAATCTGCAGCTACTTTCTTTATGGCTTTCTTTGCTGTTTTTCAGTGGTTTACAAAACTAGCATGTAGGCTTCATAAATGTAAGGAATATGTTTGTGTATCCCCAACAACTTTACTATGTTTGTATGAAAATTATTTTCTCCCAAGTGTTAATTCTGCATTCTTCACATATCCAACTATGCCTGGTGTATAGTTGTCTTTCACTCAGGATTTGTAGAGTGGATGAATCTGTCCTTCACCAATTGGGATCAAGAGTTCCCTCCATATTCTGTGGACTGCAGGTCACAGTGACTTGCTTGTATATTGCAGTCTCTGCATGTTTTGTAACACCTTATGTAAGAAGCAGCTGTATGTGTGTTTATTTATCATGTATTATCTAACCTTTCTATACTGCTTTTACTGTCGTTTATATTTATTGTGTTGTTTATATTATTGTAATTTTATCAATGTGCAAGGAACTTTAAGCATGGTGTTTTATTTACACTCATATCAAAGGGTTGTCACTAAAGATCTACCTCACATCAATGAATTTTTTTAAATGGCTTCATTCCAGATGAAGACAATGGAAGGATTCATTGTTCTCTTCTTTCCTAGAAATCTGGAAAGTTGATGATCATCTGCTTGGGCACTTGCAAAACGAAAGCTGGGTGGATATGATGGAACAATGCTATGAACGTAGTGCATTGGAAAATATTGTTCATAGGCACAAAAATCATTTTCTTTTAAGGGAAAATAATGGTATGTTTGACTTACATGACAAAGCTGTTAAGTCAATTTTACCGGCAGTCAGTCAGAGCAGAAGTGATGAAATGAAGAACTCTGCTGAGCTTAATGAAGATGAGAAAACCTTTCTCCATGATGACCAGGAGCAATTTTGTACTGAAAAGAAATTCCTTGAGAGTCAAAAATCCAACAGCACTGAGTCTCAACTCATTAAGCATCAGAAAACTCCCAAAGTAGGGAAAATGCATGTATGCAGTGAACGTGGGAAAGCCTTCATCAGGAAGTCTTTCCTCACTGATCATTAGATCACTCATACAAGATAGAAACCATAGAGATGCAGTCTATGTGAAAAAACCTTCTCTAAAAAGTTTAAGCTAACTGAACATTATCAGACAACTCATGAAGGACAAAAACCATATAAATGCACGGAATGTAGCAAAGCCTGTCGCTGGGAATCAGCGTTGAAAAGACTCCAGAAAACTCGAGAGAAACCCTGTATATGCAGTGAACGTGGAAAAGGCTTCTTTGAGAAGGCAGATATCGGAATTCATCAGCAAATTGATGCTGGAGGAAGGCCCTATATATGTAGTGAGTGTGGAAAAGGCTTCATCCATAAAAGAGCTCTCACCGTTCATCAGCAAACTTATACTGGGGAGAAACCTTATTCATGCAGTAAATATGGAAAAGGCTTCATCCAGAAGGGAAATCTCATTACTCATCAGCGAATACATACTGGGGAGAAACCCTATGTCTGTGGTAAATGTGGTAAAGCATTCATTCAAAAGTCTTGCCTCATAGGGCATCAGAGATTTCACACAGGAATGACTCCCTTTTTATGTAGTGAATGTGGAAACCTCTATTCTCAGAAGTCAAGTCTCATTGAACATCAAAGAATTCACATAGGAGAGAAACCCTTTAAATGCAGCGAATGTTGGAAAGTCTTCAACACAAAGCGAAAGCTCATTGTACATCAGAGATCTCATGAAGAGACACCGTATAGCTGCAGTGAGTGTGGAAAAACTTTTGCCTTCATGTGTTGGCTTGTTAAACATAAAAGAAAATACACAAGTGAGAAGTGTGTAGATTCTGTCAAGGTGGAAGACCCTTCCACAGCGAGGCTTAGCTCATCACATGCTGGTGATCTTATGCAGGAGAAAAAGCCTGTTAATACAATGACTATGCAAATGCCTACTGTGGCAGCTCAGACATCAGTAAACATGAGTGGGCTCCTAACAAATAGGAACGTAGGGCAGCCTGTTGTTAGATGTGAACCCTCTGAAATACAGAGAATTTGTACAGGAGAGAATCCTTATGAATGCAGTGAATGTGGTAGTACCTTCAGTGTTCAATTATATCATATTTTATGGCACACAAAACACATAGGATAAACTCATACATTGTACTGGGAAATAGGGATGAGCAAAAATCTTTACCTCGTTATATGGCTACAAATGCTTGCTGAACGTGAAGAGGACTTGAAGCACTTACTGGTGAAGATCAAAAACCACAGCCTTCAGTATGGATTACACCTCAACATAAAGAAAACAAAAATCCTCACAACTGGACCAATAAGCAACATCATGATAAACAG
>NW_004444023.1:7653436-7670911 GCF_000243295.1 Trichechus manatus latirostris
GCCTTCAGTATGGATTACACCTCAACATAAAGAAAACAAAAATCCTCACAACTGGACCAATAAGCAACATCATGATAAACAGAGAAAAGATTGAAGTTGTTAAGGATTTCATTTTACTTAGATCCACAATCAACACCCCTGGAAGCAGCAGTCAGGAAATCAAAAGATGCATTGCATTGGGCAGACCTGCTGCAGAAGACCTCTTTAAAGTGTTGAGAAGCAAAGATGTCACCTTGAAGACTAAGGTGCCCCTGACCCAGTCACCTCATATGCATGTGAAAGCTGGACAGTGAATAAGGAAGATCGAAGAAGAACTGATGCCTTTGAATTGTGGTATTGGCGAAGAATATTGAATATACCATGGACTGCCAAAAGAACGAACAAATCTGTCTTGGAAGAAGTACAACCAGAATGCTCCTTAGAAGCAAGGATACTTTGGACATGTTCTCAGGAGGGAGCAGTCTCTGGAGAAGGACCTCATGCTTGGTAAAATGGAAGGTCAGCGAAAAACAGGAAAACCTTCAACAAGATGGATTGACACAGTGGCTGCAACAATGGGCTCAAGCATGACAGTGATTGTGAGGATGGCACAGGACTGGTTCAGTGTTTTGTTCTGTTGTACATGGGGTTGCTATGAGTCGGAACCGACTCGATGGCACCTAACAACAACAACAAAGCTCCCCTCACTTTTGACCTGTTGGCTACGGAGTCGAGGTTTTCCCTTTACTCCTTCAAGATGCCATCTGTAAGTCTGTGGACCCACAGGCCTCCTTCACTTATCACCATATACAAATACCCCTTTAACATCCTAGCAGCAAGCTTAAGGTTCTTCAGTGGACTCACTTCTGATTTAGAAACTCCTGTTAATTTCTTGATAATTTGCTAGAATGACTCATAGAGCTCACTGAAAGTACTGTACCTACCAGTGTATACCAACGCCGGTACACACAGCCTCTGCTTCCAAACCAAGGATCCTCATGGTCCCAGTGAAGATCACCCTTCACCAGTCTCCATATACTGTGTTCCTTCTGGGCTGAGAGGCAGTATCATTACATAGTGGTTAGGAGTGAGTTCTGAAGTCACAACTGCCTGCGTTTGAATCCTGCCCTGCCATTCCCTAGTTGTATGCACTTAACTTACCTGTGTCTTGACTATGTCTTTAAGATAATTATCTGCCTTGTAGAGTGGTTGTAGAAAGTAGTTAAAACAGTGTCTGGCAAACAGACAATCAACAAAGGTATTGTTCTTATTATTAGTAGAGTTGTCCCTAGGTATCTGTGGAGGATTAGTTCCAGGACCCCCCGTGGATACCAATATCTGAGGATGGTCAAGTCTCTTATATTAAATGGTGTAGTATTTCCATGTAACCTACACACATCCTTCCCATATACTTTAAATTGTCTGTACATGTTCAGCACAGACGCAGCCGTCATAGGCCTAACTACACAGTACATGTCAGCAACAAAGTAACTTTTTTTCCTCATATTTTTGATCCACAGTTGGTTGAATCCATGAATGCAGAACCCGAGATACAGAGTTCCTACTGTGCTTGTAAAGTATTAGGAGAAGTAGTAGTAGCATTAGAACCTGTCTAACTTCCGGGGGGATAATGACCAGGATCAGCCCAGAGCTGATTTCCCATGAGGTGGAGGTCAGACATACCTCCACTCTCCAACCATTTTACCAATTCTAACACCAGCTGTCCTCCCCATGGCTCTCTACGTCTCTGCTGGGTTTGATTATCCATTGCAGTGGCCATACAGAACTCACAGACCATAACTAAGTGGTTTATTAAGGAAGTAATAGTGTACACCTTGGGATCAGGATCAGGAAGCACGTAGGCAAAGTCTCGCTTCTTCAGTGCAAGATAGCGCTCTCAGCTCCTCTTGTCGTTGCAGGCCTGTTCTCAGCCCCATTAGGAAAGGCTCCACTCGTCCCCTTCAGGAGAGGCTCCTTTTGGCCCTCTCCGGACAGCTCTGTTCAGGCCCTGCTGTCTTTCACCACGGACTCCGCCATAAGGACCGTTCCAACCTGTCTCAGCCACTGGTCCCCTTTGGGGCCTGTCACTATTTTCAGTATTACAGTCTTTGACCCATGTACAGCTCTTTTAGGAGGTTATCTCTCTGCTTTTTTCTTCTTTCTAATTCTTCCTGCTGCATCTCTTCCTGCTTCTTTCTGTCACAAAAACCTCTATGGGGTTAGCTGCATATATGCACAAACTCCTCATCAACTTCAAGGCATGGACCTCCCAACAGGGCCACGGACTGACCAATCCCCTCTTGGTAGGCCATAGACACTTCCTTTACATAGTAGGGTACAGACACTTTGTTTGCATAGTCTATTGACCAATTCCTGAAAGGTGCATAGCAATCACAGGCAGGCTGCAGCCCAGGACTGGACCAAAAGTATCAAACCAAGTTGTTTACAGCTTGTTTACCCAGGATGTGAATCAACATGGACAAGAGTAACAAATCCTCTGGGGTAGAAATCCTCTGGGGTGCAAAGATAACTCCTCCGGACTTAGGGGAAAAATCTCTCAAGCTGTTTTTCCAAAGAACCAAAGCAAAAGACCACATAAAGGAACTAACATCACCACAGTACTATTGAGAAGAGGAGAAGGAATGGAGAAAATAGGTATATCTGACCTTAATTGTAAATCTATAGCTTGATGACAAACAAGGGTTTTCATACACTGAGCCAAGGTTTTCCTATTTACCAAAATGTTTAATCTTTTCAATTGTTCATTGGTTACAAATTCCCTTGGTAGGGACAGAGAGGTGGAAATGAAGTAGAAATTCAGAGAAGTTAAGTAAAACAATGAGGACAGAGAAGAGGGTGTGATCCAAGTGTTGTTTTGGAGATAGCATCTACAGTAAGTGGTTGGGAGTGTGAGGATGACGCATAGTTGTGTTTGGGTTGATCCTTTGACCTTTTCTCATTAGCCTCCAATAACCTATATTCTAGATAATTCCCAAAAGATACGTTCTTAATTGCTTGTACAATAATGATGGCTGACTGTGAAATGGAATGGAGGAGAAATAAGTTGAGAGCAGTGGTGATTCAGTGGATGAATTCTTATCTACCATGTGGGAGGCCCAGATTTGATTCCTGGCCAGTGCAGCTCAAGTGCAGCCGCCTCCTGTCTGTCAATGGAGGCTTGCATGTTTCTGAGATGCTGAAGAGGTTTCAGTGGAGTTTGCAGACTAAGACTTGGAAGAAAGGCCTGACAAGCCACTTGCCTTTTACTGGCCTCACTTTTAATGGACTTTCACCTATATTCCAGTCCAAATATAACCTAGGCTTATCCCATCTGCTCTTTTCTTTTGTCTGTGATGGTCACTGTACTTCAGTACCACCTTATCTAAACCTTTTTCTGCCCTTAAAGCCACTTCTTGTAAGCCATTTTCAGTCGGAAGATTTCCGTGGTTGTCCACTTACGGGCTTTTCCCCTTTTATTTTCCCAGTTGCTTGTCCCTGCTATACAGACACTTGGAACTCCCGTGTTTTTCCAAACTTTTTCCTTTTCTTTTAAACATACTTGTGAAAATGGCATGAGGTTGTGTTCTGACCTCCTCTAACTTCACAGAGGGGGAGGGAGAATCAAGATAAACAGCCCAAGGCTGATTCCTGTGTGGCGGACATCAGGCATGCCTCTACCGTGCAATATTTTTACCAATTCTGACACTAATCGTCCATCCCATGGCACTCCCATGGCACTTCTCTGCTGGGTTAGATAATTCATTGCAGTGGCCACGCAGAACTCACAGATAATACAATTATGGAATTTATTACGGAAGTAACAGTTTACAGTTGAGGTTCAGAAATGCTCAGGATACAATTCTTCCATCAGGACAGCCTCTTATCAGCTGTGCTCACAGGCACACCTCTTTCCAGCTCTTGGCCTCTGCTCTGCTCAGGCAAGTGTTACAAAGTTCTTTTAGCTTTGCCAGTAAGTGCCCAGAGACACCGCACTCTGTCAGTAAGCCTCAGCCCAGAGGCACTCAGATCTAGCTCCCTGGGTCTGTAAACCAAGCTACCTAAGTGTGCAGAGGTACCCCATTCCACCAGCAAGCCTCCTGCTCAAAGGCACTCAGCTTTCTCACTTTGTGGGCTGGGAAGCCAACTGCGCCCTCTCGTGCTGGTCTCCTGCCGGACTCCTGGTTCTGCTGCCGCAGCTTCTCAGCATCTCTTCCATTCTCTCCAGTGTTACAGCTCTCTCTCTGTCTCTTGGGTCCAGGAGACTCCCAGCACAGGGATCCCAGGTCCAAAGGATGCACTCCACTCCTGGCTCTTCTTTCATTCTTGATAGTTGTAAGGTCCCCGTGTCCACAATGGGAGGGTTCATTTTAACCCTAGCGGGATGGCAAAACTGACCAATCCCTCATTAGGATTCCATACACCTTATTTGCATTGTCCCACCCCCACAAGGGTGCCCCACAAAGATACTTGCTTGCATTATTAGCAAACTGTCCAATCCTCTTGGTGAGCTGCAAGCACCTCATTTGCGTATTCCCACACAGTCATTTGATGGAAGTTACAAAGACTATGGCTGTTGATGTTAGGTGCTGTAGAGTCAGTTCCAACCCATAATGACCCTATGTACAACAGAACAAAACACTGCCCAGTCCTGTGCCAGCCTCACAATCGTTGTTATGCTTGAGCCCATTGTTGCAATCATGGTGTCAGTCCATCTCCTTAAGGTCTTCCTCTTTTTTGCTGACCCTTTACTTTATGAAGGATGCTGTCTTTCTCCAGGGACTGGTCCCTCCTGATAACATTTCCAAAGAGCGTGAGACAAAGTCTCATCATCCTTGCTTCGAAGGAGCATTCTGGCTGTACTTCTTCCAAGACAGATTTGTTCATTTTTCTGGCAGTCCATGGTATGTTCAATATTCTTTGCCAGTACCATAATTCAAAGGCATCAGTTTTCTTCGGTCTTCCTTATTCATTGTCCAGCTCTCACATACATATGAGGCAGTTGGAAACACCATGGCTTGGGTCAGGTGCACCTTAGTCATCAAAGTGACATCTTTGCTTTTTAATACTTTAAAGAGATCTTTTGCAGCAGGTTTGCCCAATGCATCATTTGATTTCTTGACTGCTGCTTCCATGGGCACTGATTGTGGATCCAAGTAAAATGAAATTCTTGACAACTGTCTTAGTTGTCTAGTGGTGCCATAACAGAAATACCACAAGTGGATGGCTTCAACAAAGAGAAATTTATTCTCTCACAGTCCAATAGGCTACAAGTCCAAATTCAGGGCATCAGCTCCAGGGGAAGGCTTTCTCTGTCAGCTCTGGAGGAAGGTCATTGTCATCAATCTTCCCCTAGACTAGGAGCTTCTCGGCGTAGGAATCCCAGGTCCAAAGGACACGCTCTGCTCCTGGCGCTGCTTTCTTGGTTGTATGAGGTTCCGTGTCTTTCTGCTCACTTCTCTCTTTTGTGTCTCAAAAGAAATGGGCTTAAGACACTATCTAATCTTACAGATCTCATCAATATAACTGCCACTAATCCATCTTATTACATCATAATGATAGAATATACAACACATAGGGAAATCACATCACATGACAAAACGTAGACAATTATACAATATTGAGAATCATGACCTAGCCAAGTTGACAGATATTTTTGGGGGACACAATTGAATCCATGACAACAACTTCAGTCTTTTTTCCGTTTATCGTGATGTTGCTTATTGATCCAGTTGTGAGGATTTCTGTTTTCTTTATGTTAAGTTGTAATCCATACTGAAGGCTGTAGTCTTTGATTTTCATCAGTAAGTACTTCAAGTCCTCTTCACTTTCAGCAAGCAAGATTGTGTCATCAGCATATTGCAGGTTGTTAATGAGCCTTCCTCCAGTCCTCATGCCCCGTTATTCATATAGTTAAGCTTCTAGGAAGATTTGCTCAGCATACAGATTGAATAAGTATGGTAAAAGGATACAACCCTGATGCACACTTTTCCTGACTTTAAACCACTCAGTACCCCCTTGTTCTGTTCAAATGACTGCCTCTTGGTCTTTGTACAGGTTCCTCATGAGCACAGTTAAGTGTTCTGGAATTCCCATTCTTCGCCATGTTATCCATAATTTGTTATGATCCACAGTTGAATGCCTTTGTAAATGAATAATTTCTTTTATAAGGATAAGCACAAAGCTGATTCCTATGAGGTGGAGGTTAAAGATATCCTAAGTGTCCAGCTTTTCCAAACACTTGTACCACTGCATCATCTCTAATGTTAAAATCAATTACTCCCTCTCCCTTCAGTACTCTCCCTCCTGTCTTTGGGTTCCATAATTCGCTGCAATATAACAGAAGTCACGAACCATATAAAGGAAATGGCTCACATGGTCATGGAGGCTGGCAAGTCTCAAATCCCTGGGTCAGGCATGGGCTTCTTCCGACCCACAAGGCTGCAGGGGCTGATGAATGGAAACCAGAGTTCAGACCACAGGCTGCTGGCTCACAAGGCTGTGGAAGCTGGCAAATCAGGTCAAATGATGGAGGCCAGTGAATCCCAGAATTAGCAGGTCAGACAGCAGGCCTCTAGCTCAAGTCGCAAGAATAGGAGGTCAGTTGATCACAAACCAGATGTGGGATCCAGATGCAGAGAGAGAGAGCCTTGCCAGGTCATTCACACATATATCTTAGGTGCAGGCCACACCCCAGGGAAGGGCATAATTTGAGTAAAGGTGGGACATGAGTCATGCCCTTCTGCAAGGCTGCGACCCAAGACACATCCTGTGCCAATCCTGCCTCATCAACATAGAGGTCAGGATCCACAACACATAAAATGTAGGACAACCATACAGGATTGAGAATCATGGTCTAGCACATAAGCCCAACCATCACAGTTTCCATATACCTTATTTGCACAGTCCCACTCAGTCATTGTGTGTGAGTCATAAAGACCATGGCTACAAGGGCTATATTAAGTAATTTCATTACACTGCACTTTGCATAGTCAATAAAACACAGGTAAATATCTTCTGGTATTCTCTGCTTTCAGCCAAGATCCATCTGACATCAGCAATGATATCCCTCGTTCCACGTCCTCTTCTGAATCCAGCTTGAATTTCTAGCAGTTCCGTGTTGATGTATGCTGCAACCACTTTTGAGTGATCTTCAGCAAAACTTTGTGTGTAATATTAATGATATTGTTCGATAATTTCTGCGTTCTGTTGGATCACCTTTCTTTGGAATGGGCACAAATATCGATCTCTTCCAGTTGGTTGGCCAGGTAGCTGTCTTCCAAATTTTTTGCTATAAACGTGTGAGCATCTCCAGCACTACATTCGTTTGTTGAAACATCTCAGTTGGTATTTCGTCAATTCCTGGATCCTCGTTTTCCACCAGTACCTTCAGTGCAGCTTGGACTTCTTCCTTCGATACCATCGGTTGCTGATCACATGCTATCTGCTGAAATGGTTGAACATTGTCTGATTCTTTTTGGTACAGTGACTCTGTGTATTCCTTCCATCTTCTTTTGATTCTTCCTACGTCGTTAAGTATTTTGCCCATAGAATCCTACAGTACTGCAACTCGAGGCTTGAATTTTTCCTCACTTCTTTCAGCTTGAGAAATGCCGAGCATGTTCTTCCCTTTTGGTCGTCTAACTCCAGGTCTTTGCACGTGTCATTATAATACTTTACTTTGTCTTCTTGACTTTGCCCTTTGAAATCTTCTGTGCGGCTCTTTTACTTCATCATATCTTCTGTTTGCTTTAGCTGCTCTTTGTTCAAGAGCAAGTTTGAGTCTCTTCTGACATCCATTTTGGCCTTTTCTGTCTTTTTAATGACCTTTTGCTTTCTTCATGTATGATGTCCTTGATGTCACTGTACAACTCGTCTGGTGTTCTTTGGTCTTTAGTGTTCAGTACGTCAAATCTGTTCTTGAGATGGTCTCTAAATTCAGGTGAGATATACTCAAGGTTGTATTTTGGCTCTCATGGACTTGTTCTAAGTTTCTTCAGATTGAGCTTGAATTGCATATGAGCAACTGATGGTCTGTTCCACAGGCAGCCTCTGGTTTGTTCTGATGATATTGAGCTTCTCCATCATCCCCTGATTTGATTCCTGTGTACTCCATCTAGTGAGGTCTACGTGTATAGTCACCGTTTATGTTGTTGAATAAAAGGTATTTGCAATAAAGAAGTCGTTGGTCTTGCAAAATTTTATCATGTGGTCTCCGGCATTGTTTCTATCACCAAGGCCATATTTTCCAACTACCGATCCTTCTTTGTTTCCAATTTTCAAACTCCAATCACCAGTAATTGTCAGTGCATCTTGATTGCATGTTTGATCAATTTCAGACTTCAGAAGTTGGTAAAAATCTTCAGTTTCTTCATCTTTGTGGTTGGTACATAAATTTGAATAATAGTTGTATAAATGATCTTCCTTGTAGGTGTGTGGATATTATCCTGTCACTGATAGTGTTGTACTTCAGGATTACAGTGCAATGAATTGCTAAATATGGCCCTTCTAGCCCTGGTTTTTGTAACTCACAATAATTGCATGGGATTGTGCAAATAAGGTCATGTAGCCCACCAAGGGGATTGGTTGGTTTTGCCACCCTGCTGGGCTTGAAGGGGAGCCAGTTCCAGAGCAGAGAGAGTATCCCACCACCGCTAAGAAAGAAGAGCCAGCATGTCCTTTGGACCCAGAATCCCTGTGCTGAGAACTTCCTGGAACCAGGAGACCGAGAGCAAGAAAGCTGTAACACTGAAGACTGCAAGAAGCAGTAACAGCGGCAGGAGAGACTGTCAGGAGACGGTACAGCGGGCTTCCCAGCTGAGTGCCTTTGGGCCGAGAGTTACTGGCAGAGTGGGGTGCCTCTAGGCACTTAAAAGCAGGGGCTAAAATAGGTTTGTAACCCTTTCCTGAGCAAGGGCAGAGGCCTCGGGCCAGACAGAGGTGTGCCTGAAAGCACAGGTCGGAAAAGGCTGTCCTGATGGAAGAACTGTATCCTGAGCATTCCTGAGCCTGAATGTTAACCTGTTACTACCCAAATAAACCCCATAATCGTGAGTGTTATCTGTGAGTTCTGCATGGCCATTGCAATGAATTATTGAACCCAACAGAGAAGTTGAGAGTGCCGTGGGAAGGACAGTTGGTGTCAGAATTGATAAAGATGGTGGAGAGAGGAGGCATGTCTGGCCTCTGCCTCATGGGAATCAGCCTTGAGCTGTTGTTGTTGGTTCTCCTTCCCCCTTGTGAAGTTAGACGAAGTCAGACGCCATACCCTCCATTTTCACAAGGATCTTGAAATGTTCTTTTTGACAATGAGTGTGATGCCATTCCTCTTCAATATGTCATTTCTGGCATAGTAGAACATATGATTGTCCAATTCAAAATATCCAATACCAGTCCATTTCAGCTCACTAATGCCTAGAATATTGATCTTTATGTGTTCCGTTTCATTTTTGATGAGTTCCAGTTTTCCTAGACTCATACTTCATACATTCCGTGTCCCAACTATTAATGGATGTTTTTAGCTGCTCTCAGTTTATGTCCTGCCACATCAGCAAATGAAGGTCCTGAAAGCTTTAGTCCATCCATTTCATTAAGATTGACTCTATACTGAGGAGACAGCCCTTCCCCGATCGTATTTTTAGTGCCTTTCAACCTGAGGGGCTCATGTTCAGGCACTTCAGACAACGTTCTGCTGCTATTCAAAAGGTTTCACTGGCCAATTTTTTCAAAAGTAGACCACCAGGTCCTTCTTCCCAGTCTCTTTTAATCTGGAAGCTCTGTTGAAACCTGTGCACCATGGGTAACCCTGCTGGTATTTGAAATGCCAGTGGCATAGCTTCTGGCATCACAGCAACATGCAAGCCACCACAGTACAACAAACTGACAGACGAGCAGCGGAGACTATGGCTAGAAGGACCATATTAGTTAATCCACTACCCCGCACTTCACAAACCCAACTATGCCTGCTGTGTATTTGTCATTCAGTGATTCAGTGAGGATTTGTAGAATGAATGAACCTTCCTTCACCAGTTTGGAACCAGTAGCCCTGCAGCCTCTGTGGTCTGCTGTTCACCGTGACATACGTGTATTTTACAGTCTCTACAAGTTTCTTAAGGCCTTCTTTAGGAAGTAGCTAAAAGTGTATTTATTTGTTACGTATGATCTGTCCTTGTTTCTATACTAACTGCTTTTACTGTTTGGGTTTTGTATATTATTGTGTGTTTACCAGTGTGCAAGGAACATTAAACATCAAGTTTTATTTACACTCATACCATAGCATTGCCGCTAAAGAGCCACCTTACATCAAAGCGTTTTTTAATCAATTTATTCCTAATGGAGATGAAAGATTCATTGTTCTCTTTTTTCCTAGAAATCTGGGAAGTTGATGATCACCTTCCTGAGCACTGGCAAAATGAAAGTAAAGTGGACAGAATGGAAAAATGAGATGAACATAATGCATCAGAAAATGTTCATCAGCACAAAAGCCATTTTCCTTTAAGGCAAATCATGGTATGTTTGACTTACATGAAAAAACTATGAAATCAAGTTTAATGTTAATCAACTAAAGCAGAGACTATGAAATAAACAACTCTACTGAACTTAACAGATGTGAGAAAATTTTTCTCCATGCTAACCATGAGCGATTTCATACTGAATCTAAATTCCCAGAGAATCAGATATCCAGCACCACTGAGTCCCAACTCATTAAGCACCAGAAAACTCAAAAGATGGAGAAACTACATGTATGCAGTGAATGTGGGAAAG
Source organism: Trichechus manatus latirostris (assembly GCF_000243295.1). Lineage (NCBI taxonomy): Eukaryota > Metazoa > Chordata > Mammalia > Sirenia > Trichechidae > Trichechus > Trichechus manatus. Next base: position 7,664,177 of record NW_004444023.1, read on the forward strand.
CCTTCATCAAGAAGTCTTCACTAAATTGTCATCAGACCATTCACCCAGGAGAGAAACCCCATAAATGCAGTGTATGTGGAGAAGCCTTCTCTAAAAAGTACAGGCTCACTGTACATCAGAAAATTCATACAGGAGAAAAACCTTGTGAATGCATGGAATGTGACAAAACCTTTCATTATGAATCATTGCTGAATAATCATCAGAAAATGCATATGGGAGAAAAAACCCATGTATGCACTAAATGTGGAAAAGGCTTCATCCATAAAGGAGATCTCACTGTTCATCAGCGAACTCATACTGGAGAGAAACCCTGTGTGTGTGGTAAATGTGGTAAAGCCTTCAACTAGAAAGAACATCTCATTATCCATCAGCGAACTCATACTGGAAAGAAACCCTGCGTATGTAGTGAATGTGGAAAAGGCTTCAACCAGCAAGGAATTCTTATTACTCATCAGCGAACTCATACTGGAGAGAAACCCTACGTATGTAGTGTATGTGGAAAAGACTTCAACCAGAAGGGAAATCTCAATAGACTTCAGAACATTCACACAGGAGAGAAACCCTTTCAGTGCAGTGAATGTTGGAAAACCTTTGCAAGGAAATAAAAGCTCATTGTACATCAAAGATCTCGTATACGAGAGACACCATCTGGCTGCAATGAGTATGGACAAACTTTTGCCTATGCTTCCAATTTTTATTCACACAAAAGAGAGAAACATGTAGGTTCAATCAAGATGGAAGACCTTTCCACAGCTCATCACAGCTCATCACAAACCAGTGATCTCATGCAAGAGAAAAGCCCTGTTAATACAGTGACTATACAAATGCCTTCTGCGGCAGTGCAGACATCAGTAACCTTCAGTGGGCTCCTAACTAATAAGAATGTAGTCCTCGTGGGACAGCCTGTTGCTAGATGTGAACCCGCAGGAGATAATAGAGCATTCACACAGGAGAGAATCCTTATGAATACCATGAATGTGGTAGTACCTTCAGTGTCCAATTACGTCTTATTTTATGCCTCACAAAACCTGTAGGATAAACTCAGATGCATTCACTGGGGATGGGCGTTAACAAAAATTTCTACCTCATTGTGTGGCTAGAAAGAGTATCTTGAGGAAAATCATATGAATGCAGAGACTAAGAAAGCCTGATGTGCACATCCTACATAAATACGGGCTTTGATACCAAAACATACTCTGATGTTAACACAAACACATACACATCAATTGTTCTATTGTGCCAGTTAAACAAATGAAAGTCTGAGTTAATCTCTGTGAAGGAAATAAATACTGTGAATTTTTAAAACAGAAAAGATCATAAGTATCTGGAATGTTGTTATAAATGCGAAACCACATAGGAGTTGGTTGGTGGGAAAGGTGCAATACTGAATTGGTGAGATATGGGGCACATGTATATCAGTTCATTTTCCCCAGATCACACTGAAGGATTAACCAAAAACTAGATTGTCTACCATACATAATAGAACTTTATATTATGCAGAGGGACCTATTAAACAGTAGTCTTACATTAAGTCTATTCATTAATGTAATGAATAGTTGTCACATACTTCCTTTTACCTGGCCCTGTTTCCAGGAGTCAAGGATACAGTGGTGAATAAAAAAGAAGAAGCCCATGCTCTCTTGCAGAGAGTTTTGAGTTGAATCATATTTAAGTGGGATCTTTACACTCCAGCTAATCTAGTCAAAGGATGCAATATCTACATTAGGTGAAATAGACATGGAATAATTGGTACAAAGGTTTTCGTTAGAAGTTTTAGGAATTGGAAAATGCTGACAACTTCTTGTGACAATTTCTTGTCAAAATCTAGTTGCCATTGAGTTAATTCCAACTCATGGTGACCCCGCGTGTGTGACAGTAGAAGTGTGTTCCCTAGGGTTTTCCATGGCTGATTTTTAACAGGTAGATAGGCCACACCTTTCTTCTGAGTTGCCTCTGGGTGCACTGCAACCTCCAGTCTTTTGGGTTAGTAGCCAAGTGCATTAAACCTTTGCACCACCGACAGACTCTTAGGGTGAGGACTCTTTAATGGTACTTAAGCAGCCTAGGATACAGTTATTTTGTAATGTCCATGCCTTATCTCCCCAGGTAGATTATAAATCCCTTGATAGTTTTTGTGACTATCAAGGAATTTATAATTTGTGATCCCAAGTTATTTTAAATTCCTTCACAATTTTTCTGAGTATTTATACCCAAGTAAATTATAAATAACTTGATAGTTATAATGTGACTATTTAAATTTTAAAAATAAACAAAATTAAAAATCAGTTCCTTAGTTGCACTAGCCGTATTTTATGTGTTCAGTAGCCATGTGTGACTAGTGTATACCCAACTGGACAGCACAAACAATAAGCAAGACTTTCTGGCTTTCTTTATGGCTGGAATGTGTATACTAAGATATTTCCATCATCCCAGAAAATTACATCAGACAACACTGGTTTACATGATTTTATGATCCCAGGACACAGCAAAACATCTAATTATATGTTTATTTGGAAAGTGAATAATTGAGCTAATGAACTAATCAAATAGTATTTTATCATTGAAGTAAATGATTCATTGGAAGGCAGTTTACAGAACGGAATTCTCCCCTAGGAATTTTTTTCATGTGGGATTAGAGACACTCAATAACTGAATATAAAGGGGGCAGAGTAGAAAAGGAGAAGTATCCCCAGAATAAGTAAAACAGAATGTAGGGCAGGAACCTTAGTGTCTAAGAATGGAGGAGAGGATAGGAGATGGTAGGAGGTGAAGTCCTTTTGGGTTGTCTTGGAGATGAACCCTTTGAGGATTGCCACCATCTCAAATGTCCTGTGTCCTCTGTGACCTGCTCATATGAGACATGTGATTTCTTCTATCTTGATCATTCCTTCCGACTTTGCTTGGAGTGGGGCTTTTGGCCTCTGTACAAATGGAGTGGCATAGGTGTCCAACCTCCTCTAACTTCACCGGGGGAAGAAGAATCAAGATTAACAACCCAAGGCAGATTCCTATGAGGCAGAAGTTAGACATGCCTCCTCTCTCTGACATCTTTACCAATTCTGACACCAAAGGTCCCTCCCATGGCACTCTGCTTCTCTGATGAGTTCAATAATTGATTGCAATGGCCACACAGGAGGCACAGACAATACGATTCTGGCTAGTAGGGCCATATTAAGTAATTCATTGCACCGCACTGCTGCACACTTTATTTTGAACATTTCTGCCCTAAAGCTTGGATTACTGCTTCCCTCTCCACCCCACGCCATAACAGAATGCATTCACAGGGCAGACACTTTCTAGCAAAGAATCAAATGCATGCCGAACCAACCATGCCCTCCACTTATCCTGTGAATCTAAATGTGAGGAAATCTCAGAATCCCCACTATTCTGACATCAACTATGAGGATAATCATGAAATTAAATCCAAATTCTCATTTTTCACTGCTGTTCATTTCTTACACCAGCCACCCATGCAGCACTTCTTTCTCTGACCCTAGCTACTCAGAGCTAGGTCTGATGTCACAAGTTAAAAGGACACTGTAAAAACAACTTGTGGGCGGTGTCTGACCTCCTCCAACCCCACAAGAGGAAAGGAGAATGAAGATCAACAGCACAAGGCTGACTCCCATGAGGCAGTGGCCAGACAAGCCTCCCCTCTCCACCATCTTTACTAATTCTGTCACCAACTGTCCCTCACACAGCATTCTCCACTGGGTTCAATAATTCACTGCAATGGCCACACAGAACTCACAAACCGTACTCACAATTATGGGGTTTATTAGGGAAGTAACAGTTACAATTCAGGCTCAGGAACACTCAGGATACAGTTTTTTCATCAGGATAGCCTCTTCCCAGCTGTGCTTGCAGGCACGCCTCTCCCTGGCCCTTAGTCTCTGTTCAAAGGCACTCAGCTTTCTCTTTCTGTGGGCCGGGAAGCCATGGTGCTGTCTCCTGCTGTTGAGTCTCTCCTGCCACTGCTTCTCAACATCTTCAGGGTTACAGATCTCTCTCTCTCTCTGTCTCCTGGTCCCAGGAGCCTCCCAGCACCAGCTTCTGGCTGTTCTTCATTGGTAGTAGTAGGATCTTCCTCTCTGCTCTGAAATTGGCTCTTTTAAGGCAAAACTGACCAATCCCCTTGGTAGGCCACAATTACTCTATCACACATTCACCTGGGTGCAAGTTACAAGACCATGGCTAGAAAGGCCACACACAAAAGTAATCACACCGCAGACACCATATTTCAGCCTAAGATTTCAGATGCCAGCTGTAAGCTTGGGAATCCCTGGGGCTCCTCTTGCTTCTGACCTGCTGGCTACAGGTTCAAGATTTTCCTATGACCCCTTTAGGATGCCAGTCATGAGCTTGGGGTGACCCTGGGCTCCCTTACTTCTGACTTGCTTACTATAAATTTGGCTGTATGCACTTTAACCCCTCAGGATACCAGCCACATTTTAGGAGTCCCAAGCCACCTCATTTCTAACCTGCTGAGTTCTACTAGCTCTTAACCACTGCAGCACTTGGGTTCCACCACTATTCCGTAGGGTTTGATAATTCATTGGAACAACAACCAGGCCTCATGGAAAGTACTATACCTAGGGATACAGCTTTATTATACCAAAAGAAGGTACAAAGATGCATAGTACCAGGTCTGGGAGGGTTCCCAACGTGAAGGGTCTATGTCCCAAAGAGCATGCTACCCTCTGTAAAAATGCCATGGCAGGGGTGTCATCTGGCCTCCTCTAACTTTACAAGGGAGAAGGAGAATCAAGATCAACAGCCTAAGGCTGATTCCTATTAGGCAGAGATCAGACATGCCTCCACCTTGCAGCCTTTTTACCATTTCTGACACCAACTGTCTATCCCATGGCACTGTCTACTTCTCTGATGGGTCTGATAATTCATTACAATGGCCACACAGAACTCGCAGATGAAACTCACAGTTACAAGGTTTATTAGGGAAGTAACAGGTTACAGTTCAGGTTCAGGAATGCTCAGGATACAGTTCTTAGATCAGGACAACTTCTCAGCCGTGCCTGAGGCAAATGTGGTATGATGGATTGATTTCATATGAAATTTCCAGCCATGGTTTTGTAACTTCCACCAAACGAATGGGTGGGACCATGCATACAGGTGTATGGATCCCTAATGAGGGGATTGGCCAATTTTGCCATCCTATTAGGCTTAAAGGTAGACACTGAAAGAGAGAGTAGGATCTGTAACACAGAAGACAGAGAGGGAGAGCTGTAACACCAGAGATGGCAAGATGCAGTGGCAAAGAAATGGCAGCAGCAGAACCAGGAGACCTAAGGAGATAGACAGGAAACTGGCAGGAGATGGCAAGGTGGACTTCCTGACCCACAGAATAAGAAAGCTGAATGCCTTCAAGCAGGAGGTTTGCTGGTGGAGAAGGATGCCTCCAAAGCTAGTTTTACCATCTCGTGGAACTAGAGTTGGGCAGTTTCAGGCCAAGGTTTACTGGCGGAGTGGTGTGCCTCTGGACACTTATCTGCAGAGCTAACAGAGCTTTTTAACACTTGCCCAAGTAGTACAGAGGCCAAGACAAGGAGACGAGGGCCAGAGAGAGGCTTTTTTTGCAGGAATAGCTTAGAAGAGGTTGTCCTGATTGAAGAATTGTATCCTGAGCATTCCTGAACCTGACTTATAACCTCTTTCTTTCCTAGTAAACTTCATAATCATAAGTATGGTTTGTGAATTCTGTACGGCCATTGCAATGAATTATCATAGCAGAGAAGTAGAGTGCACCATGTGAGGGACAGATGGTGTCAGAATTGGTAAAAAGGGCTGGTGAGATGAGGTATGTCTGACCTGTACCTCATTGGGATCAGCCTTGGGATGTTGATCTTGATTCTCCTTCCCCCTTGGGAAGTTAGAGAAAGTCAGATGCCTCTGACACATCATTTTCACAGCTGGTGTCAGAAGTGGGATTTGCTGCAATGGTTCCTGATTTATGAAAGCATGGGGCTTTGTAAAAGAAAGAAATAATGGGCATGGGATGTGAAACTTTTGATTCTTAGATGGTTACATTGGTTTTTGTTACCTGCAATGGCCGAAAGGAAAATTATGCTGCAGCTGAGTGGAGAAAAGTCACATCTGGAGTGGGTTGGGGCAAGGACCAGACCAGTTAAATGGGATGATTGATAGGGGGCCAGAGTCTTCTTGTTCTACCCAGCCAGAGGCCCTAGGCTATATGCACATGAATGGTAAGATAGTCAAGTGGTAGAGAAGATGAACCTGGAATGTTTTAAAAATGGTTATGTGTTTATTTGACACTTTGAGGGACAGAGTAGCAGGAGTAGCGGTCTGGGGACCATGCTTTCAGGGGACATCTAGGTCAATTGGCATAACAATGCTTATTAATAAAATGTTCTGCACCCTACTTTGGTGAGTGGCATCTGGGGTCTTAAAAGCTTGCAAGTGGACATCTAAGATGCATCAATTGGTCCCAACCACCTGGAGTAAAGGAGCATGAAGAACACCAAAGACACAAGGAAAGTAGTAGCCCAAGAGACAGAAAGGGCCACATACACCAGAGACTTCATCAGCCTGAGACCAGAAGAACTAGATGTTGCCCCACTACCATACCAATGACCACCCTGAGAGAGAACACAACAGAGAGCCCCGGATGGAGCAGGAGAAAGGTGGGGTGCGGAACTCAATTCTAGTAAGAAGACCAAACTTAATGGTCTGACTGAGACTGGAGGTACCCCGGAAAGC
>NW_004444023.1:7671011-7734046 GCF_000243295.1 Trichechus manatus latirostris
GAGCAGCTTCTGTCCAGAGGTGAGATGGGAAGGCAGAGAGGGTTAGGAGCTGGTTGAATGGACATGGGGAATCGGGTGGAAAGGAGGAGTGTGCTGTCACAGTATGGGGAGAGCAATTAGAGCCACATAACAATGTATGTATAAATGTTTGTTTAGGAAAAGAAAAAAAGATTATGTGTTTATTTGAATATACTACACATATTGAATGTTTCTCCTACCTAGTGTTGTAAAGCAGACCTAAATGTATGGTAGAAATGGATATTTGGTATTATAGATTACAGACAGCATGTAACTCCACTGTCAGCCAATACTTGATTCGATATGCTAAAAGGGAACTAGAATTTGCCATAAGAAACACAGGCTGTTGGTTTGAATGCAGTAGCCCTGTGTATAGATTTGAAAATCGAAGGTCAAAAACCTAAGCCCTACCTAGGAATTTTGCGTTTGAAAAGACATGCAGAACTACCTAGAACTACTGAGAGAACAGGAGATTTGCATTTGAAGGAAGAGCCTGCAAAAATAAAAGGGACTGTTTTGCTTTCTGAATTTTGAGCAAGTGGTTTGCCATTGGATGCATTGAGTGAGGAAAAGTCAGTTCCCATCAGTAAAACCCCCTTCTATGACTGGAAGTTAAACGGAAATGGTGAGTAGAAAGCCTGGTATGCTTGCCTCAGGTTACCACCTGGGTCCACTCCATGAGTGGAAGTGGAGGGAGTGTAGCAATGAAGAGATGAGCTAAGTTTAGTCATGAACCATTGGCATCTGTTGACCTAGCCCACAGGGGGCTAGGGATGAGAGAGAGAAAGAGAGAGGAGCGAGAGAAAGGTCTAGCTGGTCAAGAGTGCAGGAAGATGTGTGGACTCCTGAGCTTTCAGTGATGCCCATTGACCTAGCACATGGGGCTAGGAATGAGGGAGAGAGAAGAGGCTGGCTAGTCTGAAATGCTGGGAGGTGTGTGTCGACTCCCAATCTTACGGCTGGTACCCTTTGTGACCTAGGTTGGATGGCTAGGGATGAGATGACCTGACCAAATGAAGAGAAATATATTTGACAACATGAGCTGGTGTAAATTGCTGCAATTTGATGGCTTGCTCTGGAATAGACTTTGCTTATCGATGCAGATGCTCAAAGTTCCAACAAGAACAGAAGAGTCTTCAAGACTAAGGAACATGCTTGTCTCCTCAGAGTACTGGTTTGATACGGACTGGCAATTTAAACATTGGCTATCTAAAATGGGAGGAGATAAAGGCGTGAAGTGCCTGGTTTACATGCTTTTGTGGGTGTACTTACACTCAGTGAGGGGGACAAGGGAGGATCCCTACTGAATAGATTCCTGTTTTCCTGATGGGTCTGCAGAAGAGAGGGTGGTGGAAGATGCTGATAGGATTATATGATTCAGTTGTGAGTGTTGATTGTTAATAGGGTTAATTATGTTTGGAAAAACTGTAATTGTGGAAGCAGTAATGTGAAAGAGTGTACTAAGTGGGAGGAGCTGCTTGACTGTAGTACAGTGGCTGAACCTAAAGTCAAAGATTTTGCTATGCTAATAAGTTGAGAGAGACTCAGAGCAAGGGAATAATCTGTCAGTTAAATTTTATCAGAAAACTTGAAGATGAGACAAACTTTTGGAGAACCTGACCAGATTAGATGGATACATGCAGCAGAACTGAATGGCTGTTACCTGATTAACCTCACTCTTAAAAACCTTTTGTCCTTCTGAAGGACTCATTGTTAATGACTGTTTTGGACTGGTAAAATGATTGGGAGAGGGAAGTTATCCTCCAAGTATGAAAGAGCTGTGGACAGAAAAGCCAGGAGGTGGCTTGCAGCATGGTGGATCATTTTATATGGCTTTTCTTGCCATGGTTTTGTAACTCTCCCCAAATGACTCAGTAGGACTGTGCAAATAACTGTATGGAAACCTAACGAGGGGATTAGTCAGTTTTGCCATCCCACTAGGCTTAAAAGGAGATGCTGAAAGAGAATAGATGCTTTAACACAGAAGACAGAGAGGGAGAGCTAAACACCAGAGACAGCGAGAAGCAGCTGCAGAGAAATGGTGGCAGCAGAACCAGGAGATTGCAGGAGACCACAGGAGATTGACAGTAAACTGGCAGGAGACCAGCAGGAGATGGCATAGTGGTCTTCCCGACCCATGGAGCAAGAAAGCTGAGTGCTTTTGGGCAGGAGGCTTGCTGGCGTAGTAGGGTGCCCCCAGGCATTTGGTGAAGCTAGGTTTGGTGGAAGAGGTCAGACACCTTCGCCACGCAATTTTTTCAGCAGGTCTCTCTCTGGCCCTCAGACTAGCCTCTGCCCTGCTCGGACAAGTGTTACAAAGCTCTTTTAGCTTGCCACTAAGTGCCCAGAGGCGTCCCACTCTGCCAGTAAGCCCCAGCCCGAAGGTGCTTAGCTCTCTTGCTCCCTAGCTTAGCAAACCTAGCTCTACCAAGTGCCTTGAGGCACCCTACGACACCAGCAATCCTCTGTCTGAAGGCCCTCAGCTTTCTCACTCTGTGGGTTAGGAAGCCTACCACACCATCTCCTGCCAATATCCTGCCGCCATTTCTCTGCTGCTGCTTCTCGCCATCTTTGGTGTTACAGCTCTCTCTCTCGGTCTCCTGGTTCCAAGAGCTTCTCGGCACAGGGATCCCAGGTCCATAGGACACACTCCACTCGTGACTCTTCTTTCTTGGTATTGGTGAGATTCTCCCTTCCAGCCTCTCAGATGGCTTATTTTAAGCCTAGCGGGATGGCAAAGTTGACGAACCCCCTTGTTAGGGTTCCATACACCTTATTTGCATGGTCCCACTCCCACAAGAGTGCCATGAACCTTATTTACATTATTAGCAAGCTATCCAATCCCCTTAGTGGAGCACAAATATCTCATTTGCATAGTCCCACCCAGTCATTTTTGTAGCAGTTACAAAGACTACGGCTAGGGCCATATTAAGTAATTCACTGCACCACACCCTTCCATGTGCACGGATGTGTTTCACCAACCAGGAAATGCATTAAACTTCCACATACGGAGAGCTTTTATTGGCTTCATTACATAGGACTGGAGCCTCATTGCATAGGCGTAGGTGATTGAATCATTACTTATTCCCTCACACTCCCTATGTTTAGCTGATATCAAGCTATGAGGTGGTCTTTCTGACTTGGACAGCACACACTCATTATTAAAAGCCCCCAGGTATTGCCCTAGATGACAAAGGTACATTAGTTACTCAGGATATTACAAGCTTTTAATGGTATCTCTCAGGAACTGAGGGCAAAGACCAAATTACTTTAACTAAGGTTAATTGTAAACCCCACACTGCACATCCTGTCATGGCAAGTGCAGTGCAATGAGTTTCCCTTATTATGGCTTTTCTGGCCATAGATTTGTAATTCTGCCAAATATGATTGGTTGGGCTGCAGTCTGCGCTGTGATTGGTCTATTTTATGCATTTTGCAAGGATTGGTTGATTTGCTATTCAAATGTTGTTTGGTGCCATCAAGTTAGTTCCAACACATAGCGACCCTACGTACAACAGAAAGTAACACTGCCTGGTCCTGTGCCTCCTCATAATTGTTGTTATGCTTGAGCCCGTTGTGGCAACCACTCTGTCAGTCCATCTCCTTGAGGATTTTCGTTTCTTTTGCTGACCCTCTACTTTAACAAGCATGATGTCCTTCTCAAGGGTCTTATAACTCTTGATGGCATGTCCAGACTATGTGAGATGAAGTCCCACCATCCTTGTTTCTAAGGAGCATTCTGGCTGTACTTCTTCCAAGACAGATTTGTTCATTCTTTCGGAAGTCCATGATATATTCAGTATTCTTTGCCAACACTACAAATCAAAGGAGTTAATTCTTCAGTAGTCCTTATTCATTGTCCAGCTTTCGCATGCATATGAGGCAATTGGAAACACCATGGGTTGGGTCAGGTGCACCTTAGTCATTAAAGTGACATCTTTGCTTTTTAACACTTGAAAGAGGTCTTTTGCAGCAGATTGGCCCAGTGCAATACATCTTTTGATTTCTTGACTGCTGCTTCCATAGGTGTTGATTGTGGATCCATGTAAAATGAAATCCTTGACAATTTCAATCTTTTTTCCATTTATCATGATGTCACTTATTGATCCAATTGTGAGAATTTTTGTTTGCTTTATGTTGAAAGGTAATCCATACTGAAGGCTGTCATCCTTGATCTTCTTCAGTATGCACTTCGAGTCCTCTTCACTTTCAGCAAGCAAGATTTTGTCATCTGCATATTGCAAGTTGTTAATGAGTCTTCCTCCAATCCTAATACCCCATTCTTCATATAGTGCAGTTTCTCTGATTATTTGCTCAGCATACAGATTGAATAAATATGGTGAAAGGATATAACCCTAACACACACTTTTCCTGATTTTAAACCACAGCAGTTTTCCTGTTGAGTAACAACCCAGTGGCATCTGGACCCAGGATTGGCCACATAGCCAAGAGACCAAAGAAAGACTCTGGAACCAGCAATCGAGACATATGGTTTACTTGGGGGACTTATGTACAGGACAGTCCAAGGTGGCAGCTGGACCAGAGTAGCACTCTGCTACTGCCTAGCAAGAGACAAAGCTTATATACAATTCCAGCTGGGGCTCAGGTTTATTGTTTTTCTCCCAAGTCCCTGGCGGCCAGCACCTCCAGGGACTACACATCCAGGCCCAGATGTTTTTCTTTTTATCGATAAGGTGTTCCTCAGCCTTGGCCACCGGCCCAATCATGCCACCCCTAGCCTTGTACCTTAGCCCAAGTTCATCCCCAGCAGGCTTCGGGGATGAGCAAAGCTGCCCCCATTAGGAGGAGAGGCATATAGCTGAATAGCATTACCCTACAATTCCTTCATTCTGTTCGAATGACTGCCTCTTGGTCTATGTACAGGCTCCTCACGAGCACAATTAAGTGTTCTGGAATTCCCATTCTTTGCAATGTTATCCATAATTTGTTATGATCCACCCAGTTGAATGTCTTTGCATAGTCAATGAAACACAGGTAAACATCTTTCTGGTATTCTCTACTTTCATCCAGGATCCATCTGACATCAACAATGTTATCTCTCATTCCTTGTTCTCTTCTGAATCAAACTTGAATTTGTGGCCGTTCCCTGTCCATATACTGCTGCAACCGCTTTTGAATGATCTTCAGCAAAATTTTACTTGCATCCAATATTAATGATATTGTTTCATAATTTCCACACTCTGTTTGATCACCTTTCTTTGGAATAGGCATAAATCTAGATCTCTTACAGTCGATTGGCCAGGTAGCTGTCTTCCTAATTTCTTGGCAGAGACGAGTGAGCACCTCCAGCGCTTCATCCGTTTGTTGAAACATCTCAATTGGTATTCCGTCAATACCTGGAGCCTTGTTTTCACCCATGCATTCAGTGCAGCTTGGACTTCTTCCTTCAGTACCATCGGTTCTTGATCATGTGCTACTTCCTGAAATGATTGAACTTTGACCAATTCTTTTTGGTACAGTGACTGTGTGTTCCTTCCATCTTCTTTTAATACTTTCTGCGTTGTTCAGTATTTTGCCCACAGAATCCGACAATATTGCAACTTGAGGCTTGAATTTTTTCTTCAGTTCTTTCAGTTTTAGAAATGCCGAGCATGTTCTTCTCTTTTGGTTTTCTATTGCCAGCTCTTTGCACATATCATTATAATACTTTACTTTGTCTTCTCGAGCTGCCCTTTGAAATCTTCTGTTCAGTTCTTTTACTTCATCATATCTTGTTTGCTTTAGCTGCTGTTTGTTCAAGATCAAGTTTCAGAGTGTCTTCTGACATCCATTTTGGTCTTTTCTTTCTTTCCTGTCTTTTAAATGACGTGTTGTTTTCTTCATGTATGATGTCCTTGAAGTCATTCCACAACTCATGTGGTCTTCGCTCATTAGTGTTCAATGCATTAAATGTATTCTTGAGATGGTCTCTAAATTCAGGTGCGAGATACTAAGGTCATACTTTGGCTCTCATGGACTTGTTCTAATTTTCTTCATCAACTTGAATTACATATGAGCAATTGATGGTCTATTCCACAGTCAGCCCCTGTCCTTGTTCTGACTAATGATATTGAGATTTTCTATTGTCTCTTTCCACAGATGTAGTCGATTTGATTCCCGTGTATTCTATCTGGTGAGGTCCATGTGTATAGTTGCTATTTGTGTTGTTGAAAAAACGGTATTTGCAATGAAGAAATTATTGGTCTTCCAAAATTCTGTCATGTGATCTCTGGCATAGTTTCTATCACCAAGGCCATATTTTCCAACTACCACTTGAATAAATATATTACTTCTCTAGTAAACCCCATAATCATGAGTATTGTCTGTAAGTTATGTGTGGCCGTTGCAATGAATTATCAAATTCAGGAGAGAAGTAGAGGAAAAGAACGGGGCCCAGCAGCAGAGAAATGGCAGCAAGCATAGCAGAGCTGAGCAGCAGAGAAAGGGCAGCAGCCATATGAGCAGTGGGAACCATAAGATTGGCAGAGAGTGATGGTGGGTGAGTCAGCCAATGGAGTGTATCTGGGTACCTCCTGGAAATAGGTCACCAAGAGAGCTAGGTGCCTAGTAAACAGCTAGCAGCTGCACCCTAGGGCCATGCAGGTAGATGCCCAATCAAATCAAACAGTAGTGTGGGACCAAGCTGGTCTGCCTTTGGCAATGGCTGATGCCCCGGCTCTGCTGAGAGCTATAACCCTAAGACTTAAAGGGAGGCAGGACTGATTGCCAAGAGGAGATAATCCTCTTGCAATTTCCAAGGGAGGCTGAGAGGAAACCTGTCCCGAGGGGGCTCAAAGGAAGTCTGCCAGAGGTCACATGCGTGGTGGAGAAGGGCCTGTTTGTGTGCACGGCTGAGAGCAGTTGAGAGAGCTGTTCTGGTTGGCAGCTGTCCTACATTGATGAAGGGAGGGATGTTCTCTCCACCTCAGGGGAGCCATTCAACCTCATCTATATGCTTCCTGGGAAACCCTGGTGGCGTAGTGGTTAAGAGTTCAGCCACTAACCAAAAGGTTGGCAGTTCAAATCCACCACGCACTCCTTAGAAACCCTATGGGGCTGTTCTACTCTGTCCTGTATGGTTGCTATGAGTCAGGATCAACTCCCTAGCAATAGGTTTGGTTTTTGGTTTTATGTGCTTCACATAACTGAGAGTGTGTTCTGTGTGGCCATTGCAACTAATTATGCAAGCCAGGAGAGAAGTATAAACTACTGTGGAGGGAACAGCTGTTGTCAAAAATGGTAAAGAAGTGGGAGAGCGGAGGTATGTCTGACCTCCATATCATAAGGATCAGCTTTGTGCTCATTCTGATTCTTATCCCTCAGAAGTTACATGAATCCTGATGCTAGATTACACTAGGTCAGATCATTCCATTTCCTGAACTCATCAGTCAGGATCTCAGGATGGCACAGCCAGGCCTGCCTTGAGCCCTGCAGACCAGGTGCTCAACTCACCTCTCAAAGATTGGCATCCCAGGTGAAGGAGTCTCAGTATATACATATGCCTGGTACACACCGTCTCTGCTCCCACAACTAGGATCCTCATGGTCCTAGTAAAGATCACATTTCATCTGTCACCATGGCCTCAGTCCCTTTCACAACCCAGGTGTATGACCTTGAGCAAGTTACTTAACTTACCAGTGTCTCCATTTTCTCTTTAAAATAATTATCTGCCTCATAGGGTGGTTGTGGAAAGTAGTTAGAACAGCACCTGACAAACATGCAATTAATGAGTTATTATCATTCTTTTTATTAGTCCTAGTGAGATGAGGAGGAGAAATTGAGTTTATAGGTGTGGTTTGATGCATTGCTTTTGTGTAGCCTTTCTCATCATGGTCGTGTAACTCCCACCCAGGTGATTGGGCAGGACTGTGTGATAGGGCAACTGTGGCCCACCAAAGGGATTGGTCAGTTTTGCCATCCCACTGGGCTTGAAGTCAGCCATCAGAGGATCATACCAACACCAAGGAAGAACGACCAGGAGCAGAGAATGTATTTTTTTGGACCCAGGATTCCTGCTCTGAGAAGCTCCTGGACCCAGGAGACACAGAGAAAGCTGTAACCCTGAAGATGGCAAGAAATGGTGGCAGAGAAATGGTGGAAGGAGAAACTGGCAGGAGAGACCAGCAGGAGAGAGAGGCAGGAGACGGTGCAGCGGGCTTCTTGGCTCATGGAGCAAGAAAGCTGAGTGCATCTGAGCACTTGCTGGCAGAGCTAAAAGAGCTTTGTAACACTTGCCTGATCAGGGCACAGGCTGAAGGCTTCAAAGGCGTGCCTGCAAGCATGGCTGTGAAGAGTCTGTTCTGATGGAAGGACTGTATCCTGAGCATTTCTGAACCTGAAATGTAACCTTTTACTTCCCTAATAAACCCCATTGTCATAAGTATTGTCTGTGAGTTCTTTGTGGCCATTACAATGAATTATCGAATCCAGCAGAAAAGTAGAGAGTGCTGTGGGAAGGATGGTTGGTGTCAAAACTGGTAAAGATGGTGGACAGAGGAGGTATGTCTGATCTCTGTCTCATAGGAATCACCCTTGGGCTGTTGATCTTGATTCTCCTTCCTTCTTGTGAGGTTAGGGGAGGTCAGACATCACTCCTGCAACATTTTTACAGTTGGCATCAGAAGTAGGATTCTTAGCAATGGTTTCAGACCCATGGAAGCATGGAATTTGTAAGAGAAAGAATGAAGGGGCTTGGGAAGTGAAACTTTTGATTCTTAGCTACTTTGGTTGTTGTTACCTGTAATGGCTGAAAAGCTGCAGCTGGAGTGGCCTGGGCCAAAAGCCAGGCCTGATAAGCAGGATGATTGATAGGAAGCCCGTGTCTACTTGTTCCACCCAGCCAGAGTCCCAAGGACATATCTATATGAATGGGAAGATAGTCAAGGTGTGGAGAAGATGAAAATAGAATTTTTTTAGAAAGGTTATGTGTTTAGGATTATGTGTGCAATTGAATGTGCTATGGATATTGAATGTTTCTCCTACCTAGTGTGGTAAAACAGACCTAAATGTATAACAGAAATGAAAATCAGGTATTATAGATTACAGAAAGTATGTATCTGTGCCTTCAGCCAATACTTGATTGGATATGCTAATAGGGGAACTAGGATTTGCCTGGAGAAACACAGGCTTTTGTTTCAAGCCAGTAGCCCTGTGTATAGAGTGGGGGCTTAGGTGGAAAACCTGAGCCCCACCCAGATTTTGCATTTGAAAAAACATGCAGAACCACTGCTGAGAGAACAGGAGAGATCTGCATTTGAAGGAAGAACCTTCAGGAACAAAAAAGTGACGGTTTTGGTTTTTTAATTTTGAGCAAGTGATTTGCTGTTGGATGCAGTGAGGCAGAAAAATTTAATGCGCATCAGAAGGAACTGCCTTCCAAGACTGGAAGTTAAAGGGAGCCAGTGACAGCTTCTGTCCAGAGGTGAGATGGGAAGGCAGAGAGGGTTAGGAGCTGGTTAAAGGGACATAGGGAATCAGGGGTGGAAAGGAGTGTGCTGTCGCAGAATGGGGTGAGCAATTAGGGTCACATAACAATGTATGTATAAAATTTTGTATGCGAGACTAACTTGAAATGTAAACTTCATTTAACTACAACAATAAAAAAAATAAATAAAGGGAGCCAGTGAGGGGACTGCCTTGGTCCACTCAATGAGTGGAAGTGGGGGACATGCAGCAATGAAGAGCTAGGCTGAGTTTGGATGTGTTCCTGTGGTGAGAAGCTCCTGGACCCAGGAGACAGAGAGTGACCTGTAACCCTGAAGATGGCAAGAAACAGTGGCAGAGAAACAGTGGTAGGAGAGACTGGCAGGAGAGATTGGCAGGAGAGAATGGCAGGAGACAGCACAGTGGGCTTCTTGGCCCATGGAGCGAGAAAGCTGAGTGCCTCTGAGCACTTACTGGCAGAGCTAAAAGAGCTTTGTAACACTTTCCAATCAGGGCAGAGGCTGAAGCGCAGAGAGGCATGCCTGTGAGCATGGGTGTGAAGAGGCTGTCCTGGTGGAAGAACTGTATCCTGAGCATTCCTTAATCTGAATTGTAATCTTCTAGTTCCCTAATAAACCCCGTTATGATGAGTATTGTCTGTGAGTTTTGTGTGGCCATTGCAAATGAATTATCGAATCCAGCAGAGAAGTAGAGAGTGCTGTGGGAACGATGGTTGGTGTCAAAACTGGTAAAGATGGTGGAGAGAGGAGGTATGTCTGACCTCTGGCTCATAGGATTCAGCCTTGGGCTGTTGATCTTGATTCTTCTTTCCCGTCGTGAAGTTAGAGGAGGTCAGACACTGCCCTCACACTGTTTTTTACAATAGAGGTGTCTGACCTTAATCATAAATCTGTAGCTTGATGAAAACAAGTGTTTTCATGCACTGAGCCAAGAGTATCCCATATATCATAATTTTAAATAATCCTTTGGTTGCATAGTCACTTGTTGGGGTCAGTAAGGTGGCAAATTAAGCAGTAATTCAGAGCAATGAAGTAAAGCTATGAAGACTGAAAAGAGGGAGTGATCCAATGTTATTTTTGAGACAGCATTAACAGGAACTAGTGCCAAGTGTGAGGATGACACATGGGTTGTGTTTTGAGTTGACCCTATGACTTTTTCTCATCATCCTCCAATACCGTATATTCAAGATAATATCCGTATTTTCCATTCTTAATTGTTTGTGTTATAATGACGGCTGGCTGAAAAATGCAATGAAGGAGAAGTAAATTGAGGGCAATGGTGATTCATGGCAGAATTCTCACCTTCCTTGCAGGAGATGGGGTTCGATTCCTGCCCATTGCAGCCACCACCCGTGTCAGTGCAGCCACCACCGGTGTCAGTGGAGACTTGCACACTTCTATGATGCTGAACGAGTTTCATCAGCACAACCTTACTAAGACTGGACTAGGAAGACAGGTCTGGTGATCAACTTACCTTTTACTGGCCTCACCTTTAGTAGCCTTTCCCTGTGCTCCACTCCAAATATATCCTCGGCTCATTCCACCTGCTTTTTTGCCCTGCCTTTGGTGGCTACTGTCATACGATACCAGTTTCTCCAAAATTTTTCTTGTCCTTAAAGCCACTTCCTAAAAGCTGTTTTCGGTCACAATATTTCCGTGCTGCCCTGCTTACAAGGTGTTTGTGTTTTCTCTTCCCAGGAACAAGTCTCAGCTATAGAGACACTTGAACTCCTACTTGTGTGTTTCCAAACTTTTTTTCTATTTTTTTTTAAACATATTGTTTTAAGGCGCGGCCATATTATTTTTCTGCCCAGCATGCTAAAAGCAATTGGATCCGTTCCATGATTTCTTTGTGAAGCTCGAGTCTCTGAAAATCTATACATTTTCGGCAAGGGTAGAGAATCCAGGAAAACGGACAGTTTCAGTGTCTTCCTGTCCTCTAGGCTATACTTGCCTAAAACAAAAGAACCAAATCTGTTGATTCGGACTGGACTCATAGGGATACTATTAAAACACAAACAAACGAAAAACCAAACCCTTTGTCAATTCCGACTCAGCGACATAGGACAGAGTAGAACTGCTCCATAGGGTTTCCAAGGCTGTAACTCTTTACAGAAGCTGACTGACACATCTTTCTCCCACATAGCGGCTGGTAGGTTGAAGCCCTGGAACTTTCAGTTAGCAGACAGGCGCTTCACCAGTGCACACCCAGGGCTCCTTCAGTCCTTGCCTGCTGCCTCAAAAACAGCCACTGTGCCTATTGTACGGCGGTATTCGAGTATGGCCGCTTCCAGGGAGACATGCAGCTTTGGGCGCAGACATATGATAATATGGCAATACCGGAAATGCTGCTGTTTATTCGCCTTCAAAATCTCTGACCCTCGCCAGCCACCGTAGGTTTACAAGGATTTAGCGCGTCAGATCGAGAAGAAGAGGTTCTTCACGGAATTGAGGCCAACTTTTCGGAACTCTTCGTGGTACAAGAGAAAAAAAGGTCGGTGTGTTTTTTGTTCTTGGAACAAGTCGAGAGAGATGTGTGAATGTGGGGTAGTGAGAACCCATGAAGTGTGCCGGAGTGGTGGTTTTGGGGGCAAGTAGGTGGGAGTCGGTGCTTTTGAGGTCAGTCAGGAAGGGCGCGCCTTTGTACAACTATTTAGGCTATCCCGACTGTCAGGATACGGGGTCTTTGCGGATCACTCTACTTGTAAGGAGTGGAGGTGGTATTTACGATGAATGCTGTGTCTGGTTCAGGTTCGGCATTTAGTACGGGGCTGAATGAAGTTGGAGCCGGCAGGATAGACTTCATACGGGATGTCTGGCCCAGGTTTCGCATTAATGCGGGGGTTAGGTTGATCTGTGTCTGATACAGAGGCTCGTGAGGCAGTCGGCTTCCGTAAAGATTACAGCCTTGGAAACCCTATGGGAGCAGTTCTGTCATATAGGATCACTATGAGTCAGAATAGACTTGAGGGCAACAGGTTTGTTTGTTTTTTTTTTCTTTTTCTTTTTGGATATATGTAAAAATGTGCTTAGAGGTGTCTTGGGGGAAGCATTTTTATTTTCAAATAGGCAGTTCCTTGAATCTCTTTTTCCATATAGATGATCATATTGTTTCTCAAAATAACCTTAATTTTCTGTCCTGCTTTGTAATGTTTCTACCTTAAGCTTATCATGATGCTGTTGGCTCAACTCTTCCATACAAAATCGATTAGTAGGTTGGTAATCTTTACTACAATGTCTTTATTTTGTTGCCCACTCATAAAATGCACTTGCTATATTGCCTTTTCAGGATTAGGATCATAAAATTATAAATTCATCCAGGATTTTAAGTTTAATGAAATAAAGAGGTTTGTAGGTTTATTTCAAGAATAAAAACTGTCTGTTTTATCTAGGTCATTTCTCCCATTAATTCCTTATATTGTTTATTCGTGCCACGTCTCTTTTGATCCTTCCTCAATATGAATGTAAAAAATGACTTCAGGGCCTTGTGACACCTCCTTGTCTAATTCACAAGGGAAGGGTGAGAGAATCAAGATCAACAATATCAGCCAAGAGCTAATTTCTGTGAGGTGGAGGTGAGACATAACCTTCTTTCTGCAACCTTTTTACCGATTTTGACACCAGCTGTACTTCCCACGGCAGTCTCTATTCTTCCACTGGGTTCGATAATTCCTTGCATTGGCCACACGGAACTCACAGACCATGATCACAGTTGTGGGTTTTATTAGGGAAGTAACAGGTTACAATTCAGGATAGGAACGATTTAGGATACAGTTTTCTGATCAGGACAGCCTCTTCTCAGCCATGCCTGCAGTAGACCTCTATCTGGTCCTCAGCCTCTTGGCCCCTCAATCCCTCAACCTGACCTCTGCCCTGCTTAGGCAAATGTTACAAAGCTCTTTAGCTCTGCCAGTTATTGCTTGGGGGGCACCCCAGTCTGCCAGGAAACGTCCTGCCTGAAGACACTCAGCTCTCTTACTCAGTGGGTCAGACCAGGTAGTTGTCTTTCTTTCACATTTGGTATAGACAAGTGAGCACCTCTAGCACCACATGCATTTGTTGAAACATCTCAGTAGATATTCCGTCAATTCCTGGAGCCTTGTTTTTCATCATTCCCTTCAATGCAGCTTGGACTTCTTCCTTCAGTACCATTGGTTCTTGATCATATGCTACCTCCTGAAATGGTTGAATGTTGACCGGTTCTTTTTGGTATAGTGACTCTGTAGTCCTTCCGTCTTCTTTCCATACTTCCTGCATTGTTCAATATTTTCCCCGTAGAATCCTTCAGTATTGCAACTCCAGGCTTGAATATCTCTTCAGTTCTTTCAGCTTGAGAAATGCCGAGCGTGTTCTTCCTTTTTGGTTTTCTAACTCCAGGTCTTTTCACCTTTCATTATAATACTTTATTTTGTCTTCTGGAGCCACCGTTTAAAATCTCTTCAGCTCTTTTACTTCATCATTCCTTCCATTCACTTTATCTACTCTACTTTCAAGAGCAAGTTTCAGAGTCTCTTCTGCATCCATTTTGGTCTTTTCTTTCTTTTTAATGACCTCTTGCTTTCTTCATGTGTGATGTCCTTGATGTCATTGCACAACTTGTCTGGTCGTCAGTTATTAGTGTTCAGTGCGTCAAATTTATTCTTGAGATGGTCTCTGAATTCAGGTGGGATATACTCAAGGTCATATTTTGGCTCTCATGGACTTATTCTGATTTTCTTCATCTTTAACTTGAACTTGCATATGAGCAATTGATGGTCTGTTCCACAGTCTGCCCCTGGCCTAGTTCTGACTGATGGTATTGAGCTTCTCCATCATCTCCTTCCACAGATGTAGTTGATTTGATTCTTGTGTATTCTATCTGGCAAGGTCCACGTGTATAGTCACCGTTTTTGTTGTTGAAAAAAGGTATTTGTAGTGAAGACGTCGTTGGTCTTGCAAAATTCTGTAATGCGATCTCCAGCATCGTTTCTGTCACCAAGACCGTATTTTCCAACTATGGATCCTTCTTTGTTTCCAATTTTTGCATTCCAATCACCAGTAATTATCAATGCATCTTGATTGTTTGATCATTTTCGTCAATTTCAGACTGCAAAAGTTGGTAAAAATCTTCAGTTTCTTCTTCTTTGGCATTAGTAGTTGATGTGTAAATTTGAATAATAGTCATATTAACTGGTCTTCCTTGTAGGTGTATGGATATTGTTCTATAACTGACAGCATTGTACTTCAGAATAGATCTTGAAATATTCCTGTTAAATTTGTCATTCCCAGTATTGTATACCATATTATTGTCCGATTCATAATGGCCAATGCCAGTACATTTCAGCTCACTAATGCATAGAATATCGATCTTTAGTCCATTTCATTTTTCATGACTTCCAATTTTCCAAAATTCATACTTTGTACATTCCATGTTCCAATTATTAATGGATGTTTTTAGCTGTTTCTTCTCGTTTTGAGTAGTGCCACTGCAGCAAATGATTAGGGAAGTAACAGGTAACAATTCTGGATGAGGGAATGATTCAGGATACAGTTCTTCAGTCAGGACAGCCTCTTCTCAGCAGTGTCCACAGGCAGGCTTCTATCTGTCCCTTGGTCCCTTGTTCCCTCGTCCCCTTGGCCTGGCCTTTGCCCAACTCCAGCAAGTGTCACAAAGCTCTTTAGCTCTGCCACTGAGTGCCTAGGCGCACCCTACTCCATTAGGAAGCCTCCTGCCTAAAGACCCTGAGCTCTCTTGCTCCATGATTTGGCACTCCCACTGTAGCCACCTTGCTCTGTGGGCCAGGAAGCACCCTGTGCATTCTTGGTCTGGTCTCCTAGTTCTACTGCTGCCATATCTGTGCCTCTGCTTCTTGCTGTCTGGCGTCGTCTCCAATGTTATAGCTCTTTCTCTCCATCTTCTAAGTCTAGGACGTTCTATGTGCGTGAGCCCCGGGTTCAAAGGATGTGCTCCGCTGCCGTTTCTTCTTCTTGGTAGTGGTGAAATCTCCCACTTCCTGCCTCTGGGATGGCTCATTTTAAGCCTAGCGGGATGGCAAAACTGACCAGTCCCCTTGTTTCGGGTCCGTATACCTTATGTGCTTGGTCCCACTGCCAAAAAGTTTCCATGCACCTTATTTGCATTGTTAGCAAGCTGTCCAATCCCTTTGGTGGGCCACAATCACCTTATTTGCACAGTCCTACCCAATAACTGTGTGGGGGTTACAAGACCATGCGTGGCTAAACGGGCCATATTAAGTTGTTTACTGCACTGTTACAAACGTGTATATTTTATTGGTCTTTTCAGAGAACAAGGTTTTGGTAATTTGGGGCCCTTCCATTCCTTTTAAGTTTTCTAAATTTATTTATTTTTTTAAATGTACAACTGTACAGATAACTTCAAATATGAGAATCAGTACAAAACCAATTCCTGTGAGGCGGAGGTCAAATATATCCCACATTTCCACATTCTCCAAGCTGTTGTACCACTCCATCTCTGACACCAGCCACTCTCCCTCCCCTCAGCATGCATCCCTCCCCCATTTGGGTTTGACAAATTACTGAAAAGTCCCACAGAACTCAGGAACTGTACTTACAGTTAAGTGATTGTAAGAATGGTGTGGCAGGGGTATCTGATGAAATATAACCTGATGTACCAAATTGTTACAGTATCTTATGTTCCAATCCCTTAATGGTGTTTTTGGCATTTGCGTCTCTCACAGGATATGCAAAGCCTAATCCAGAGTAAATATCTATTACTATGAGGACCCATTTGTAGCCCCCTGGTGCCACGGGCATCATTTTTCCAATATAGGCAACTTGCCAGCTATGTGCAGGGCCCTCCCCCTGGGGAATCTGCCCCATAGTCATCTGCAACCTTTGTCTTTTTTGCTGGCAGACAGAGCAGTCCTTATTGGCATTTTGTGCCTCAGAGGGTGCAAGAAGGATGTGTCTAGATTCAGCCCATCCCTGCATTGCTGCAGCACCCCCATGTCCACTCGTTTCATAGATTCAATTCGCCACCTCAGGTGAGCCTGCCAACCGATCCCACTTGCTGATTCCAGTCACCTTCTGATCCAGGAAGGGGTTTCTATTGCCCATGGATGTAAAATATTCTGGGGCACCAACTAAAGGCACATTCAACAGTATTGCGGGCATTGTATTAAGAAGAGTGACAGGAGCAGTAACAACATCTGGGCCTAGAGGTAGTGTGCTACTCACGTTGAATTTTCCATTCAGCCCACAGATCTGGATTCCCCAGCAGCAAGAGATCTAATGAAGGAAGTAGGAAGAGGTTGCAGGATTTGGTTATTGTCATTTCTGGGGACACCTTTCCTGGGAGATTGAGATTTCTGAACAGCAATTTATTGCTGATCCAGGAAACACAAAGAAACAGCATCCCAGCTGCTGGCCACAACAGAAGAACAAGAGAAAATGATCAAGGCACAGGTGACTTTTGGTCAATTTTATGCTTTCCTTTGTTCCCTAATGTATTTGTAAAGGCCTGTAAAATATTGGTTCAGTTAATCTCAAAGCTGTAAATTTGGAAAAGTAGGAGCTGGAGAGAAATGAATTTATACTCTTACTTCAGCATCAGGCTAAATGGGATCAGGACTTTACTGTTCATGGGATTAGCACTAAATTATTGACCTCAAATATGATATGTGACTGGAATATCCTGTGGTTACATTAGCTGTCAACTTGCATTTAATATTTCTCTGGACAACAAAAGAGAGTCATTATAATTTAAATGATATGTTCCCCCTCCCTTTTTAAAAAAATTTTGTTGTTGTTGACAATATATACAGCAAAACATGACCAATTCAGCTATTTCTTCATGTACAATTTAGTGACATTGATTATATTCTTTGGGTTGTTCAGCCATTCTCATACTCCTTTTCTGAGTTTTGCTTCTCTTATTAACATAAACTCACTGCCCCGTAAGGTTCCCTAGCTAATCTTTCGAGTTCCTGTTGGCAATTTGATCCCATGTAGATATTTCTTAAAAGAGTATACTGTGGAAGTGGGGCCAAGATGGTGGGGTAGTCAGATGCTTCCGTTGGTCCCTCTTACAGCAAAGCCCTGAAAAAGTAAGTGAGTCGATTATATATGACAGTCTAGAAGCCCTGAACATCAAAGGCAAAGTTGAGGAATCGGACCGAGTGTCGGAGGGAGAAATGATTCAGAAGCAGTGAGGAGTTGCCAGACCCTGCAGGCCTAATCTGCTGGCGTGTGCAGTGAGGCAAGCAGTGGCATTCGGGATGCGTTTTCCAATTTAGGAGAGACTGAGCAGCAGAGATTCTGCTCAAGCCTCCAGAACCAGTGAAAAGCAGTGCTCAGTTGGCTAAAGATAGGTACATGCTTCTAACCTACCACACGAATCAAAAAGCACCCTGTTTGGGAAGAACCTCTCTCCCATTCACTTGCTCCCTCCTAGCTCTGCACCAGGCTGGCTTCAGCAATTGCTCCGTCCCCTGTGCCGGAAGTAGCACCCGTCACTTGCCCTGAGCTATTCTCCCAGCCTTGGAGAGGGAACAAATTAACAAACAGGAAAAAATAATCTGCCAGTTCCCTTAAGCTGGGAACTCAGGGCAGGCACAGCTCCCTAGGCACAGGCATAAGGGGTCCACGGACTTTGAATGCCTTTCACCCCTGCATAGATCTGTGTGGACCCATTTCAACAGCATAGGCCCTTATTAGCGCAGTACAACAGGGTATATACCTGAAGCCTAACATCAACTGTATCAGCTATATGGTGCACTGGCAGGTTTGTGACATTTGACACCACTCTGCCCATTAAGCAGGGACCTCACCTACCTGCATCAGGAACCTGAGGACTGGTGGCTTCATCCACGCCACCTAGCCACCTGCAGCGGGTCTAAGAGTAAGTGGTGCCTCCCAGTCTTTACAGCCAAGAGCGTTGGGGGCCATAGTCCAGCTGCAAAACCCACCCACCTACGTACTCTAGGGAACAGGGACGCGCTTTCCTCCCAGACATTCGGGCACCTGTCAGCCCCCTGCCATACTCAGTGCGTGACTCCCTACTGCAGCCAGATACCTGTGCCTACTCCAGTCAACCCTGCCCGTCTAGGACTGTAGTAGGTGACAGCCTGCACTGCACACTTGGTGACCTGGACACCTGAGCTGAATCCATACAAGAAAAGTAAATGGACTCCTGAGCTCACATACCTAGTAACAGATCTAACCATCTGGTGACAGGATGTTAGAGCTTCAAAGGTGTCAATAATCAAACTAGCTCACACGAGAGGCCTATTTGGGCCTATCAAAAGAAGCTAGGACACAGTAAGCAAACATAAATATAATAACTTATTGATTGCTTGCAGAAAGCAGTCAATATCAAATTACATAAACAGGCAGACCATGGTGGCTTCAGCAAGCTCCCAAAACAAAGAACCAAGAAATCATCCAGAGGAAGAGAATTTCTTGGAATTACTGGAGGTAGAATACAAAAGATTAATGTACAGAACTCTCCAAGAGATCAGGAAGGAAATGCAATATGCAGAACAAGCCAAGGAACACACAGACAAAGCAATAGAGGAACTTAAGAAGGTTATACAAAAGCACAATGACAAATTTAACAGGCTGCAAGAATCCATAGTGAGACAGCAAACAGAAATCCAGAAGATGAACAGTAAAATTTCAGTTAGACAACTCAATAGAAAGTCATAGGAGTGGAACTGAGGCAATGGAATTCAGAATTAGTGAGATTAAAGATAAAGTACTTGATACCAACTTATTTGAGGAAAAATCAGATAAAAGAATTTTAAAAAATGAAGAAACCCTGAGAATTATGTGGGACTCTATCAAAAGGAATAACCTACAAGTGATTGGAGTACCAGAACATGGGGGAATAACAGAAAATACAGAGAGAATTGTTGAAGATTTGTTGGCAGAAAACTTCCCTGATACTGTGAAAGATGACAGCATGTCTATCCAAGGTGCTCATCGAACCCCACACAAGGTAGATCCCAAAAGAAAGTCACCAAGACATATTATAATCAAACTTGCCAAAACCAAAGATAAACAGAGAATTTTAAGAGCAGCTAGGAATAAACAAAAGGTTATCTATAAAGGGGAGTCAATAAGACTAAGCTCAGACTACTTAGCAGAAACCATGCAGGAAAGAAGGCACTGTGATAACATATATAAAGTCTTGAAGGGAAAAAATTGCTAGCCAAGAATTATATATCCAGCAAAACTGTCTCTTAACTATGATGGTGAAATTAGGATATTTCCAGATAAACAGAAGTTTAGGGAATTTTCAAAAACCAAACCAGAATTACAAAAAATACTAAAGGGAGTCCTCCAGTTAGAAAATCAATAACCTCAGATACCAACCCAAGACTAGAACACAGGACAGAGCAACCAGATATAAACTCAGGGAAGTCACAAAGCTAAAATGCTGAAAATAGGGAAACAGAGACGTCAATATGTAAAAGATAACAACATTAAAACAAAAAAGAGGGACTGAAAAATGTAGTCATAGATCTTCCAAATGCAGAGGAAGTCAAGACGATAAAAAGAAATAAAAGATTGGTTTAAACTTAGAAAAATAGGGGTAAATATTAAGGTAACCACAAAAGAAACTAACAATCCTATACATCAAAATGAAAAACAAGAAAAACATAAAGACTCAGCAAATACAAAATCAACAACAATGAAAAAGATGAAAAGAAAATACATAAAGAAAAATGACTCAGCAGAGAAAATTAAGTAGAACAAAGAAACCAACAACAGCACAAAAAAAGACATCAAAATGACAGCACTAAACTCATAACTATCAGTAATTACACAGAACGTAAATGGACTAAATACACCAATAAAGAGACAGAGTGGCAGAATGGATAAAAAACATGATCCATCTATATGCTGCCTACAAGAGACACACCTTAGGCTTAAAGACACAAACTAAAACTCAAAGGATGGAAAAAAATATGTCAAGCAAAAAACAATCAAAAAAGAGCAGGAGTGGCCATATTAATCTCTAACAAATTAGACTCTAAAATCTACCACAAAGGATAAGGACTGACAGTATATAATGATTAAAGGATCAGTACACCAGGAGGACATAACCATAATAAATATTTACACACCCAACAACAGGGCTCCAAAATACATTAAAAAAACTCTTAACAGCATTGAAAAGAGAGATAGACAGCTCCACATTAATAGTAGGAGACTTCAACACACCACTTTTGGTGAAGGACAGAACATCCAGAAAGAAGCTCAATAAAAACATGGAAGACCTAAATGCCACAATCAACCAACTTGATCTCATAGACAAATACAGAACACTCCATCCAACATGCACACTTTCTTTTACAGCGCACATGGAACGTTCCCCAGAATAGACCACATATCAGGCCATAAAGCAATCCTTAACAGAATCCAAAGCATCAAAATATTACAAAGCATCTTTTCTGACCATAAAGCCATAAAAGTAGAAATCAATAACAGAAAAAGCAAGGAAAAACAAATCAAACACATGGAAACTGAACAACACCTAGCTCAAAAACTACTGGGTTATAGAAGAAATTAAGGACAGAATAAAGAAATACACAGAATCAAATGAGATTGAAAATACATCCTACCAGAACCTTTGGGACACAGCAAAAGCAGTGCTCAGAGGTCAATATATAGCAATAAATGCATACATCCAAAAAGAGAAAGGGCCATAATCAAAATGTTAACCCTACAAGTCAAACAAATAGAGAGCAGCAAAAGAAGCTGTCGGGCACCAAAAGAAAGCAAATGATAAGAATTAGAGCAGAATTAAATGAAATGGAAAATAGAAAAAACAATTGAAAGAGTTAACAAGACCAAATGCTGTTTCTTTGAAAAGATCGATAAAATCGATAAACCATTGGCCAAAATGACAAAACAAAAACAGGAAAGGAAGCAGATAACCTGAATAAGCAATGAGATGGTCAATATCACAACAGACCCAAGTGAAATTAAAAGAATCATAATGGAATACTATGAAAAATTGTACTCTAACAAATTGGAAAACCTAGAGGAAATGGACAAATTTCTAGAAACTCACTACCTACTAAACTAACACAAACAGAGGCAGAACAACTAAATAAACCTACAACAAAAGAAGAGATAAAAAAGGTAATTGAAAAACTCCTGACTAAAAAAAGCCCTGACTCTGATGGTTTCACAGGAGAATTCTACCAAACTTTCAGAGAAGAGTTAACACCACTACTGCTAAAGGTATTTCAGAGCATAGAAAAGGATAGAATACTCCCAAACTCATTCTGTGAGGCCAGCATAACCCTGATACCAAAACCAGGTAAAGACACCACAAAAAAAATTACAGACCAATATCCCTCATGAACATTGACGCAAAAATTCTCAACAAAATTATAGCCAATAGAATTCAGCAACATATCAAAAAAATAATTCACCATGGTCAAGTGGGATTTATACTAGGTATGCAGGGATGGTTCAACGTTAGAAAAACAATCAGTGTAATCCATCACATAAATAAAAGACAAGAACCACATGATCTTATCAATCGATGCAGAAAAGGCGTTTGACAAAGTCCAACACCCATTCATGATAAAAACTCTCAAAAAAATAGGAATAGAAGGGAAATTCCTCAATATAATTAAGGGCATTTATACAAAGCCAACAGCCAGCATCATCCTAAATGGAGAGGCTGAAAGCATTCCCCTTGAGAACAGGAACCAGACAAGGATGCCCTTTATCACCACTCTTATTCAACATTGTGCTGGAGGTTCTAAGCAGAGCAATTAGGCTAGAAAAAGAAATAAAGGGCATCCAAATTGGTAGGGAAGAATTCAGAGTATCTCTATTGCAGATGATACGATCTTGTACACAAACTCCAAAGAATCCACAAGAAAACTACTGGAACTAATAGAAGATTTCAGCAGAGTTTCAGGATACAATATAAACATACAAAAATCAGTTGGATTCCTTTACACCAACAAAGAGGAAATCACCAAATCAATACCATTTACAATAGCCCCCAAGAAGATAAAATACTTAGGAATAAATCTAACCAGAGACGTCAAATATTTATACAAAGAAAACTACAAGAGAATATTGGAAGAAACAGAGAGACCTACATAAGTGGAAAAATATACCTTGCTCATGGATAGGAAGACTCAACATTGTGAAAGTGTCTATTCTACCCAAAGCGATCTACACATACAATGTAATCCCGATCCAGAGTCCTTCGGCATTTTTTAATGAGATAGAGGAACAAATCAAGACTTTATATGGAAAAGGAAGAGGCCCCGGGTAAGTAAAGCATTACTGAAGAAGAAGAACAAAGTGGGGGGCCTCACACTATCTGATTTTAGAATGTATTATACCACCACGGTAGTCACAACAGCCTGGTACTGATACAACAACAGATGCATAGATCAGTGGAACAGAATTGAGAATCCAGACATAAATTCATCCATGTATGAGCAGCTGATATTTGACAAAGACCCAAAGACTAGTAATTGGGGAAAAGACAGTCTCTTTAACAAATGGTGCTGGCATAACCAGATATGCACCTGCAAAAAAATGAAACAAGACCCATACCTCACACCATGCACAAAAACTAACTCAAAATGGGTCAGAGACCTAAATATAAAATCTAAACTGATAAAGATCATGGAAGAAAAAATAGGGACAATGCTAGGAGCCCTCATACATGGCATAAACAGAATATAAAACATTACTAAGAATGCACAAACACCAGAAGAGAAACTAGATAACTGGGAGCTCCTAAACATCAAACACTTATGTTCATCAAAAGACTTCACCAAAAGAGTAAAAAGATAACCTACAGACTGGGAAAAAAAATTTGGCTACAACATATCCGAGCAGGGTCTAACCTCTAAAATCTGCAAGATACTGCAAAACCTCAACAACAAAAAGAGAAATAACCCAATTAAAAAAGGGCAAAGGATATGAACAGGCCCTTCACCGAAGAAGATATTTAGGTGGCTACCAGACACGTGAGGAAATGCTAATGATCATTAGCCATGAGAGAAACACAAAACTACAGTGAGATACTATCTCACCCCAGCAAGGCTAGCATTAATACAAAAAACACAAAATAATTGTTAGAGGTTGTGGAGAGACTGGAACACTTATACACTGCTGGTGGGAATGTAAAATGGTACAACCACTTTGGAAATCGATTTGGTGCTTTCTTAAAAAGCTAGAAATAGAAGTACCATACGATTTAGCAATCCCACTGCTTGGAATATATTCTAGAGAAATAAGAGTCATCACACGAATAGATATATGCACGCCCATGTTCATCGCAGCTCTGTTCACAATAGCAAAAAGATGGAAACCTAGGTGCCTGTCAACGGATGAATGGATGAACAAATTATGGTATATTCACATAATGGAATACTATGCAACGATAAAGAACAATGATGAATCTGCGAAATATAATATGGAGGAATCTGGAAGGCATTATGCTGAGTGACATTAGTCCCAAAAGGACAAATATTGTATAAGATCACTATAAGAACTCAAGAAAAGATTTAAACACAGAAGAAAACATTCTTTGATAGTTACAAGTGTATGGAGGGAGGGAGATGGGCATTCACTAACTAGATAGTAGATAAGAATTATCTTAGGTGAAGGGAAGGACAACAGACAATACAGGGGAAATCAGCACAACTGGACTAAACAAAAAGCTATGAAATTTCCTGAATACAGCCAAACACTTCGAGGGACAGAGTAGCAGGGGCAGGAGCCTGAGGACCATGGTTTCAGGGGACTTCTAGGTCAATTGGCATAACAATATTTATTAAGAGAATGTTCTGCACCCCACTTTTGTGAGTGGCATCTGGGGTCTTAAAGCTAGCGAGCAGCCATCTAAGATACTTCAGTTGGTCCCAACCCACCTGGAGCAAAGGAGAATGCAGAACACCAAAGACCCAAGAAAATATTAGGCCAAGAGACAGAAAGAGCCACATAAACCAGAGACTCCATCAGCCTGAGACCAGATGAACTAGACGGTGCCTGGCTACCACCAATGACTGCCCTGACAGGGAACACAACAGAGAGTCCCTGATGGAGCAGGAGAAAGGTGGGGTGTAGAACTCAAGTTCTAGTAAAAAGACCAGACTTAATGATCTGACTGAGACTTAATAGTCTGACTGAGACTGGAGGCCCCCGGAAGACATGGCCCCTGGATTCTCCGTTAGCCCAGAACTGAAACCATTCCAGAAGCCAACTCTTCAGACGAAGATTAGACTGGACTATAAGACATAAAATGATACTCGTGAAGAGAGTGCATCTGAGCTCAAATAGATATATGAGACTGAATAGCTCCTGTGCATGCACCAATGCAAAATGTACAGTTGCAGCACTGTAGCTACTTTCTGGGACCTCCCTGAAGGACAGTGGCATAGGGAAATCCTTTCAGTGGGCAGACCTTTGAGCAGTGCAACTAGTTGTTCACTTTGCTTGGAAAGATAAATGACCAGATGTGCAATTGTACACTGATTCATGGGCTGTAGTCAGTGGTTTGGCTGCATGGTCAAGGACTTGGAAGGCACGTGATTGGAAAATTGGTGACAAGGAGGTTTGGGGAAGAGTTATGTGGGTAGACCTCTGGATGGGCCAAAGAAGTGAAGATATTTGTGTCTCATGTGAACGCTCACCAAAGGCTGCCCACAGCAGAGGAGGGTTTTAACAATCAAGTGGATAGAGTGAACCATTTTGTGGAGACCAGTTATTCTCCTTCCTCAGCCACTCCCATCATTGCCCAATGGGTTCATGAACAAAGTAGCCATGGTGGCAGGGATGGACATTATGCTTTGGCTCAGCAACATGAACTTCTACTCACCAAGGCTGACTTGGCTACAGCCACTGCTGAGTGCCCAGTCTGCCAGCAGCAAAGACCAACAACACGGAGTTTCTGATATGGTACCTTTCTTCGAGGTGATCAGCCAGCAACCTGCTGACAGGTTGATTACACTGGACAGCTTCCATCATGGAAAGGGCAACATTTTGTTCTTACCAGAATAGATACTTACTCTGGATACAGATTTGCCTTCCCTGCATGCAATGCTTCTGCCAGAACTACCATCTGTGGCCTTACAGAACGTGTTATCCACTGACATGGTATCCCATGCAGCATCACCTCAGATCAAGAGACTCACAGCAAATGAAGTACAGCAGTGGGCCCATGCTCATGGAATTCACTGGTCTTACCATGTTCCCCATGCTTATGGAATTCACTGGTCTTAACATGTTCCTCATCATCCTGAAGCAACTAGCTTGTTAGAACAATGGAATGGCCTTCTAAAGACACAATTATGCAGCCATCTAGGTGGCAATACTTTGCAGGGTTGGGGCAGTGTCTGCTAGGAGGCTGTATGTACTCTAAACCAGTGTCCAATGTATGATGCTGTTTCTCCCATAGCTAGGATTCATGGGTCCAGGAATTATGGGGTGCAAATGGGAGTGGCACCACTCACTATTACCCCTAGTGACCCAATCACAAAATTTTTGCTTCCTGTCTCTGCAACCCTGTGCTCTGTGGGTCTGGAAGTCTTAGTTCCAAAGGGAGGAATGCTTCCACCTGGAGACACATCACTGATTCCATTGAACTTGAAGATACGAATGCCACCTAGCCACTTTGGGTTCCTCATGACTGTGGATCAACAGGCAAAGAAGGGAGTTACTGTATTGGCTGGTTTGATTGCTCCTGATTACCAAGAGGACATCGGATTAATATTACATAATGGAGGTAAAGAAGAATATGTCTGGAATATAGGAGATCCCTTAGGGTGTCTTTTGGTACTACCATGCCCTGTGATTAAAGTCAATGGAAAACTATAGCAGCCCAATTCCGATATGACTACTAATGGCTTGGACCTTTCAGGAATGAAGGTTTGGGTCACCCTACCAGGCAGAGGACCATGGCCAGCTGAGGTGTTTGCTGAGGGTAGAGGGAATTTGAAATGGGTGGTGGAAAAGGCGGTTCTAAATACCAGCTGTGACCATGTGACTGGTTGCAAAAAAGAGAGCTGTAATTGTTATGAGAATTTATTCCTTTTATATGCGCATCAATTATTTTTGTTTTCTTCCCTTACAAAATATAAGATGTAAGCAGGACTAGTGTGTTTCCAGTTGTACATGTGTTAGTTTTATCATGTTAGTGCAAGTTTGACTTTACAATTCTTTTTTTCAAGTTTATGTGTGGTTTAAGGAGGTGTACAGGTGCAGAGTTGACAAGGGTTGGACTGTGGTGGTTAAGATTGTGTGTCAACTCGGCTGGGCCGTGATTCTCAGTGGTTTGGCAATTATGCTGTAGTTTGGCAGTTATATAATGATGTAATCACTTCCATGATGTGATCTACTTGAGCAGTCAATCAGTTGAAAGGGAGTTTCCTCGAGGGTGTGTCCTGCCTCCAGTGTATAAATGCATCTTCTAGCAAGGCACTTTCTCTGGATCCTGCATCTGGCTTGTCATCATCTGACCTTCAGTTCTTGGAAATTGAATTAGCAGCTTACCTGCTGATCTTGGGATTTGGCAGCTTCCGCAGCCTGTGAGCCAGCCGCCTACCATCTTACCTGTTGATCTTGGATTTGTCAGCCTGTGAGCCAGCATCATGCTGTCTGACCTATCGATCATAGGTTCGTCACCCCTGCAGCTACGTGATCCAACGACCTGGGACCTGCCAGCCTGACCCCTGACCCATGGCCTTGGGACCTGCCAGCCTCTACAACTGCGTAAGCCAGTTCCTTGAGCTAAATCTCTCTTTGTATATACATATATGTATATATATATGCTTCACTGATTTTGTTTCTCTAGAGAATGCAGCCTAAGACAGATGCAGAACACACGGAGCTCCCCAAGGAACCAGGAAACAGAAGTTAAATAGACAGGTACCATCCTCCCAGGTTGACAGAAAAAGCCTTCCCCTAGAGTCAGCACCAGTAATTTAGACTTCTAGCCTCCTAGACTGCTTCAGGAATTGACAGAATACCAATTGAGATGTTTCAACAAACAGATGTAGAGCTGGAAGCACTTACTTATCTAAGCCAAGAAGTTTGGAAGACAGCTTCCTGGCCAACCAACTGAAGAGATCCATACTTGTGCCCATTCCAAAGAAAACTGATCCAATAGAATGCAGAAATTATCGAACAGTATCATTAATATCACACACAAGTAAAATTTTACTGAAGCTCATTCAATAGCAGTTGCAGTGTTCCATTACAGGGAACTACCAGAAGTTCAAGCTGAATTCAGAAGAGGATGAGGGATGCCATTGCTGGTGTCAGATGGATCCTGGCTGAAAGCAGAGAATACCAGAAAGATGTTTACCTGTGTTTTATTGACTATGCAAAGCCATTTGACTGGGTGGATCATAACAAATTATGGATAACAGTGTGAAGAATGGGAATTCCAGAACACTTAATTGTGTTCATGTGGAACCTATACATAGACCAAGAGGCAGTTGTTCAAAAAGAAGAAGGGGACACTGCGTGGTTTAAAGTCAGGAAAGGTGTGTGTCAGAGTTGCATCCTTTCACTATACTTAATCTGTATGCTGAGCAAATAATCTGAAAAGTTTGACTATATGAAGAAGAATGGGGCATTAGGATTGGAGGAAGACTTATTAATAACCTGTGATATGCGGATGACACAATCTTGCTTGTTGAAAGTAAAGAGGACTTGAAGCACTTACTGATAAAGATTAAAGACTACAGCCTTCAGTATGGATTGCACCTCAACATAAAGGAAACAAAAATTCTCGCAGCTGGACCGATAAGCAACATCACGAGAAATGGAGAAAATAATGGAAGTTGTCAAGGATTTCGTTTTACTTGGGTACACAGTCAATGCCAATGGAAGCCGCAGTCAATAAATCAAACGACGTATTGGATTGGGCAAATCTGCTGCAAAAGACCTCTTTAAAGTATTAAGCAAAGATGTCACTTTGAGGACTAAGGTATGCCTGACCCAAGCCATGGTATTTTCAATCGCCTTATATGCATGCGAAAGAATATAAGGAATAAGGAAGACTGAAGAAGAATTGATACCTTTGAATTGCGGTGTTGGTGAAGAATATTGAATATACCATGAACTGCCAGAAGAACGAACAAATCTTTCTTGGAAGAAGTACAGCCAGAATGCTCCTTAGAAGCAAGCATGGTGACTTTGTCTCATATAATTTGGACATGTTATCAGGAGGGACCATACCCTTTTTCCCAGTTCTGACACCATCTGTCCCTTCCACAGTGCACTCTACTTCTCTGCTGAGTTTGATAATTTGTTGCAGTTGACAACAAAGAACTCACAGATTATACTTAGGATTATGGAGTTTATTAGGGAAGTAACAAGTTGCAGTTCAGGTTCA
Organism: Trichechus manatus latirostris; assembly: GCF_000243295.1. Lineage (NCBI taxonomy): Eukaryota > Metazoa > Chordata > Mammalia > Sirenia > Trichechidae > Trichechus > Trichechus manatus. Next base: position 7,699,824 of record NW_004444023.1, read on the forward strand.
GGAATGCTCAGGATACAGTTCTTCAGTCAGGACAGCCTCTTAGCTGTGCCCACAGACAGGTCTCTCCCTGGCCCCTGGCCCCTTGGCTCCTTGGCTCCTTGGCTCCTTGGCGTGGCATCTGCCATGCTTGATAAAGTGTTACACAGTTCTTTTAGCTATGCCAGTTAAGTGCCCAGAGGCACCCTGCTCCACTAGTAAGCCTTGGCCTGAAGGTGCTGAGCTCTGGCTCCGTGTGTCAGCAAACCTAGCTCAACCAGGTGCCCAGAGGCATCCTACTCCACTAGCAAGCCTACTGCCTAAAGGCACTCAGCGTTCTCACTTCGCGGGCTGGGAAGCCCACTGCGCCGGCTCCTGCCAGTCTCTGGGTTCTATTTCCGCCGTTCTCTGCCACTGTGTCTCTTCCTCTCTGGTGTTACAGCTCTCCGTCTCTGTCTTCCGTGTTACAACTCCTGTTCTATCTCAGTGTCTCCCTTGAAGCCTAGTGGCATGGCAAAACCAACCAATCCCTTCGCTTGGGTTCCATACACCTCATTTGCATAGCCCCACCCAGTCGTATATACCATATACCATGGAATGCCAGAAGAACGAGGAAATCTGTCTTGAAAGAAGGATAGCCAGAATGGTCCTTAGAAGTGAGGATGGTGAGACTTCATCTCACATATTTTGGATATATTAGGAGAGACCAGTCCCTGGAGAAGGACATCACGATTGGTGAAGTAGAGGTTCAGCGAAAGAGAGGAAATCCCTTAAAAAGGTGGATTGACACAGTGGCTGCAACAATGGGCTCAAGCATAGCTACAGTTGTGAGGTGGCTAGGACCAGGCAGTGTTTCATTCTGTTGTACATGGGGTTGCTATGAACTGGAACCAACTAGACAGCACCTAACAACAACAACCCAGTCACTTGATGGGAGTTACTAAGACCCTGGCTAGAAGGGCCATATTAAGTAGTTCACTGCACTACAGGTCACCCCCTGGGTCTTCTAGCCATTGGCCCTTCCATAGTTGAAGTATTAACTTCCCCCGCCCAATCATTTTACCAGTCCAAGACAGCCATTAACAATTAGTCCTTCAATAGGGCAATGAGTCCTCCAAGTGAAGTGACTCAAGTACAAATCATTCAGGTCTGCTGCAGGTGTCCATCTGATTTGGTCAGGTTCACCAGAAGTTCATCTTGTCTTCACCCTATCTGGTGTCTGATAAAATTTAACTGAGAGATTATTCCCTTGCTCTGAGCCACAGTAATTAGCAGCATAGCAAAACCTTTAAGGGACTTTAGGTTTGGCTACTGTATTCCAGTCCAGCAGTGCCTCCTCCTTAGTACACTCTTTCACAGTTACTGCTTCTACAATTATAGTTTTTACAGTCACAGTTACCCCAGCTGACAATCCCCTTAGGCACCCTACTTACAGGTAAGGAAGCCCACTGTGCTATCTCCTCCCACTCTCCTGCCAGTCTCGTGTGGTCTCCTGCCAGTCACCTGGTTCTGTTACCGCCATTTTCTGCTGCTGGTTCTCGCCGTCTCCAGTGTTAACAGCTCGCTCTCTCTGTCTTCTTTGTTACAACTCCTACTGTCTCTGTCTCCTTTGAAGCCTAGTGGGATGGCAGAGCTGACCATTCCCCTTGATAGGGTTCCATGTACCTCATTTGCATAGTACCATGCAGTTGTTTGGTGGGAATTACAGAGACTGGATGGAAGAGCCTTACGTGATTCACTGCACTGCATGTATGTAACTAAGAATTGTAACACTTGCCCAAGAAGCACTTGTGTGTGTGTATACACTCACATATATCCACCTACGTACAGATATACACATACATACTTGTTTGTGTGAATGTGATGTTTCTAACTTAGTAAGAGAATTTCACTGCTACTCATTATGGAAACTTTTAATTTGATGAATGATTTAATACATTGAATACTGTGATTGGATGGATCATTGAATACACAAATTCAGAATATTTTGTTAGGATTTTGAGTCTCATAAGGTGTTGAAAAAAACACTAGGCATGTAGTTGCAGCGTATATAGAGAAAATCAGCCTAACAACTTTCTTCACATTTCAACCATTATCATCAAAAGAAAGTAACTTCATGAAATGGAACCCTGTTATTACAGGAATCACTGACATTCAGCGATGTGGCTGTGGGATTCACCTGGGAGGAGTGGCAACTCCTGAACCCTGCTCAGAAGGACCTGTACCAGGACGTGATGTTGGAGAACTACAACAACCTGGTGTCAGTGGGTGAGGACAACTGCCTGTGTCACTGAGAGGGTACCCAATCAGTGGCCTTCCCTTTCTCAGCTATTGAAAGCTTAGGTGTGTCTGAAGTGGTAGATTCTCAGTCTACTTTGTGCCCCTAGTCAAGTGGGTCTATTCTCCCTACTCTTGAGAATATTGTTTGAATATTGTTTTTCCACAAATGTAACATTCTGCAGTCTTCACAAACCCAAGGTCAATTTGGTAAGTCTAAGATTCTCTGGTTTCCCATGAACAGGATATCAAGTTAGCAAACCAGATGTGCTCTCCAGGTTGGAACGAGGAGAACAACCATGGACTATATTAGACAAAAATCATACTCGAAACTTTTCAGGTGAGTGATCAAAAACCAGCAAGGAGGGAAGACTGTTGTAAAATGGTCGGAATAGTAGTAGCATTGTCAGAACCCATCTAACTTTAGGGGGGATAATAAGAATCAACATCAGCCCAAAGCTGATTCCCATGACGTGAAGGTCCAAAAAAATAATCTGTTTTGTAAGAATCAGCAGAAAGCTGTGTCCTATGAAATGGAGGTTGAAAATGTCTCAAATGTACAGCTTCTCCAAACTGGTGTACCACTCCATCATCTCTAACATCAACTACTTCCCCTATCCTCAGTACTCTTCCTCACATCTTTGGCTTTGGTAATTCACTGCAACATCTCGTAAAACTCAGGCACCGTGCTTATAATTAAGTTATTTATTAGGAATTGTCAGGGTACAACTCGAGATCAGGATCAACAGGAAGTAACAAGAACAACTCGGTATACACTTTTTTGATCAGGACAGCTTCTTTTCACGCTTTTCTGCTGGGCCCTGCTTAGAGCCTTCTTGGGCAAGTGTTACAACTCTTAGTTCCATGGGCTGGAAAGCCCCGCCACAGTGCTGTGGTGCTGGTCTCTTGGCTCCTGATGTCTTGTGCTGCTATCACTCTTGCTGCTGCTGCGCCTCCATCTCTCACTGCCTACAGTATTACAGCTCTTCCTTCTCTCTCTCTGTGTCTCTCTCTTAAAACTTCTGTCATGTAAGGTTGTTATATAGCAAGCTCCTTATCAATTTCAAGGTATGGTCCCCTTCAAGAAGACCAGGAACTAACCAGTCCCCATCAAGGGTTCCAAATACCTTATTTAATTTGTGAGAATTACAGATTTGTGGCCCCAGAGGGGATACAAATTGACCAATCTCCTCTCAGTGGCCCAGACACACTTCCTTTACATAGTAGGCTATAGTAACTTCATTTCTATAGTATATTAACCAGTTCATTCAAGGTGCATACCAATCATAGGGCACGCTGCAGCCCAGGAACAGACAAAAAATATCAAACCACAAGTTTTTTTTTACAGCTTACCCAGGAAATGTCAGTCATCCTGGATAAAAGTAACAAACCTTCTGGGGTAGAAAAGTAGGGCAAAGGTGACTCATCAGGGCTTAGGAAAAATCTCTCAAGCTGTTTTTTCCAAAGAACTAAGGCAAAAGGCCACATAAAGGAATTCATTTCACCACAACTTTGGAAATCACATTCTAGTGAGAGAAGGCAACACAACTGTGAAGGGTGTCTGAGGCTACAAAATTGTCTCCACAGTGTCTCTCCCATGTGAGACCTTTTCTTTGTAGGAGTTTAGTGGAAAATATACCCATCTATCTCTTTCGTGATCAGGTCCTTGTTTGACATCTTGATATTTTTATTTGTATAGTTTTCTTCATAGGATTCTTAGATCTTTAACTTCTCCATGTACTTCCACCACTCCTGCTATGAAATTCTTACTTCCTGGCCTCTCTCCTAAGATTCATAGCTGTCCTCTGAGCACAGCATCTTCCTCCCCCATTGAGAAATACTGATTTCACTTCCTAACTTCCAACCCCACCTTGGATGTTGTGCCCCCACAGTAAACTGGTCTCTCATTGTGCTTCTCTGTACTTCCTCAGCTGCTCTTTTCCCCCACTCTGAGGTGCTCCAAAAGTGCTGATTTTCATTTTCTAATTTATTCTTCAACCCTTTAAAATTTCCTTCATTCTAATGAGTTAACCTCCTTCTCTTCCCTAAAGGAGGCTGTCGAATTGACATCTCCTTTGATATCGTCTAACATAAACTTTTAAAAAAAATATATTTTACTATTCTGAAAAAACATTTTTTACATCTTGCTTTGAGGTTCCAGCATAAAGCAGATCATAACTAATGTCTATGTCAATTTAATTTCTTTATATATTTACTAATTATGATCTATCTCCTAGTTGATTGTAAACTTTACCACTGTCTTCACTTCAGTCCTTCATGAAACTGTTCTAATTCCAAAGCTCTAAATGTTAAAATGATTAAAACCTTTGTATTCATCTTCTTTTAAAGTACATATTCTCTTGTTCTATGAACTTGATCTCCTTCTCTTCTCTGTCTTTAAATCATATTTATATGCTAAAGTTTTCTGAATTGTTACCTCCAGTAAAGACTTTTCTCAAGATTTATGAATCCTTCTGAGATCTTCATTTTTGTACCTGGATATTTAGTAACCATCTTCAAGTTGATGTGCTTCAGAATGTTTGCAGGAGCATTCTATGCTTCAGTGATATTCCTTATCTCATTAAAGACAGTACTACCCTGTTGCTCAACCCAAATACTTAGCAGCAACTCTTAATACCTCACTTTCTTTACCTCACCCCAACCCCTCATCCCAGCAACAGTGAGCCTTCTCTTCCTCCAAATGTATCTTCATTTCCTCCACCTCTCCTTACTCTCTCTTTTAAACCATGTTTCACAATCTGCAGCTACTTTATCTTTCCTTGCTTTTTTAAAATGATTTTACCAAAGTACAATGTAGGCTTCGTAAGCATAAAGAATATGTTTGTGTACCACCAATAAATTTACTATGTACATGTGAAATTTGTTTTGTCCCAGTTGTAAAATTCTGCATTCTTCAGAAGCCAAACTATGCCTGCTGCATAGCTGTCATTTGGTAAGGATTTACCAAAGGAATGAATGAATCTTTCCTTCCTCAGTTTGGATCAGGCCTTCCAGCCTCTGTGATCTTCTATTCGCAGGGATTTACTTGTATTTTATGGTCTCTACAAGTTCCTCAAGGCCGAAGCAGCCAAATCTGTATTTATTGTTATGTATGATCTAACCTTGTTTCTATACTAACTACTTCTAAGTTTCACTTGTTTATATTTTTATGTGTTTACTAGTGTGCAAGGAACATTAAACGTGGAGTTTTACTTACAGTCATACCATAGGATTGTCACTAAAGAGCCACCTTACATCAGAGCATTTTTTAATCAATTTAATCCTAATGGAGATGATGGAAGGGCTAATTGTTCTCTTTTTTTCCTAGAAATCTGGAAAGTTGATGATCATCTGCCTGGGCACTGGCAAAACAAAAGCAGGGTGGACAGCATGAAAGAGTGCTGTGAACATAATGCATTGGAAAATATTGTTCATCAGCACAAAAATCATTTTCCTTTAAGGGAAAATCATGGTATGGTTGACCTACATGATAAAGCTGTGACATCAAATGTAACTTTAATCAACCAGACCAAAAGCTATGAAATAAAGAACTCTGCTGAGCTTAACAGAGTTGAGAAAACTGTTCTCCATGCTAACCCTGAGCAATTTGGTACTGAATCTAAATTCCTTGAGAGTTGGATATCCAACACCACTAAATCCCAATACATTAAGCACCAGAAAACTCACAAGATAGAGAAACCGCATGTATGCAGTGAATGTGGGAAAGGCTTCATCAGGAAATCTTTCCTCACTAATCATCAGATCATTCATACAGGAGAGAAACCACATAAGTGCAGTCTCTGTGGGAAAGCCTTCTCTAAAAAAGTCAAGCTTGCTGAACATTATCAGACAACTCATAAAGGTCAAAACCCATATAAATGCATGGAATGTGGCAAAGCCTATTTGTATGAATCAGGTCTCGCTAAACATCAGAAAACTCATAGGGGGGAGAAACCCTATGTATGCAGTGAATGTGGAATAGGCTTCTTCGAGAATGCAGATTTCATTATTCATCAGCAAATTCATACTGAAGAGAAACTCTATATATGTAGTGAATGTGGGAAAGCCTTCTCTAAAAAATACAAACTCATTGCACATCACGAAAGAATCCATAAACGACAAAAACATGAATGCCCAGAATGTGGCAGAGCCTTTCTCTATAATTCACAGCTCAGTAAACATCAGAAAAGGCATATGGCGGAGAAACCCTACATATGCAGTGAGTGTGGAAAAGGCTTCATTGAGAAGTCAGCTCTCATTATTCATCAGCGAATTCATACTGGAGAGAAACCCTATATATGTAGTGAATGTGGAAAAGGCTTCATCCAGAAGGGAAATCTTGTTATTCATCAGCGAACTCATACTGGAGAGAAACCCTATATGTGTGGTGAATGTGGTAAAGGCTTCAGCCACAAGTCATGCCTCATAGGACATCAGAGATTTCACACAGGAAGGAGTCCCTTTGTATGCAGTGAATGTGGAAAACCTTATTCCAAGAAGTCAGGTCTCATCAGCCATCAGAAGATTCACACAGGAGAGAAACCCTTTCAATGCAGTGAATGTGGGAAAGCCTTCAATACGAAGCCAAAGCTCATTGTACATCAAAGATCTCATACAGGAGAGACACCATATGGCTGCAATGAATGTGGAAAAACTTTTGCCTATACTTCTTCCTTTTATCTACATAAAAGAAAACATACAAGTGAGAAACGTGTAGAATCAATCAAGATGGAAGACTCTTCCACACCAAGTCACAGCTCATCGCATACCAAGGATTTCATGCAGGAGAAAAGCCCTGTTAATACAGTGACTATGCAGATACCTTCTGTGACAGTTCAGCCATCAGTAAACATCAGTGGGCTCCCAACTAATGGGAATATAGTCCTTGTGGGACAGCCTGTTGCCAGATGTGAACCCTCCGGAGATAACAGAGAATTTCCACAGGAGAGAAACCTTATGAATGCAGTGAATGTGGTAGTGCCTATGAGTGCAGTGAATGGGGTAGTTCCTTCAGTGATGAATTATATCTTATTTTATGCCACACAAAACCTATAGCATACACTCGGATACGTTCACTGAGGAATAGGGATGAGCACAAATTTCTTCATCATTATATAGCTACAGAATGTATCCTGAGGGAAATCATATGAATGCAGACACTGAGAAAACATGAAACACTCATTCTACATAAATATGTGCATTGATATCAAGACATAACATAATTTTAACCTAAACACATACACATTGATTTACTCATTGATTAAATGGATGAAAGTCCAAGATCATGTCATAGGACAAAATAATTAATATGAATTTTTAAAACACAAAAGATAATTCGTGTCTGGAATGTTGCTTGTTGTTGTTGTTAGTTGCCGTCGAGTGGATACTGACTCATGATGCTTCCAAGTGTTATAAATGAAAATCACATAGGAAGTGGTTGGTGGGTAAAGGGCAGTATTGGATTGGTCGGAATTGGGGCACGTAAGTATCAGTTCAGTTTGTCCAGATTGGTGTGAAGGATCAGTTGAAAACCAGAATGTCTACCATCAATTTTAGAACTTTATATTATGTAGAGGGACTTAATGAAACAATAGACCTACATTGAGTCTATTCATGAATGTAAGGAATATTTGTCACATACTGCCTTTGTACCTGGCCCTGTTTCCGGGACTTGAGGATACAGAAGTGAATAAAAAAGAAAAAGTCCATGCCTTCTTGGAAACAGGATTGAGTTAGTTGGATTATATTTAAGTGGAATCTTGACACTCAGGCTTATCAAAGGATGATGCAGTATCTACATTAGGTGAAATAGACATGGAATAATTGGTACAAGGGGTTTAGTTAGAAGTTTTGGGAGTTAGAAAATCCTAAAAACTTCTTATGACAATTTCTTGTCAAAATCTAGTTGCCATTGAATTGATGCCTGCTCATGGTCACCCTATGTGTGTGAGAATAGAACTGTGCTCCCTAGGGTTACCCATGGCTGGTTTTTCAGAACTACATCACCAGGACTTTCTAGACACATATGGGTGGACTCAAACCTCCAACCTTTTGAGTTTGCAGCTAAGTACATTAACCATTTGCACTACCCATGGATTCTTGGGGTAAGGACCCCCTTTAATGGTACTTAAACATTCTAGGAAACAAGGTATATATTTTAATGCTTATGTCTTATCTCCATAAAGAAATTATGAATTCCTTGATAGTTTTTGTGACTGTTGTGGTGAACTGAGTTCCTTTATGTGGGTTTTAGCCCTTTTTTTTTTTTTAAAAAAAAAAAAGCATAGGTGATTTTTCCCCGTAAGCCCTTAGGTGTTGTTACCTTTGTCCTAATCTTTTGGAGAAGCAATGTTGAGGGTTGGGTCTCCTGGGCTGTTTTCTTCGCAAATGTGTTTGTTACTTTTGCCCAGGGATTGCCTTGGTTGACATTTCCTGGGTAAGCTGTAAACAACTTGATGGTTTGATAGTTTTGTCCCAGCCTTTCCTGGTAATTAACAAGTCCTGAGTTGATTGACGTCTCATAGGTAATTGAGAATTGGTTGAACGCTGGTCTGGTGAGGGGGGTCCTGTCTTGCAACTCAAGAGAATCAGGGTATATAAATGGATGGAAAAGGGAGTTTTTTGGGGAGACCTTCTGGGTGGCAGAAGAGATGCTGGCTAAGAGCTGGGATGGCAGAGAAACCAAGCCACATGGGAGCTGAGTGGTTGTGAAGGTGCTACACTGGCTTTGAGCTTGACCAGTTTGCAGCAGAGAGGCATGACGACTGAGAGGCCCAATACAGAGAGCACCTAAGAGCTGAGCAAGCTGATATATTGGCTATAAACTAGGCCAGTTAGTGGCTGAGAGGCCGAATACAGAGATGCTGGTGGTGGAGAGGCCTGATGTTAGAAAGCACCTGAGAGACCTGAGCGGGCTGCTACACTCTCTGAGCCACAACTTAAAGTGTACTGAGCGGAGCCAAGCATTGTCATATTTTAAAACAGAGAACTGTTTCTAACTGTGTCCATGAACTTCTTGCCTGAACATTGTCTCAGAAGCTTGCAAAAGAATGCACATTCCTGGGTCACATCCCAGACCTCCTAGAGTAGATCTTCTGGGCCTGAGGCCCGGGATTATGCATTTATAACAAGACTTTCTGCTGCACACTTAATTCAACATTTGCCAGCACAACAAATGCCACATTTACAGTTTCATAACTGATTATATTTTGCATGTAATGTTACCGTCATCAGTATCGTTTTCCAAACTATTCCACCACCATTAACCAAAACTCACCGCACCCCAAACAAAAGCTCCCCTTCTCCTTCATTCCCACTCCTGGTAAAGATTAATAACCTTTGATTTTTATACATGTACTTATTTCATGTGAGATCATACTTAATCTTTTGTGACTGACATATTTCCCTCAGCATAATGTTTTCAAGATTCATCCATGTGTAGCATGTGTCAGGACTTCATTTCTCTTTAAGGCTGAATAATATTTTGTTGTATGTATATACCACCTTTTGTTGATCCATTTGTCTGTTGATGGGTATTTCAGTTGTTTCCACATTTTGGCTCTTGTGAAGAGAGATGTAGTGAACACCGATGTACAGGTTTCTGTTTGCTTTCCTGACTTCACTTCTTCTAGGTATATTACCTAGAATTGGGATTGCTGGATCATGCACACTGAATTTTGAACATCTCTACCCTGAAGTTTGGATTACTGCTCCCCTCACCACCCCCATACTATAACAGGATGGATTCATGGCAGATACCTTTAAGCAAAGAATCAGAAATGGGTGCCTCACAAGCCATGGCCTCCCCTTCCCTTGTCCTGTGAATCTGCATGTGTGTAAATCTCAGAATCCCCACTATTCTGACATCAGCTATGAGCATAAACATCAAAACAAATCCACATTCTTCACTGCTGTTCAGTTCTGACACCAGCACTTCTTTCTCTGGCTCTACCTACTCAGAGCTAGGTCAGATTTCATGAGCTAACGGGACACAGTCTTTCAGCCCAAGACTCTGAGTGCCATGAGGCTGCCCTCACTTTTGACCTATTGAGTACAGATTCAGGTTTTCCTCCCACCCTTTCAACATGCTAACTGTAAGCCTGTGGACCCCCTACAGGCCTCCCTCACTTATGACCATCTACAAATAACCCCTTAGCATCCTAACTGGAAGCTTAGGGTTCTCCAGTAGACTCATTTCTGAACTGGTGGCTCCCAATAATTCCTTGAGTTTGTTAATTTACTAGAATGACTCATACAGCTCACTGAAAGTGCTGTACTTACCATCAGAGCTTTATTATAGCTTCTGTATCTCAAAGGCTATGCTACCTTCCGTCCTATGTGTATGGATGAATTTCAGCAACCAGGAAACCTATGTTTCTTTTGTATCCAGAGCTTTTATTGGTTTAATTACGTAATCATTATTGGGGCCTCATGGCCTAGGCATGACTGATTCATGACCACACATGCACACACACATGCTCCCCGAGTTCAGCTGCTATCAGGACACGAGGTGGTCTTTCTGTCTTGGACATTGCCCACTCATTAGCACAAGCCCTTAGATTTTGGTCCAGATAACAAAGGCACTTCAATCACTCAAGATATTACAGAATTTTTATCTCAGGAACTGTGAGCAAAGACCAAATTCCTTTAGTAAGGTTACTTGTACACCCCACACTGCACATCGTGTCATGGCAAGTCAGATGATTGCATTCTGTGAACTGATCAGGGTCCCAGGATGGCATGGCCAGGCCTGCCCTGAGCCCTGCAGACCAGGTGCTGAGCTCACCTCTCGAAAGCTGACATTCCAGGTGAAGAAAGCCCAGTGTATACCTATATCCGGTACACAGTCCCTTTCCAAACACAGCATCCTCATGGTCCTAGTGAAGATAACCCTTCACCTGTTTCCATATACTCTGTTCTTTCTGGGCTGAGAGGCCATATCATTACATAGTGGTTAGGAGTGCTGAAGTCACACTGCCAGGGTTTGAATTCTGCCCTGCCATTCCCTAGTTGTAACCCTTGATCAAGTTACTTAACTTACCTGTATCTTGATTTTATCTTAAAAATAATTGTCTGCCTCATACGGTGGTTGTGGAAAGTAGTTAAAATAGTGCCTGGCAGACAGGCAATCAATGAAGGTATTGTTGTTCTTATTAGTTCTTATTAGTATTTGTAAAATATTAGGAGTAGGAGTATCAGAACCTGTCTAACTTCAGGGGGGATAATGACCAGGATCAGCCCAAAGCTGAATCCCATGAGATGGTCAGATATACCTCCACACTCCAACCATTTTACCAGTTCTGACACCAGCTGTCCTCACCATGGCACTCTCTGCTACTTTGCTGTGTTCAACAATCTGTTGCAACGGCCACATGGAACTCACAGACTATACTTAGAGTTAAGTGGTTTATTAAGGAAGTAAAAAGGTACAATTTAGGATCAGGAAGCATGTAGTCACAAAGTCTCCCTTTTTCAGTGCAGAACAGCTCTCTCAGCTCCTCTTGGACATGCAGGCCTCCTCTCAGCCCCCTGAAGACAAGTTCATTGTGGCCTTGTTGTCTATTACTACCGACTCTGCAGCAAGGCCCCTTCCAGGCCTGTCACTATGAGCTCTGCTACTAGGCCCCTCTGAGTCTGTCACTGTCTTCAGTGTTACTGCCATTAACCCGTGTTACAGCTCTTTGAGGAGGTTCCCTGTCTATGTTTCTGCTTCTCTCTTCTTCTGATTCTTCCTGTCGCTACTCTTCATGCTTCTTTATGTCTCAAAAACCTCTGTAGGGTTGGCTGCATATATACACAAACTCCTTGTCAGGTTCAAGGAATGGCCCTTGAACCAGTGCCCAAACTGTCCAATCCCCTCTAGGTAGGCACAGACACTTCATTTGCATAGTCTATTGACCAATCCCTGCAAGGTCCATACCAATCACAGGGCAGGCTGTAGCCCAGGACCAGACGAAAAGTATCAAACCAAGTTGTTTACAGCTTATGCAGGAAATGTCAGTCATACCTGGACAAAAGTAACAAACCCTCTGGGGTTGAAAGCTAGGGCAAAGGTAACTCCTCAGGGCAGATGAAGAAAAGCAATTAGCCCAGATAAGAGGGAGTAATCCAAGTGTTATTTCTGAGATAGCATCAACAGGAAGTGGCACCAGGTGAAGATAACAAATGGTTGTTTTTTGGGTTGATCCTTTGATCTTTTCTCATCAACCTCCAATAACCTGTATTCTAGATTAAAAAAAAAAAAAAACCATTGCTGTCGAGTCAATTGCAACTCATAGTGACCCTATAGGACAGAGTAGAACTGCCCGCATAGGATTTCCAAGGAATGGCTGGTGGATTTGGACTGTCGAGCTTTTGGTTAGCAGCCAAGCTCTACACCACCAGGGCTCCATATTCTAGATAATTCCCAAAATATGCATTTTTAATTGTTCAGTAATGATGTCTGGCTTTGAAATCGAATGGAGGAGAAAAATGTTGAGGGCAATGGTGATTCAGTGGATGAATTCTTGCCTAGCACGTGGTAGGCCCCAGCTTGATACACCCAGCCAAAGCACCTCAAGTTCAGCCATCTCCCATCAGTGGAGGCTTGCATGTTTTATGATGCTGAAGAGGTTTCAGCGGAGCTTCCACACTGAGACTAGGAAGAAAGACCAGGCGATCTATTTGTTTTTTACTGGCCTCATTTTTAACGAACTTTCCCCCATATTCCACTCCAAATATAACCTAGGTTCATCCCATCCGCTCTTTTGCCCTGTCTGTGATGGTCACTCTCATTTTAATGCCGCCTTATCTAAACCTTTTTTTGTCCTTTAAAACCGCTTCTTGCAAGCCATTTTCAAGCACAAGATTTCCGTGGTTGTCCGTTTATTGGCTTTTTCCCTTTTATTTTCCCAGTCGCCCGTCCCTGATATACAGACACTTGAATGCCCACTCGTCTGTTTCTAAACTTTTTTTTTCTGTTCTTTAAACATACTGTTCAACAGGGCGCTGCCATATTCTTTTTCTGCCCCGCCCGCTGTTAACAATTTGATTGGTTCCATGATTTCCTTTGAAGCTCGAGCCTATGAAAATATATCTATTTTCTGCAAGGATCGAGGAGCCAGGAAACACCACAGTGTCAGTGACTTCTTGTCCTCCTAGCCATTTATTGCTACTGGTTTTAGAGCGGCGTTTAGTGTTCTGTACGGCGGATATTTAAATATGGCCGCCTCAAGATAGTTCTTTTAGAAGGGCGCAGACATATTATCTTGTAAGGCCTTACCGGAAATCTTGTTTACCGCACATCTTCAAATGTTATGACCCTCGCCGGCCCCCGTAGGCGAGGAAGTATTTTGTACGACCGGTCGAGAAGTAAAAGCTGTTCACGGAAGTAAGTGCAACTTATCAGAACTGTTCGTAGTTCAGGATATAAGCAGGTTAGTGCTTGTTTTGTCCTTGAAACAGGGTGGGGGAGGTTTGTGGACGTGGTGTAGTGAGGATTCATGGAGTTCCTGAGGGGAGCGCGGTGGTGGAGGTGTTTGGGGGCAAGCAAGTGGAAATCCGTGTTTTTAGGGTCAGATGTGGGGTGAGCGCCTTTGTCCAACGATTAAGGCTGGTCCGACTGTCAGGGTACGGGGGCTTTGCGAATCTGTCTTCATTTAAGGGGTGGCGGTGGAGTTCCCAACGAATGTGATGTCTGGTTCGGGTTCGAGATTTAATATGGGGCGCAGTGATGTTTGAACCGAGGGGAATGGACTACATACAGGGTGTGTGGTCCGGGTTTCGCATTAATATGGGGGTAGTAAGTGTCTGTGCTACAGCCACTTGTGAGGACAGAAGCTTTGGAATCCCAGGACTCCTGGCTAGTGGTTGAGTTGAGGTTGGAAAATCAGCTGCTGGGACAGAAGACGGTATACTCCTTGGGCAGTAGTTCCAAATTCTTGATTTAGATAATCATGTCTTTTCTTCTTTAATCCATGGATTATCTAAGTACAGACCTAGGAACTAATCCACAACACCCGTGAGTCCATAGCTGCTCTCCCATTGCAAACGTAGTGTAGAGTTGTGTCTGAGACTTTATGGCCCACAAAGCTGGGCATAACTTCACACTTTTTCCTTCACCAATAATCTGCATGTTGTTAATTTTTCATCCTTTTAGCAGTGTAACCCTTATCCTAGTTATTTGAAAGTTCCACATCCTAGTAGGTCCTTATTTGTCCAATTTCAGTTTGTACTGCTAGTGTTTAGGAAAGGCATAGAGATGAGTTTGCGTATTTAGCGCAATTTTAGCCAAGTATATATGTAAAAGTCTGGTTGAGGGGTTCTGGGTGTAATGAGGCATAAACAATCATCTAGATTCCTGAAGGATAAGAACTCAGGATCAGCACAGAGCTGGTTCTTGTGAGGTAAATATGATGCAGTGAATTATTTAATAGGGCCCTTCTAGCCACGTATGATTTTGTGACGCCTACAAGATGATTGTGTGGGACTATGCAAATAAGTTCCCTGTGGCCCACCAAGGGGATTGGGCAGCTTGTTGTTAATGCAAATAAGGTACATAGGACCCTTGTGGTGGTGAGACCTTACAAATAACGTTGCTGGAATCCTAAAGAGGATATTGGTCAGTTTTGCCATCCTGCTAGGCTTAACATGAGCCATCACACAGTCGGAAAAGGAGGACCTCTACTATCAGGAAAGAAGAGCTAGGAATGGAACATGTCCTTTGGACCTGGGATCTATGCACTGAGAACCTCCAGACCCAGGAGGCAGAGGGCTGTAACACTGGAGATGGCAAGAAGCTGAGGCAGAGAAATGGCAGAAGTAGAACAAGGAGACCGAGGTAAGGCAGGGCAGTGGGCTTCCTGGCCCACGGAGTGGTGTGCCTACAGTGGATGTGCTGATCCATGGAGTGAGAGAGCTCACAGCCTTCAAGCAGATGGCTTACTGACAGAGTGTGGTACTTTGTGGTACTTGACAGAGGTGGGCTCACTGACCTACAGAACAAGAGAGAGCTTGGTACATTCAGACAGGAGGCTTCCTGACTGAGTGAGATACCTCTGGGTACTTATTGGTGGAGCTAAAGAGCTTTGTAACACTTGCCTGAGCAGGGCAGGGGCTGAGGGCTAGAGAGAGGCCTGCCTGTGAGCACAACTGAGAAAAGGCTGTCCTGATCAAAGAACTGTATTCTGAGTTCTTCCTGATCCTGAACTGTAACCTGTTACTTCCCCAATAAACCGCATAATCGTAAGTATTATCTGTGAGTTCTGTGTGGTCATTGCAATGTATTATTGAACCCAGCAGAGAAGTAGGGACATCTAGTATCAGAAATGGTAAAAAGGTTGGAGTGTGGGGTATGTTTGATCTCTACCTCATAGGAATCAGCCATAGGCTGATGCTGATGATTCCTCCCCCCTGCCATGAAGTTACAGGTGTGACGATGCCATCACAGCATGTTTAGAGCGGAAGCCACATATACTTCGGCTTCCAATTACTTCACAGTTTCTGACAGCACCCATTCCCCCTGTAGCACACTCTACTGGGTTTGATAATTCTTTACAGTGGCTACAAGAACTCACAAACTGTGCTTACAGTTAAGTGGTTTGTTAAGGAAGTAACACAGTACAACTTGTGATCAAGATCAACTTGGAATAACAGTCTGTAACTCCACCCTCCAAACTTTTTACCAGTTTTGACACCAGCAGTCCCTCCCACAGCACTGTCTACTTCTCTGCTGGGTTTGATAATTCCTTGCAATAGCTACACAGAACGCACAGACAATACTTAATGATTATAGGGTATATTAGGGAAGTAGCAGGCTACAAGTTAGGGTTAGGAGTGACTCAGGATACAGTTCTTTGATCAGGACAGCTTCTCAACTGTTCCCGCAGGCAAGCTTCTGTCTGACCCTTGCCTCTCGGCCTCTCTGCCTCTCAGCCTCTTAGCCTCACCTCTGGCTTGCTCAAGAAAGTGTTACAAAGCTCTTTAGCTCAGCCAATAAGTGCCCGGAGGCACCCCACTCCGACACTAAGCCTCGTCCCAAAGGCACTCAGGTCTCCTGTGGTGCGATGGATCACTTTCGTGTGGCCTTTCTCACCATGGCCTTGTAACTCCTACCTAGTTGATTCAGTGAGGCTGTGCAGATAGGGTGATTGTGGCCCACCAAGGGAATTGGTCAGTTTTGCCGTCTTGCTGGGCTTGAAATAAGCCATCCCAGAGGCGGAAAAGGGAGGATCCTACCACCACCAAGGAAAAACAGCGAAGAGTGACGCATGTCCTTTGGACCCAGGATCCCTGCACTGAGAAGCTCCTGGAACCAGAAGAGAGAGAAGGCATACTGTAACACACAGTGGTGAGAAGTGATGCCAGAGAAATGGTTGGAGGAGAAGTCACAGTGGACTTCCCAGCTCATGGAGTGAGAAAGCTGAGTGCCTTTGGGCCAAGGCTTACTGGTGGAATGGGGTGCCTCTGGGCACTTATTGCCAGGGGCTAAGAAAGCTTTATAATACTTGCCCAGGCAGAGCAGATGCTGAGGGGCCAGAGAGAGGCATGCCTGCAAGCATGACTACGAAGAGGCTGTCTTCATGGAAGAACTGTATCCTGAGCATTCCTGAACCTGAATTCTAACCTGATACTTCCCTAACACTTCCCTAACAAACCCCATAATCAAGAGTATTGTCTGTGAGTTCTGTGTGGCCATTACAATGAATTGTCGAACCCAGCAAAAAAGTAGTATGTGCCATAGGAGGGACATTTGGTGACAGAATTGGTAAAGATGATGGAGAAAGGAGGTATCTCTGACCTACGCCTCATAGGAGTCAGCTCTGGGCTGTTGATCTTGACTCCCCTTCCCCGTTCTGAAGTTAGAGGAGGTCAGACTCTGCCCCCAAGCCATTTTTACATCTCTTCCCATCATGGGTCCACAAACCTAGCTCCACATACAAGTGCATGGAGGCACCCCACTTCACCAGGAAGCTTCCTGCCTGAAGGCGCTCAGCTCTTTCACTCCGTGTGTTGACACACCCACGGGCCAGGAAGCCCACTGTGCCATCTCAAGTTGATCTTCTAGTTTTGCTGCTGCTGTTTCTTTGCCACTGCTTCTTGCCATCTTGGACCATCTCTGGTGTTAGCAATTTTCTCTCTCTATCTGTCTCTGCTTCTAGGAGGTTCTCAGTGCAGGGACCCTGGGTCCAAAGGACCCACTCTGCTGCCATCTCTTCTTGGTAGTATTAAGGTACCCCCTCTGCTCTGGGATTGGCCCTCTTTTTAAGCCTAGAGTCATAGCAAAACTGACCAATCCTCTCATTAGGGTTCCATACACCTTATTTGCGTGGTCCCACCCCCACAAGGGTGCCATGTACTTTATTTGTATTATTAGCAAGCTGTCCAGTCCCCTTGGTGGGCCACAAACACCTTATTTGCATAGTCTCACCAAATTATTGTGGGAGATACAAGACCAAGCATGACTAAAAGGTCTGTATTAAATAGTTCACTGCATTACAATTATAGTTCAAATGTGCAGTCAGTATGGGGGCAGATATACCTAGATGTATACCTCAAATTGTATGTATAACTCCCAGCTAACAGGTGATGCTTGAAAATGTGGAAAATATTGAACAGTATCATTAATATCACACGCAAGTAAAATTTTGCTGAAAATATTTCAAATACAGTTGCAGCAGTACATTGACAGGGAACTGCCAGAAATTGAAGCTGGATTCAGAAGAGGACTTGGAACCTGGGATATCATTGCTGATGTCAGATGGATCTTGACTGCAAGCAGAGAATACCAGAAAGATGTTTATGCTGTTTTATTGACTATGCAAAGGCATTTGACTGTGTGGATCATAACAAATTATAGATAACATTGGAAAGAATGGGAATTCCAGAACACTCAATTGTGCTCATGTGGAACCTGTACATAGACCAAGAGGCAGTTATTTGAACAGAACAAGGGAATACTGTGTGTTTTAAAGTCGGGAAAGGTGTATGTCAGCGTTGTATCCTTTCACCATATTTATTCAATCTGTATGCTGAGCAAATAATCTGAGAAGCTATACAATGAAGAACATGCATCAGAATTGGAGAAAGGCTCATTAACAGCTGGCGTTAATGCAGGTGACACAATCTTGCTTGCAGAAAGCGAAGAGGACTTGTAGCACTTACTGATGAAGATCAAAGACCACAGCCTTCAGTATGGATTACACCTCAACATAAAGAAAACAAAAATCCTCACAACTGCACCAGTAAGCAACATCATGACAAATGGAAAAAAGATTGAAGTTGGCAAGTATTTCGTTTTACGTGAATCCACAATCAATGCCCATGGAAGCAGCAGTCAAGAAATAAAATGATGTATTCCATTGGGCAAATGTGCTGCAAAACACCTCTTTAAAGTGTTAAAAAGCAAAGATGTCACTTTGAGGACTAAGGTGTGACCGACCCAAGCCATGGTATTTTTAATCACCTCATATGCTTGTGAAAGCTGGACAGTGAATAAGGAAGACTGAAGAAGAATTGATGCCTTTGAATTACGGTGTTGGCGAAGAATATTGAATATACCATGGACTGCCAAAAGAACAAACAAATCTGTCTTTGAAGAAGCACAGCCTGAGTGTTCCTTAGAAGCAAGGATGACGAGAGGTGGTCTTGAGTACTTTGGACGTGTTATCAGGAGCAACCAGCCCCTGGAGGAGGACATCATGTTGGTAAAGTAGAGGGTCAGCAAAAGAAGAAGAAGACCCTCAACAAGATGGATTGACACAGTGGCTGTAACAGTGGGCTCAAACATAGCAATGATTGTGAGGATGGCACAAGACCGGGCATTGTTTCATTCTGTTCTACATAGGATTGCTGTAAGTTGGAACCAAGTCAGCGGTACCTAACAACAACAAAAAAAGTGTTTCCTAAAGCGTATGTAGTATTTAACAGTTTCTGCAGCAGAATGGTCTTTGCTTCATGTTAGTGTTATAGGTGGCCTGTTAAAAATATGTTTCAATACCGTAATGTCATCTTATCTTCTTAAAACTTTATGGATTTGCTTTCTTATTGAGAGTCACAGTTGAACAAGTTTGTATATTCGTGTATATTGTGAGGTAGAGATCAACCTTATTTTTTTCTTTCACAAGTGTATCTGATTGTCAAAGCGCCATTTTTTGAAAAGAGATCTTTTACCCATGTATCTGCAAATTCTGAATCTTAAGGTTTAATGCTCATGGATGTGAAACGTTCTGGGGCACTAAGTAAAGGGACAGTCAACAGTCTTGAGGGCATTGTGTTGAGATGATTGCCAAAAGCAGTGAAACGTGTACCTAGAGGAAATGTACCACTCACATTGAATTTTCCCTTCAACCTATAGGTCCTGACTCCTCAGCAGCAAGAGAATGAATTGAAGAAAAGAGGAAGATGTTCTAGGATTTGGGTATTGTCATTTCTGGAACACCCTTCATGGTAGACTGAAATTTCTGAACAGAAATTTAGAGCTGATCCAGAAAACAGAGAGAGCGTCCCAGGTGCTGGCCATGTCACAAGAGTAAAAGAAAATGGTCAAGGCCCAGGTGACTTTTAGTTTGTTTTATGCTTTATTTTGTCTCCTAATGAATTTGTAAAGGCCTGTAAAATATCAGTTCAGTTCATCTAAAAAGTATAAATTTGGAGAAGTCAGAGCTGGAGAGACGTAAACTTAGACTCTGACTTCAGCATCAGGCAAAGTAGGTTCAGGAATCTATTGTTCATGGAATTAACACTAAATATTGACGTTGAACATAATACGTACTGGACCATTCTGTGGGTTACGTTAGCTGTCAGCTAACATCTAATATTTCTCTGGCCAACATAAGAGAATCGTTATAATTTAAATGATATGCCCAGTTTTTGAGGAGAAAGAAGATCAGTGCCTCAGGTGATTTTAGTATTTTTATGGGACTTTCGTCTGAGTAAGTTTCTTTGATGGTTCTCCCTGTAGGTAATGTGGTGGACAGTGTCCTGAACAGCAGCATTCTCATAAAGCAAAAGTAGGTTTCCTATGGCTGTTTCTTCCAGGATTCCTCATAGACCCCTGTAGAAATAGACCAAGCAAACTCAGTGGTCACAGGAGACAAATGCAAGTTAACCTATGGACTCAGCTTGTGTTGGTCTAGGTTTATCTAGGAATTAAACCTAAACATCCTTGGTAAATGGAAGCAATGCACGAATTTCAAACAATTCTCCGTGAAGTGGTGTATGAGTAGAGTTTTGGAAGTAGGGAGTAGCTCTGTGACCCTCCACACACAGTTTAGCTATTGTACATCTGAGTTTTCATATCTGTAAAACGGGAATGATGATAAAGGTGCCTTATACGGTTATTATGGAGTTAGTCTATTTAAAACATGTAGAAGAGTGTCTGGTACATGATATGAAAGAGCATCCAGTGTCCCCAGTCTTTCCAATACTTGTTATTACAGTGTATCAAATGTCATCACTTTCAACAGTGTACATATTCAGATATTTTCCTGTCTTGTTTTCTTTTGGATTTTTCTAAATACTAGTGAGGTGGAGATCTTTCTTGTGTTGGCCAATTAGATTATTCATTTTCTGAAATAACTGTCCATATCCTTTGCTCATTTATAAATTCTGATTAGTCTTACTGATTTAAAGAAATTGTTTCTATGCACTATGTATTGATCTTTCTGTTTTGGAAAATATTCTTTCCAAACTGTCACTTGTCTTTTTCCATGCAGAAATTTTAATTTTGTATTAAAACTTTGTCACAAAATATCAGATTTTCCCTTTCTGGCTTTTAACTTGTGTCGTAAGTATAGTCTACATTTTCTTCCATTATTTTCATACTTTTTTTTTCCTTTTAAGTTTAGGTCTTGTATAATTTTCTGTTGGCTCCCAGCAAAGTGTTCCAGTGTTTTAGAGGCTTGAAACAACTCACATTTATTATCTCGCACCTTCTGTGGTCAGGAATCCAGGCACAGCTTCTCTTGGACTTCTGTTTCCTGGTCTCTCACAAGACTGCGATAAAGGTGTTGGCCAGGGCTGGGGTCTGATTGAGGCTCAAATGGGGAAGGGTCTTCTTTCAAGCTCACTTACTTGGTTGTGGGCAGGATTCAGTTGGTGAGAGCCTCAGTTCCTCACTCTTTTTTGGCCAGAGGCGGCCCTTAGGTACTTGGCCACATGGGCCTCCCCAACATGGTAACTTCATTGAAGCCAGCCAGATGGAAGTAACATATCTAATATGTAATCTATGGCATTCCATCACCTTTGTCATATTCTATTAGATAGCAGAAAGTCACGAGGGCAGCCCATGCTGAAGGAGAGGGGACTGTACAACGGTGTCGATATGATCATCTGGCTATCTTAGAATCTGCCTGTCACAGGTCTTTCATTCAATAAAAACATTTTTGAGTGCAGAGTAAGATTTTTGGATATTGCTTCTACCTTATTCTGTTTTCTCCTTTGGAAGTAATGAACAGGTATATGTTTGACATTCTCACTCTATTCGTGTTTACTAACCTCTCCGCTGCATTCTCTCTCACTCTCTGCTACATTTTCCATAATTTCTTAAATTGTAAATTATAGCTGATAGTTACAGGTTTAGTGCATTTATATTCTGTTAACTTGTCTGTTCATATACGTCTATAAGTGTTTGTGTGTATGTACGTGTCTGTGTTTTTATGTGTATATGTAATTTTATTTTTCCCAAATCCACCCAATTTTCTTGTCTGTTCTTTAAATATTTTTGACGGATTCTTTAATTCCTTTATACAGATTAAGCACGCTTATTAAGCATGTCCTTTCTTATAATTCAGATGCCTGGAGTCTTTGTAGATTCTGATATTGGCTCTGAAGGCTCTTGTTGAATGTAGGAACATGTTTTATTCTCCCGGCTGTCACTAACATACATGCATCTCTTTTCGTATACGTGGCCTAATATATATACACATATATATGTACGTGTGTACATATGTGCTTATATATATATCTACACACATACAGTCATGTTTGTCGACGTAAATACAGATACATGTACACATGCACACACGTGTATGTGCACATGTGAATGTGAGATCTTTCTTAGCTTAGTAAGAAGATTTCACTGCTATTCATTATAGAAACTTCTAATTTGATGAATGGGTGGATGATTGAATACACAAATTCAGAATATTTTATTAGGATTTGAGTCTCTTACAAGGTGTTGAAAAAAACACTAGACTTGTAGTTGCAGTGTATATAGAGGATATCAGCAGAACAACTTTCTTTACATTTCAACTATATCATCAAAAGGAAATCATTTATTACAGTAATAACAAGGAAATCCTGTTATTACAGGACTCCCTGACATTCAGTGATGTGGCTGTGAAGTTCACCTGGGAGGAGTGGCAGCTCCTAGACCCTGCTCAGAAGGACCTGTTCTGGGATGTGATGTTGGAGAACTATAACAACCTGGTATCCTTGGGTGAGGACAGTTCCCGTGTGTCACTCAGAGGGTGGCTAGTCGGTGACCTTTCTTTTCTCACCTGTTGAAAGTTTAGGAGTGTCTCTGGTGCTCTGAAGTGGTAGATCCTCAGTCCACTCTGTGCCCCTAGACAAGTGGATATATTCTCCCTACTCCTGAGAGAAAAATATTGTTTTTTCACAAATGTAGTATTCTGCAGTCTCCAGAAGCCCAAGGCTAATTTGGTTTGTCTAACATTCTGTGATTTCCCACACACAGGGTATCGAGTTAGCAAACCAGATGCACTCTCCAGGTTAGAACAAGGAGAACAACCATGGACTATATTAGATGAAAGTCATAATCAAAACTTTTCAGGTGAGTGATTAAAAAGCAGCAAGGAGGGAAGCCTGTTGTAAAATGGTAGAATGGTAGTAGTATTGTCAGAACCTGTCTATCTTTAGGGGGAATAATGAGAATAAAGATCAGTCCAGAGCTGATTCCCATGAGGTGGAGGTCTGAAAAACTAATTTTTGTGATAAGAATCAGCACAAAGCTGGTTCCTATGAGTCGGAGGTTAAAGATGTCCCAAATGACCAACTTCTCGAAACTGCTGTCCCACTTCCTCATCTCTAACATCAGATACTTCCCCTCCCCTCAGGACTCTCCTACCCATCTTTGGGTTCAGTAATTTGCTGCAACGTCTCACAGAACTCACGAACAGTACTTATAGTTAATTGGTTTATTAGGGAAGGAACAGGGTACAACTCACATCAGGATAAACTTGGAAGCAAGAGGAACAACTCAGGATACAGTTCTTCAGTCAGGTCAGGCTCTTTTTGCTCTCTGCTGCTGGGCCTTGCTTGGGGCCTTCTGCCACTGGGCCCTGCTCAGGGCCTTCTCAGTCAAGTGTTACAACTGTTAGTTCCGTGAATTGGCAAGCCCCACCGGAGCTGTCTTGTGCTAGTCTTCTGGTCCTGACGTCTCATGCCGCTATTGCTTTTGCTGGTGCTGTGCCGCTGTCTCTCACTGCCTTCAGTGTTGCAGCTCCTTCTCTCTCTGTCTCTGTCTCTCTCCGTGACTCTCTCTTAAAACCTCTGACAGGTAGCTTGTTGTATAGCAAGCTCCTTACCAATTTGAAGGCGTGATCCCTCCCAGCAAGACCATGAACTAACCAATCCTGTATAAGGGATCCATGTACCTGTGATGTGGTGGATCGCTTTTATGTAGCCTTTCTCGCCATGGTCTTGTAATTCCCACCAAATTGATTGGGTGGGACTGTGCAAATAGGATAATTGTGGCCCACCAAGGGATTGGTCTGTTTTGCCATCTTGCTGAGCTTGAAATGAGCCATCCCAGAGGCAGGAAGGAGAGGATCCCACCACCACCAAGAAACAACAGCCAAGAGTAGAGCATGTTCTTTGGACCCAGGATCCATGCGCTGAGAAACTCCTGGAACCAGGAGCCGAGAGAGAGAACTATAGCACCGAAGATGGTAAGAAGCGGTGGCAGAGAAGCGGCGGCAGGAAACCACGCAGTGGGCTTCCCAGCCCACAGAGCGAAAAAACTCAGTGCCTTTGAGCCGAGGCTTACTGGCAGAGTGGGGTATCTCTGGGCGCTTATTGGCAGAGCTAAAAGAGCTTTGTAATACTTGCCTGAGCAGGGCAGAGGTTGACGGGCCAGAGGGAGGTGTGCCTGCAGCACAGCTGGGAAGAGGCTGTCCTGATGGAAGAACTGTATCCTGAGTGTACCTGAACCTGAATTCTAACCTGTTACTTACCTAATAAACCCCATAATCATGAGTATTGTCTGTGAGTTCTGTGTGGCCATTGCAATAAATTATCAAACCCAGCAGAGAAGTAGAGAGTGCCGTGGGAGGGATGGTTGGTGTTAGAATTGGTAAAGATGGCAGAGAGAGGAGGCATGTGTGACCTCTGCCTCATGGGAATGAGCCTTGGGCTGTTGATCTTGATTCTCCTCCCACCTTGTAAAGACAGAGGAGGTCAGATGCCCCCACGCCATTTTTATACATCTCATTGTCAGTTTCAAGTTATGGCCCCTCCCAGCGGAGGCCACAGACTTACCAGTCCCCGCTCAGTAGACCAGAGATGTTTCATTTGCATATTAGGCTATAGTAGCTTCATTTGAATAGTCTTTAGTCACTTTATTTGTATAGGATATTGACCAATCCATGCAATGTGCATACCAATCACAGGGTAGGCTACAGCCCAGGAGCAGACAAAAAGTATCAAATCAGAAGTTTTTTACAGCTTACCCAGGAATCATCAGTCAACCTGGACAAAAGTAACAAACCCTCTAGGGTAGAAAACTAGGGCTATTGTAACTCCTCAGAGCTTAGGAGAAATCTCTCTCAAGCTGTTTCTCCAAAGAACCAAGGCAAAAGGCCAAATAAAGCAACTCATTTTACCACAGCTTTGAAGGTCACATTCTAGCCAGAGAAGGTGTCACAACCGTGAGGGGTGTCTGAGGATATATAACACTGTCTCCACGTATCCCTCTCCCATGTGAGACCTCCTGTTCTTTGTAGGGGTTTAGGGAAAAATATATCCTTCTACCTCTTCTGTGAACAGATCCCTGTTTATTTGACATCTTGTTGTTTTTATTTATATACTTTTCTTCTTACTAGGATTCATAAATCTTTACGTTTTTTATATCCTACCACCACTCTTGCTATGAAATTCTAACTTCCAGGCTTCTCTCCAAAGAGAGAACTTTGAATTCATAGCTGTCCTCTGAGTACAGCACCTTCCTCTCCCATTGAGAAATAGTGATTTCCCTTCCTGTCATCCTGCCTCATCTTGGATGTTGTGCCCTCACAGGAAACTGGTCTCTCATTGTGATTTTCTCTGCTGCCTCAGCTTCTCTTTTCCGCCACTTTAAGGTGCTCCCAAGGTGCTGATTTTCATTTTCTCATCTGTTCTTCTAACCCTTTAAAATTTCCTTCATTCTAATTAATTAATCTCCTTCACTTGCCTAGAGGAGGCTGTCAAATTAACGTCTCCCTTGATATCGTGTAACATAAACCTTTTAGATATATATATTTTACTCATCCAAAAAAAAAAAAAAATTTTTTACATCCTGCATTCTTAGTTCCACCATAAACCAGATCATAATTAATGTCTGCTTCAATTTAATTTCTTCATAGATTTACTAATTATGATCTTTCTCCTAGTTCATTGTAAACCATTACCAGAAGATGTGGAAGAACTAATTGTTCTCTTCTTTCCTAGAAATCTGGGAAGTTGATCATCTGCTTGGGCACTCACAAAATGAAAGCAGGGTGGACAGCATGGAACAGTGCTATGAACATAATACATTGGAAAATATTGTTCATCGGCACAAAAATCATTCTCCTTTAAGGGAAAATCATGATATGTTTGACTTAGATGAAAAAGCTGTGAAATCAAATTTAGCTTTAATCAACCAGAACAGAAGCATTGAAATAAAGAACTCTGCTGAGCTTAACAGAAGTGAGAAAACCTTTCTCCACGTTGACCAGGAGCAATTTCGTACTGAATCTAAATTCCGTGAAAGTCAGATACCCAACACCACTAAGTCCCAACACATTAAGCACCAGAAAACTCAAAAGATAGAGAAACTGCCGGTATGCAGTGAATGTGGGAAAGCCTTCATCAAGAAATCTTGGCTCGTTCGTCATCAGATCATTCATCCAGGAAAGGGTCCCTTTGTATGCAGTGAATGTGGAAAATCTCTTACCCAGAAGTCAAGTCTCGTTAGACATCAGAAAAGTCACAGAAGAGAGAAACTCTTTCAATGTAATGAATGTTCGAAAGCTTTCTCCACAAAACACAAGCTTATTATACATCAAAGAACTCATAAAGAGAGACGGCATGGCTGCAACGAGTGTGGAAAAACTTTTCTTTACATGTCTTGCCTTTTTAGACATAAAATAAAACACACAAGGAAGAAACATGTAGATACAGGCAAGGTGAAAAACCCTTCCCCAGCAAGTCATTCCTCATCACATACTGCTGATCTCATGCGGGACAAAAACCCTGTTAGTACAGTGACTATGCAGATACCTTCTGTGGCAGCTCAGACATCAGTAAACACCAGTGGACTCCTAACAAATAGGAACGTAGTCCTTGTGGGACAGCCTGTTGCCAGGAGGGAACCGTCAGGAGATAACAGAGAATTTGTACAGCAGAGAGTCCTTATGAATACAGTGAATGTGGTAGTGCCCATGAATGCAGTGAATGTGGTAGTGCCTATGAATGCAGTGAATGTGGTAGTACCTTCAGTGTCCAATTGTATCTTATTTTATGTTCCACAAAACCCGTAGGATAAACTCAGATACATTCATTGGGGACTAGTGATTAGCAAAAATTTCTCCTTCATTTTATAGCTAGAAGGTATATCCTGAGGGAAATCATATGAATGCAGGAACCAGGAAAGCTGATATACTCATTGTACGTAAATATGTGGATTCATATCAAGACATAATCTTATTTTAACCAAAACGCATACACATTGATTGCTCTGTTGTGTCAATTAAATGAATGAAAGTCTGAGTTGATGTCAGTGGACAAAATAACATGAGTTTTTAAAACAGAAAAAATAATCGGTATCTGAAATGTTACCTGTTATTTGCTGTGAAATCAGTTCTGATTCATGGTGACTCCATGTGGTATAAATGAAAAATCACATAGGATGTGATGTGTAGGTAAAAGTATTGGATTGGTCAGAATTGGGGTACATATATATCATTTCAGTTTATCCAGATTAGTGTGAAGGATCCATTGAAAACCAGAATGTTTACCATCAATTTTATAACTATATTATGCAGGGAGACTTTTGAAGCAATAGAATTCTATTGAGTCTATTGATGAATGTAAGCAATATTTCTCACATACTGCCTTTGTACCTGGCCCTGTTTCCAGGAACTGAAAATACAGTGGTGAATAAAAAAAGTCCATGCCCTCTTGGAGAGAGCATTGAGTTGGATTATATTTTGACACTCCAGCTAATCTAGTCAAAGGATGTAAAAATGGCACAGCGGTGGCATCTGA
This sequence comes from Trichechus manatus latirostris, assembly GCF_000243295.1. NCBI lineage: Eukaryota > Metazoa > Chordata > Mammalia > Sirenia > Trichechidae > Trichechus > Trichechus manatus. The sequence continues at coordinate 7,727,520 of NW_004444023.1, forward strand.
CCTCCTCTAACTTCACAAGGGGGAAGAAGAATCAACAGCCCAAGGCTGATTTCCTGTGAGGTAGAGGTCAGACATACCTCCTATCTCTGCCATCTTTACCAATTCTGACATGAAATGTCTCTCCCGGCACTCTCTGCTGGGTTCAATAATTCATTGCAATGACCACACAGAACTCAGACAATACTCTTGATAATGGGGTTTATTAGGGAAGTAAGAGGTTACAATTTAGGTTCAGAAATGCTCAGGACACACTCTGATTAGGACAGCTTCTCAGCGTGCCTGCAGGCACACGTCTTTCTGGCTCCTTGGCCTCTACCCTGCTAGGGCAAGTGTTAAAAATCTCTTTTTAACCCTGCAGATAAGTGCCCAGAGGCACCCTACTCCACCACTAAGCCTTGGCCCGAAGGCACTTAGCTGTAGCTCCATAGGTCTGCAACCTGGCACCACCAAGTGGCCAGAGGCAGCCTTCTCCGCCAGCAAGCCTCCTACCCAAAGGCACCCAGTTTTCTCACTCTGCGGAAGCCCACTGCACCGTCTCCTCCTGGTTTCCTCGTTCTGTTGCCTCCGTTTTTCTGTCACCACCTCTGGTTCTCTTCAGTGTTACAGCTTTCTCTCTGTCTCTCTCTCTGGATCTCCTGGCTCCAGGAGCTGCTCTGCACAGGAATCCCAGGTCCAAAGGAAACACTGCACTCCTGGCTCTTTCTGGTGGTGAGACCCTCTCCTTCCCACCTCTGAGACGGCTCATTTTAAGCCTAATGGGATGGTAAAACTGACCAGTCCCTTCGTTAGGGTGCTGTAGACCTTATTTGGATGGTCCCACCACCACACAGGTGCCATGAACTTCATTCATATTATTAGTAAGGTGTCCAATCCCCTTGGTAGGCCACAATTATCTTAATTTGCATCTTGTTGTTGTGTGCCGTGGAGTTGATTCTGACTCATAGCAACCCTATAGGACGATAGAATTGCCCCATAGGGTTTCCAAGGAGTGGCTGTTGGATTCGAACTGCCGACCTTTTGGTTAGCAGCCTGAGCTCGTAACCACTTCACCAGCATGGTCCCACCCAATCACTTGGGTGGGAGTTACAAGACCATGGCGATAAAAGTGATCCATTGCACCACAAAGGATGATGCAATATCTACATCAGGTGAAATAGCTGTGGGATAATTGGTACATGGGTTTTAGTAAAGTTTCGGTAGTTAGAAAGTCCTAAAAATTTTTAATGACAATTTCTTGTCAAAATCCAGTTGCCATTGAGTTGACTCCCACTCCTGATGACCCCATGCATAAGAGAATAGAACTCTGCTCCCTAGGGTTTTCCATGGCTGATTTTTCAGAAGTAGATCATCAGGCCGTTATTCGAAGTGCCTGTGTGTAGACTTGAACTTCCAACCTTTCAGGTTAGCAGCGGAGTGCATTAACTGCACTATCCACGGATTCTTGGGGTAAGAACTCTTTTTAATGGTACTTAACAATTCTTGTAAATCTGGTGGTGGTGAAGAATATTGACTGTATCATGGACTGCCAAAAGAACGAACAAATCTGTCTTGGAAGAAGTACAACCAGAATGCTCCGTAGAAGCAAGGATGGTGAGATTTCATCTCACATATTATCAGGAGGGATCAGCACCTGGAGAAGGACATCATGCTTTGCAAAGTGAGGGTCAGCGAAAAAGAGGAAGACACCCTCAACGAGACGGATTGACACAGTGGCTGCAACAATGGGCTCAACCATAACAACGATTGTGAGGATGGCACAGGACCAGGCAGTGTTTTGTTCTATTGTACATGGGGTCGCTGTGAGTTGGAACCGACTTGATGGTATTTAACGAAAATAACAATCCTTGGAAACAAGGTATTTATTTTAATGTCCATGTCTTATATCCCCAAGATTATACATTCCTTTATAGTTTTTGTGACTGTTTTGGTGAAATGAGTTTCTTAATGTGGACTTTTGCCTTTCTTTAAAAAAAAAAAAAAAAAAAAAACGCTTAGGAGATTTCTCCCCGAAGCCAGATTGCCAGGCCTGTCTTGCGAGGCTTGTCTGGGTGAGTTTGAACTGCCAATCTTTTGGTTAGTAGTCCAGCACTTCACCGTTTGTGCCACCCAGGGATGCCAAGAAAGAATGGAGCAGAGCATAAGGGATGGGAAGAGATGAAAACCTTTTGACGTGCCTTGTAAGTGAACCCTTATATCAACATTGAGATCTGCACCATTTCAAAGATCCCAGGTTCTCTATAATGTGCTGAATTGAGACATGTTATTTCTCTTCATCATTCCTTCTCACTTTGCTGGGAGTGAGACTTGGCCTTTCTCCTCTATGCAGTTTCCTTAATCCCATATAGTAAGTTACAGTGAGTGTCATTCATAGAAACAGAGATGGAAATTTGTCATGCTGTTCCTATCTCAGAACTCAGTCTGAAATCCTGGGTTAGTGGGTAATTCAGTCCTTCAGAAATATTTTCAGGCACCATCACTATTTCAGGCACTTTTACACACTGAGGATACAACAGTGGAAAAACAGACAAAGAAACAGCCTTTATGGATGTTACAGTCTAGCAGGAGAGACGTACAGTAAAGTAGAGAATATGACATCAGGAAGCAGTGACTGCTGTGAAGAAAAATAAAGACCAGCAAGTGTAGAGATAGTCAGGGAGAAGTTATTTTAGTAAGAATTTTCAGGGGAGGGTTTTCTGGACAGATGTAATTTGAACCAAGACTTAAGTGTACTGAGTAGAGCCAAGCATCATCGTATTTTAAAGCAGAGAATGCAAACAGAAACAGAGAACTTTCTAAGCCATGTCTGTGAACTTCTTGCCTAAGGAGTCTCTCAGAAGCTTGCTAAAGAATGCACATTCCTGGATCTCATCCCATACCTCCTAGAGTAGGCCTTCTGGGCCCAGGGCCTGGGGTTATGCATAATTAACAAGGCTTTCTGCTGCACACTTATTTTTTTTTAATTGTGGTGAAAATATACATTAAAACATTCGCCAGCACAACAAATGCCACATTGACAATTTAATTACTGATTTTATTTTTCATGTAGTGTTAACCATTATTGCTATCATTTTCCAAAATATTCCACCACCATTAACCAAAGATCATTGCACGCTAAACAAGAGTTCCCCTTTCCCCCTCCTTCCCACTTCTGGTAAAGATTAATAATCTTTAGATTTTGTATATTTGCTTATTTCATATAAGTGAGATCATACTTGTTCTTTTGCGACTGACTTATTTCCCTCAGCATAATGTTTTCAAGGTTCATCTATATGTGGCATGCCTCAGGACTTCATTTCTCTTTAAGGCTGAGTAATATTCCATTGTATGTATATACCACATTTTGTTTATCTTTTTATGTGTTGATAGATATTTTGGTTGTTGCCACATTTTGGCACTTGTGAAGAGAGATGTAGTCAAAATTGGTGTACAGGTTTCTGACTTCTGGGTATATGCCTAGAATTGGGATTGCTAGGTTATACACACTGAAGTTGGAACATCTCTACCCTGAAGTTTGGATTATTGCTCCCCTCACCACCCTCACACTATAACAGGATGGATTCATGGCAGATACTTTCCAGCAAAGAATCTGAAATGGGTGCTCAACCAACCATGCCCACCACTCCACTTGCCTAGTGATCTGCATGTGTGGAAATCTCAGGATCTCCACTATGCTGTCATAAACACTAAGGATAAACTTCAAATGAGTTCCAATGCCTCATTTGTCAGTGTCATTCAGTTCAACACCAGCCACCCATGCAATTCTTCTATCTCTGACTCTAGCCACTCAGAGCTAGGTCATCTCACTAGTTAAAAGGACACTGTCTTAGTTATCTAGTGCTGCTGTAACAGAAATACCACAAGTGGATTGTTTTAACGAAGAGAAGTTTATTTCCTCACAGTCAAAGTAGGCTAAAAGTCCAAATTCAGGGAGTGAGCTCCAGGGAAGGCTTTTTCTCTCTGTCAGCCTTCTTCACTTCACTGTTGCCCTGGACTAGGAGCTTCTCTGTGCAGGGACCCCGGTCCAAAGGACAAAGTCTGCTCCCCGCACTGCTTTCTTGATGGTATGAGGTTCCCAATTCTCTGCTTGCTTCCCTTTCGTTTTATCTCTTGTGAGATAAAAGGTGGTGCAGGCCACACCCTAGGGAAACTCCCTTTACATCGGATCAGGGATCTGACCTGGGTAAGGGTGGTGTTACAATCCCACCCTAACCTCTTTAACATAAAATTACAATCACAAAATGGAGGCCAACCACACAACTCTGGGAATCATGGCCCAGTCAAATTATTTTTTTTTTCATTTTTAACATACATTGTTATGAGACCCCAACTGCTCACCCTATTCTGCGACAGCACACTCCTACCCTCCGCCCCGATTCCCCATGAACATTCAACCAGCTCCTAACTCCCTGCCTTCCCATCTCACCTCTGGACAGGAGCTGCCCCTTTGGTTTCTTGTATCTACTTGTCTAAGAGGAACATTCTTCACAAGTATCACTTTATGTCCCACAGTCCAGTCCAATCCCTGTCTGAAGAGTTGGCCTCGGAAATTGTTTTAGTTCTGGGATGATGGAGAGACCAGAGGCCATGCTTTCTGGGGTGCCCCCAGTCTTAGTCAGACCATTAAGTCTGGTTGTCTTACTAGAATTTGAATTCTGCATCCCATCCTTATACTGCTCCATCAGGGACCCTCTGTTGTGTTCCCTGTCAGGACGTTCATTGGTGGTAGCCAGGCACCATCTGGTTTCTTCTGGTCTCAGGCTGATGAAGTCTCTGGTTTATGTAGCCCATTCTGTCTCTTGGGCCAATACTTTCCTTGTGTCTTTGGGGTTCTTCGTTCTCCTTTACTCCAAGTGGTTGGAGCCAATTGATGCATCTTAGATGGCCGCTTGCAAGCTTTTAAGACCCAAGATGCCACTCACCAAAGTAGGATGCAGAACATTTTCTAAATAGGCTTTGTTATGCCAATTGACATAGATGTCCCCTGAAAGCATGGTCCCCAGACCCTGCATCCCTGCTACTCTGTCTCTCAAAGTGTTTGATTGTATTGAGGAAGCTTCTTAGCTTTGGTTTAGTCCAGTTGTGCTGACTTCCCCTGTAGTGTGTGCTGTCCTTCCCTTCACCTAAGATGATTCTTATCTACTATCTAGTTAGTGAATAACCCTCACCCTCCCTCCCCACCCCCATAACCATCAAAGAATGTTTTCTTCTGTGTTTAAACCTTTTCTTGAGTTCTTATAATAGTGGTCTTATACAGTATTTGTCCTTCTGTGACTGACTAAATTCACTCAGCATAATAAGTTCTAGCTTCCACCAAGTTATACGATGTTTCACAGCTTCATCATTGTTCTTTATCATTGCGTAATATTCCATTGTGTGGATATACCATAGTTTGTTTATCCATTCGTCCATCGATGGGCAGTTAGGTTGTTTCCATCTTTTGGCTATTGTGATCAGTGCTGCGATGAACCTGGGTGTGCATATATCTATTCGTGTGACGGCTCTTGTTTCTCTAGGATATATTCCAAGGAGCAGGATAGCTGGATCATATGGTACTTCTGTTTCTAGCTTTTTAAGGAAGCGCCAAATCGATTTCCAAACTGGTTGTACCATTTTACATTCCCACCAACAGTGTCTAAGTGTTCCAGTCTCTCCACAACCTCTCTAGCATTTCTTATTTTGTGTTTTTTGGATTAACGCTAGCCTTGTTGGGGTAAGATGATATCTCATTGTAGTTTTGATCTGCATTTCTCTAATGATCATGAACTTTTCTTTATGTGTCTGTTAGCTGCCTGAATATCTTCTTTGGTGAAGTGCCTGTTCATATCCTTTGCCCACTTTTTAACTGGGTTATTTGTCTTTTTGCTGTTGAGGTTCTGCAGTATCTTGTAGATTTTAGAGATTAAATACTGATCGGATTTGTCGTAGCCAGAAATTTTTTCCCAGTCTGTAGGTTGTCTTTCTACTCTTTTGGTGAAGTCTTTGGATGAGCATTAGTGTTTGATTTTTAGGAGCTCCCATTTATCTAGTCTCTCTTCTGGTGCTTGTGCGTTGTTACTTATGGTTCGTATTGTGTTTATGCCATGTGTTAGGGCTCTTAGCATTGTTCCTTTTTTTTCTTCCATGATCTTTATCATTTTCGATTTTATATTTAAGTCTTTGATCCATTTTGAGTTAGTTTTTGTACATGGTGTGAGATATGGGTCTTGTTTCAGTTTTTTGCATATAGATATCCAATTATGCCAGCACCATTTGTTAAAGAGACTGCTTTTTCCCCAATTAATGGACTTTGGGCCTTTGTCAAATATTAGCTGCTCATAGGTGGATGAGCTTATATCTGGATTCCCAGCTCTGTTCCATTGGTCTGTGTATCTGTTGTTGTACCAGTACCAGGCTGTCTTGACTACCATGGCAGTATAATAGGTCCTAAAATCAGGTAATGTTAGGCCCCCCACTTTGTTCTTCTTGAGTAGTGCTTTATTTATTTGGGGCCTCTTCCCTTTCCATATGAAGTTGGTGATTTGTTTCTC